>NC_142790.1:10951672-11280839 GCF_988280905.1 Pimephales promelas | reverse complement strand
TCTTATTTCTTCAAATAAAGCTGCAAATAGACCCTCGCCTTATACTGTAGCTCCCTCCTTGCCCAGACCTTCTATTGTCCCGACTGTGGCTGTAAAGAGCACATTACGGATTAAGGAACAAAAATAGTCTTTAATGAATCCAAACCTGGAATACACAAGAGATCACAGGAGAAATAAACAGACAAAACATGTTTAACTGACGATACGGAACAATGAACAGGACACAAAGTACATAATCAAATAGAAACAGAACAGGTTTGTTGAATTAGGAACTATGGAAACTAAGTAACAAACAGGGAAACTAAACTTGGAACTGAAAACTAAAACATAACATACAACTATGATATTGTCTCATCGAATATTTGATATCTTTAAGACATTTACATCAACTTTTTGTAAAAAAATTGTTAACCCATTGATAATAATAACAGACAGGGCTTACATTAAGCCAGTATTAGGCAATTTAAGTAGCTTTTATTAATGTTCCTTAGAAAAAAAAAAACTTTACTGCTGTGCATCTTGAGACAAAACAATGGCACTGACAATGCTTTCAGTTAAAACAGCTAAAACATGCATTTTAGTCTGTAAGCCTTCTCGGTGAAACCAAGGGTAAAATGACCTGTTTTATCTTAAGAAATAAAACTGTGATATTTAAAAGTGATATTGTATCGATATCACAACACAGTCTCATGAAGATGTGTGTCTATACCACGAGTGTCATTTCTCGTGGCATTTATACGCCAAAAGTGTTTTTTTCGTGTATATGGTACGCACTAAAAAAACCTGGGTTAGGTTTAGGGGGGAGGGGGGTGGGGAGTTTGTGCGTATTATACGCCAAAAAGTGCGTATCATATGTACGCGAAAATTGCGTGCCATATACACGCAAAAACTGTTTTTGGCGTATAAATGCCACGAGAAATGACATTCGTGCCATAGATACGAACTTTCATGAGATCGGGCTGGATATCAGCAACATTGACTGTACTAAGTAATGTGTTGGGGCAAAAAAAAAGGGGGGAAGGCTACTTCGCATCGCTAGTAAAGATGTTAAACTAGCAAAGCACTAAATGTACAGTATAGTAGAAAAAGAGCAGAAAGACAACTTGGTTGATCCTGACTAATGTAAAAGGTCCATGTTATTTAACCCCGCGTTAGGTTGTGCCCCGCGCTCCCCTATCTACATCCATCCTGCCACTATTGTCCTTTTATCTTTGAATCAAAAGAGAAAATTAATACATACCCTTCTCTCTTTGCATGACAAAAAAAAAACTATGGAGGAGTTTAAAAAGAGGGAATAAAGTTTAGAAAAAAGGCCTTGAGCAATTAGGGACCAACAAGGGAAAAAGAGCAACTTAGAAAGTCCTACAGAGCTAATTACTGGTGGCATCGGATGAGTGATTTAATATTTGCCCCCAAGAATATCAGAAGACCACAGAGTCCACGATGTCCATCCAGCAAAAGTCCAGAAAAAAAAAAAAAAAACAGTCCATAACAAATGCAGAGAGCTACAGGAGCGGTAAACAAGTATTGTGTGTTTTCTCAGATGAAGGGCCACCAGCGGCCACTGTCATCCCTTGTAAACCCGTTCAGATCATGCAGAATATCTGCGGTGATAATCACCTGCCCACAGGCCCATGTGGCCCTGCGCTCGGCTGTAATTGGAGGTCTCGTTCACGTATAACAGCACACCTAACCCACTCTAAATAAATGCCAGTCCAAGGGCTGAAATGATATGCGCTTATCTTTTTAATTTTTTTATTTTTTTTTTCACATTGCTGAATGTATTTTACCCTGGGCTTTGTCTGGGTCAGAAGTAGTTTACCTGCTCTCTGCCCTGTGGTGTGTAAATGCAGGCATTTGTGTTTGTGTGTTTTTGAGACTTTTGACTTTAAGGCATGGATGACAAATACATTGACTGAGCGCCACTTAGCATAGCTGCTACTGAAAACCCCTCTGGCTCCTGTTGAGATGTTTGATTCACATGATAATAATATACACTTATAAAAATGCATAGGAATCCACATGAAGTCCATCTGCGGTCTAAAGAGGAATATGACTGAATTCAAATATTTATTTATAATAAATATTAAATAGATTAAAATGTAGGGGAGAGCGGGGCACAACCTAACGCATTTTGGTTTTGGCTCAATTAATTAAAAATTAATAAGGTTAGATTAAGGGTTTTTTTTTTTTACACAAGCAACATGCACATCTCTGCTACAAATGAACACTTAAAGGTTTTTTCTAGGACCTTCCATTTTCGTACAGTTGTACTGAAAGTGACAGAAGTGCAAATGTTACAACTTACCCCATACGCGGGGTTAATTGTAACAGACAGAGGGGTTAGTTGTAACACTTGTGTGTAACACACATAATTCAGTACAATTTTATTTGTGTAGTTTGATATTTTTTGTGCATCTGTATAGACAGATATCCATACATCCATCCCTCATCCAATCATCCTTCTATTATGGATCTATATCATGGATAGAGACATAGAAAAGAGCTGCAGAGTTTTGCAATAAATAATAATAAATAAAATCATAAAATATTGTAATTGCAATTGAATTAGATTTGTGTGTGGCAGCTGCATGTACAATTATTATTATTGACAGAAATAATAATACAAATGAGCTTTAAATAACATTTTAAATGGTTTATTGCATTAAAAACAGGCCATATTTTTAATAAATAAACAAGTGATCAATGCATAAGCTAAATTTTAAACATTTTAATTTCCAACATTGTTTGTGAAAGTCCAACAAAGTTAAATGTATATACTCAAACCTGAAAAGTTGTGTGGTTCCGTTTTCATTTGATTATCATTGTAACTTGGCGGATTAGTTGTAACACTGTGTTACAACTAAGCCCGCTGTGTAGAACATATTTTTAAGCCTAGCTAACAGTCGCTAGGAATTGCTGACATGTTTCAAAACTGTGCTATGTTTGAGCCAACAAGATTAAGGCAATATAAAGTTAGATTTGGAAACGTATACACCCAACTCAGAAACCGAAAAAAAAAAATTACTTTTCATGGTGTCAAAACACTTTTCCAGTATCTTCACGAAATATTATCAAAACTTTCCGCAAATTCATGGGAGACCGTCTTCAGGCAGCGAGAGAAAAATATCGTAAACACAACCTGCTTGATCCTGACGAACTATGTAAAAAGTCTGTGTTACATTTAACCCTGCGTTAGGTTGTGTCCCGCGCTCCCCTGTATATTTTATATTTGTTTTTTTTTAAAAATATTCGTTTTTATATAAAGTTGAATTGCTACTGCTGAGACATCCATATTGGTAAATGCTGTAAAGTTATTTAAATGTTGAAAATTATGTGACTTTGAATGTAAATAAAGTGAACCTATTGCACATTCCATACCCAAATGGATGTTGAACTCAGGGCTAATGCACTGGATGGATTGATGGATGGATGGATGGATGGATAGATTTGTTTTAGATTTGTTTTTTTTTGTTAAGTTTTTGAAAAAAAGTATCTTATTTTCGCCAAGGCTGAATTCATTTGATCAAAAGTAAATACAGTATTACTGTGAAATAGACTAACAATTTGAAATAACTGTTTTCTCTGTAAGCAGCTTATATCTCATAATTCTGACATCTTTCCTCAGTCAGAACCAATTATGAGATATAAACTTGCAAACTCGCAAATTCTAACTTTACTGTATAACATTTTTGCGACACAATTGTGACTTTATATCAAGCAATTATGACTTTATAACTAAGCAATTGCAAGTTTAGGTAACGCTTCCTTTTACAGTCCAGTTACCCATGTACTTACTCAGTACTTATTTTGGTAATTACAATTACTGGGTAATAACTAGGTACTAACCCTGAACCTACCCCTAAACCTACCCCTAACCCATGTACTTACCTTATATTAGCCAGTACTTTATAGATAAGTACACTGTAAATACACTGTAAGTACTGTACTGAGTTGCGAGAGAGTAAACTTGCAATTGTCGGAAAAGAACTGTGAGATAAAAAGTCGCAATTAAAGGACAACTCCGGCGCAAAATGAACCTTTAGTCTAATTACACATTGTTACCTAGTCAACCGTTATCTGAGATTTGTTTTCATGATTGCCGAATAAATAGTTTTATCTCTAAAAACAGTTTAGCCTATAACGCTAGTATAATGCTAGTGTATATAGGGCATAGAGTAATGACAAATAAAAATCGCTTGTTATTACCACTAAAAAGGCTCAAAATAGCCCCACACTAACACGACAGCATAACAAGGGGCCCTACATTCAAACCGATGCATTGAGAACTCTGTCAGTGTCCAAACAGTTTAATAAGAAGATATTTTATACACACAGTCAACTTCGCAAATACAGGAAGAAGCCATCTTTGAAAAATAGTCTCTACCAGTCGATCTACGAACGCCGATCAAAGTGTGCTGAACTGTGCAGAATCTCATATGGTCCGTTGTTTCCAGAAGAAACACAAACACAAACCGTTTACTTGTCTTCAATATGTACATGTAGTCTACTGTTCGCGCCTACCTTTTCACCTTATTCACATCTCACCAGCGCACTCGGATCAGCGTTCGTCGATCGACTGGTAGAGACTATTTTTCCAAGATGGCTTCTTCCTGTATTCGCGAAATTTACTGTGTGTATAAAATATCTGCTTATTAAACTGCTTATTAAAAGTTCTCAATGCTTCGGTTTGAAGCAATGGTAGCAATGTGTAATTAGACCAAAGGTTCATTTTGCGCCAGAGTTGTCCTTTAACTTTTTTATTTTTTATTCTGTGTCGGAAACAAGTTTTCGGTTTTAATATATTTTAAAATGGAATTTATTTCTGTGATGGTAAAGCTATCATGACTGTTAATACTCAAAAGGCCCTTTCACACCAGTCAGTCACTGAATGTCATCATTACAGCTGAAAAATGCCACGAGTTTAACTGAAAAGCTTAAAAAATCAAGCAATGTTTTGATAATCAGTGTCTGCAAATGGCTTACTTGCATTGTCTTTGCATATTAAGCTTGGATAGGAGAATCTATTTTAACATTACACACACCACCTTTAAACTCTCCACTTTGAGATAATAAAGGTAGTTATTTCATGCCAATGTGTGCTTTGTGATGGCGTTGTAATGAACAGTAAGGAAAAAAAAACCCTGTGATTTCATCCTTGACCTGTGAGTATGCATCATTAACTCCATTTGTCCCTCTGCAATTAACACTGCCTGCTTGACGGCCCGTCCACTCCCTCGTTTCTTCCACACATCCATCTCTCCATCACTCTACTCTCCCAGGTTAACTCCAACCCATTTCCCCCCCCATATTACCCATCACCCACTCCTACTTGCCAAGTCTGACCTGATTGCGAGGGTTCACGCTCCTATTGCGGTCCCCAATTCCAGTCTCCATGGCAGCCCTCACGGTTGTCACGGTGACAGGTCTGACCCTGTCGTCTGGGGCCGGCCGCTCAGTAAAGAGTTGGAGGGCAGTGGCCACTCGCAGGGGACGAGCCTCATCCCCTGATTACTCTGACCTCTGATCTTGTGCTCAATGTCAGCTCATTTACTTATACTAACAGGGCTCATTTGAACACCAGCACATGAGATGGCCATTTAGATTAGACTAGCCCTAAAGGAATTGGTCACCAAAAATTGAGAATTCGGTCACCTCATCTTGTTCCAAACCCAAATCCAAATTTTATTATTATTATTATTTTCTTCTGTGGAACACAAAAGAAGACATTTTGAAGAGTCTTTCCAAAATGTGACCATGGCTGACTATCTTATTTTGTATTAATAAAATAAAGTAAAGATATAAAGAAATAAACCAACCCGATCTCACTGCAATTCTTACAAATTTTACGAGGTGGCTAATTCAAATGAATTAATACGGTCTCACTATGAATTACGATTTTTGCTAAATCGTACATATTTTATGAGATGCCCAGTTTGTATGAATTCAAACGAATGACCTACCGCCCCTAAACCCATCCATCACGTAGGTTTAGACACATCATACAGATTCGTACAAGTAAGGTGGTACGAATTTGTATGAATTATCCACATTTTAATCACTTTAATCACTTGGTCGTGAGATAGTGTCGAATAAACACAAACAGCATGAAAATAATCCATATGACAAAAGAGATATATTCTAAGCTTCCTGAAACCTTATATGTTAGCTTTTGTGTGGGGATGTTAAATATTTATTACTGAAATATTCCCATTCGCTGATGCATATCTCAGCTGAATTTGTATTCAGGTTCTGTAGACAGATTCTCACAAGTTTGGGTCTGTCCGTATAGACCGCTTTTCAGTTGGTAAACATGGTGACTTTTTTGTGGGCGGAGCTTAGGCGGAGGCAGAATGATCCCTCTGGCCAACCCGATCTCACGACCAAGTCGTACGAATTCGACGAATGATTAAAAAGTGGCTAATTCGTAACAATTCATACGACCTCACTCGTACGAATTAAAACGATTTTGCTAAATCGTACATATTTTACGAATTGGACAATTCGTATGAATTCGTACGAATGACCTACCCCTTACTCCGCCCCTAAACCTAACCATCATGTGGGTTTAGACTAATCGTATGAATTAGTACGAGTGAGGTCGTACGAATTAGTACGAATTAGACACTTTTTAATCATGTGTCGAATTCGTACGAATTGGTCGTGAGATAGTGTTGCTCTGGCCGCTTCCCTAACGTTTGTTTGCAAGTTTTATTAGCTTGTTTTTTAACAATGACTGGAGAAAATTCAATCTCAATGTGCAAGGTCACTCACACCTGGGCCACGATTTTTAATTGCAAAAGTTAATTTTCACAGATGGAACCAGATTGGCTGACCCGTACATGCTTACTCAATGGATGGACGATCTTACAGGATTAACGTTAACTCTACCACTGGTTGAGTGGCCTGATTTCTACACCTATCCGATAGAGAAACCAAGCATAAAGAGAAACTGAGGCCATATACATTTTTAGATGCCTATATGTGATGAATGGTCATGTACAAGACTTTTGTGTTATGATCCGCAACGAAAAGAAGACGTTAGAGAGACATTACGGTGCAATTTTAATGGTGTGAATATTTTCTAGAAATAAAATTCCAGATGCAGCATATTTATATTTCATTGATTCTTGCACCCAAAAACACAACAATATGGTATTTAATAATAATAATGATAATAATAATAATTTAAGTTCCATATTATGTAGCTGAATCTGTGCTGGTTTGTATTATCAATATCCACCTCCTGTTGTCCTTTTGTTTTGCCTCCAGCTAACGCTGTGACGTAATTGTGACGTCGGTGCAAAAGGGGTCTAGTATAACTTTACAAAAAAACACTAAATGATCCAAGTTATATGGATCAAGTTTATGATATCTGTTTTTAGATTACTTTTATAATAGTTTTGAGTCACTATGAATTGTTAGGTTACACTTTATTTTAATGTGTCTGTTACATTGAAATTGTACATTTAAGTAATAATTATTAATGTATTTAGAGATTCTGTCCCGAGGCTTGGATGAGCGCAAAGTGGCAAGACATGTTAGCCATTGAGTTGTATAGTATCAACCTGCTAGGCATCGTCGTCGACAAAGTCCATTTAACTTATAAATGTTAAGTGGTATTTATTAATATCATATTGTCATTATGCCTGTAGACTACCTACTGTGGTTGTCACAGTGCCACTAAGTTGTGTTGCTTTTCAATATCAATGTACAGCATAACTTTCTGCTGTGCACATGTACCCGATTAAAGTTGTTGACACTTTAGTCATTAAATTAATTTTTTTTTTACATTTTTAAACTTGTGAAGTACAAGCGCAAACAATTTCCAATGCAAATAACAACTTCAACATCTATGTTAAACTGTACTTAATACTTGTGTTTTTCTAATTGAAACGATTGGCTATGAGCTACGTACAGGCGCATTTGATAGACATTCTTAGCACCCAATAAATGGCGCCGGGCATTCTTAAACCACGCCTCAAATACGAGAAAATGTACATGTGGTACCCAGACCCAAGCATTGGGTCTTGCGTTAACCAGGCTAGGTAGTTTGTGGATTGGCTTGATGAAGAGATGCTCAGCTGCTCATCTGTGGTGATGTGTGTTGCAGTAGCGCTGTCATATTTGGCTGTAACATGAGATAATCTAGCCTATAACAGGCTCTCACACGTTTATTTTTTAGCATTGTTGGGAGGAGTCAAATTTACATGTGCGGTTTCAAAAACCAGATGCATTTACACTTGTCCAGTTTCGCCTGGAATGCGGCCCACAAGTGGTTTGAGCGATCGGATTTAAATTCGTCTTGAATGCGTTTCCAAGACCATTGACACCTGGTCTTTTTGTAATTGGATAGCTATCCGATCACAGAAACCTCATGAAGTGGCCAGGTGTAAACAGCCCCAAACAGAGCTATCTTTTGAACTTTAAATAGTAATTCTCCAGAGTAGCACTGCTCTTCTCTCAGTAGCACATCATGTGGGGCCTATTGAAAGGAACAGCCATTAGCTGAAGCCAGAAACCTCTGAAAGTGACCAGAATGAAAGGGAAAGCAAAATGTGTGTAGTGTAGAGGGACTCTTCAGGCAGTGCCAAGAGCTAATAGACTAATTACGACCTCCACATGAGCCGTACACTACTGAAACTTCACTCAACATAGTCCTACTGAGAGCCCAAATGAGGGATGTGGAGAACAGACAGACAGATGGTGAAGAGACGAGCAAATGCAGGCAATGAGAACTGCTGGAGAACACAAAGAGGAACGAAAAACAGTGAAAGAGGTCATGGTGACCATGAAGTTGACAACAAAGGTTCAGTTTTTTTTTTTGTCGAATGGTGGGCATGGTAAGATTCTATATAGGTACAGACCCTTTGCTTGTTTAAATTTGCACAGGAATTCACCTCAGATTATCTGAAGACCATTTTTTTTAAGAAGATTTTAAAATATATATATATATATTGAGTAAAGAGTAAAAAGTAAAGACTTTGTTGCAGTGTGGCAGTATTGAGACACAATGCATATCATAAAAGTACATGTCATTGATTCTTACAAATTAAATGTGGGTCTGTTCTGTTAGTCATAAGTGAACCATCACAAATATAATGTCCTCATTTTGTGTTCTGAAAATGGTAACAAGCACACATGCATGTGAGAATGCACACTCAGAATATCTACTAATATCCATTAGTAATAGTAAAACCATGCAGAAACCTTTTGGGTAGTATCTTCAACAAACTATAATCTCAGATGCACAAATTCTAATCTTGCATACAACAGTTTATAGGACAGGCAGCTACGTATAACCAATGCTATCTCACAACCAATTTGTACTAATAATTACGAGTGATTAAAAAGTGGCTAATTCGTACTAATTGATATGACCTCACTTGTTCGAATTCGTACGATTTGCCCAAACCCACATGATGAGTAGGTTTAGGGACGGGGTCAGGGGTTGGTCATTCGTACGAATTAATACGAATTGGCCAATTCATAAAATATGTACGATTTAGCCACCTCGTAAAATTTGTACGAATTCCCATGAGATCGTGTTGGTATAACACACGGAGGCAGGGAGTAAACCCAGTCTTGGGAGTTTATTGAAGAAAATGGGTTAACAGGTAAGTATAAAATAGATACTTGTGAGCCCATTCTCATCCCAAGGCGTCATATACAACGCTTTTTCCAAAGCGTATACATCCAACGCACATGGCACCCTTTAGCGTAAAAATGAGATGCAGATATATATGAGGCAGAAGGCGCCTCCTAGTGGTCTAACCCTAACCCTACCCCATACCTAAACCTACCATACTCTGTGCGTGTTATATTGACGCTAATGTGTGCCATGTGCGTTGGATGTCTACGCTTTGGCAAAAGCATTGTATATGACGCCTTGGGATGAGAATGCGTTGGTATACAAGTAGGCTGATGAACCAACAGACACAGTCTATTCACTGCGGATAAACAGAAGCATACACAGACTGCAATATCCAACTTAGGTTAACAGTACAGGCAAGAACAGATCATTTCACTTTTCACAGGATATTCAACAGGAGTTTTTGGGTGAAACAAATGATTAAATCAAAGTCACTTCTTTTGAATATACACAGGAGAAAACAGGAAAAGAAAATCACCATAATCACAGAAATATCCTGAGAAATCTTTAAAACAACAGAGGTTAGTCTAGAAGTCCTGCAATAAAGACCAGACAAAGGCTGAGTCTCATTCAGTTCCCTAGATTACTACAGACGACAACATTTTCAAAAAGATCCCCGTCCACACAGATCCACGGAAATTATTAAAAATGCTGTATTATCAGCCCATTCTCACCCCCAAGGCGTCACTTAACTGACGCCTTGGGAAGCATTTGGACATGCTTCAATATCTGACGCTTTAGGCGCCCTTTAGCGTCAGTAAGATGACGCCCTAGGATCGCGTGTACCCTACCCCCACCCCACATCTAAACCTAACCGCGTCCTTTAACTGACGCTTTCCTTTAGCGTCAGTTAGATGACGCCGTAGGATCGCGTCATGTAAGTGATGCTAAAGGGCGCCTAAAACGTCAAATATTGAAGCATGGTCAAAGGTGACGCCTTGGGGTGAGAATGCGTTGGTATTATGCATGCAAGGGAAATAGTTGGCGATGTAACCTTGTAAAGTAACACTATGTGCCAATAGGCTGAAACATAATAGAGTGCCGAAGTTATGACGTCACTTTGTAGGCCAAAACGCGGAAGGAAGTTAGCATTTTAGCACTTCCAGTTCCCTCGCTCTAAACTCTATGGGGTTTTTTAAATGGGGTTTTGCTAAATTGGCTGAAATAAGGTCTGTGGTGAACAAAGCCTTTAAATATTTTCACGTTTGATCTATGACATAAATCACACCATATATAACCTGCTTGTGGTTTTTTAAACTGTATTGTGTCTGCTTGTATTTTTTTAAACTTTATATAGGCTTCAAAATGTATACATTTTAACTTGTATACATAATTAACTTGTAAAGATTATCTTGATAGACAAAACGTGTAAGGGTCACAACACTTTGTTAATTTTTCGTTGAAAGCGGTGTCGTGTAAGAGACCCCTCAGAGTGAGAGTGAGCGTGCAGTGTGCAAGTTCATTGTGTTTGTGAAACACTCAGACACACACACACACACACACACACGCAATTATATATAATTATGATGATATATAATTATGTTTATATTGTACAAAATACATTGAAATGCATTTTAAGATTGTGTATTTTAAGATTAATAGCAAGGTTAATACTTGGTCTCAACACTAGATTCAGTGTTTCATGTCAAAGCTGGTACTTAAAGGTGGAATACCTAAGATTTTTGCATTAAAATATACCAAAATCACAAGGCCAGTTATATTTAGTTAAGATGATAACTTACAATATTCCAAATGTTTTTAAACAATGTTTAAATCGCAAGGAAACAGGGCATGTGAGCAGGGGTGAGCTGGGAGTCGCGAGTCAATCGCATCATATCCGCTTACCTCGGTTTCCGCTCGTTTTACGTGTAGTCCTGGACAAATGCGGTAGTTGTGCGTTAGCGTCTATCAAGCAACAAACGTCAGCTTGTTTCGCGCATTTGTTATGGAATGGAGCACAATTATTCTTCTCATTTATTCTCGGAATGTGAACTGTTGGCTGTAAAGGGGGTCGCACACCGGACGAGAAGCGCCGCGCCACGTTTAGGACAACTCCACAGTAACGTTATCGAACACCGGGCGCGCACTTTCTCATCAGTGTATGGCCAGCAATATTGTTCTGTTTAATGACAGGAAATGAAGATAATGTCTGTTCTATGTTATGATTGTACTGTACAATTAAATACAATCGTTGCTGAGTCTGCATTCTGAAAACTTTTTCCTCAGAGCATCTGTTAACTGAATGAATTGAGAATCTCACGTGAAAAATCTAATAACATCAGCAATTGTCATTCAAGCAGCTGATTTCTGTACATGAATGCAAAACTAAATGCATATTGAAGCATAGGGCGAAGTCAGGATCCATTAGCAACGATTTGAGACAGAAATAATTAAAAAATTATACAAAACTATGTAAATGGCGCTCTGTGGCGCAGCAGGATTTTGAACACGGTCCTGAGGCGTTGCTGGGCGCCGCCGGTATGTGTACACTTATAGATAATAATGTGTTCGAATTTTAATTATGTGGCGCGACGCGGCGCTGAGCTTCTCGTCCGGTGTGCGACCCAACGTTAATTTTGTGAAACTGTAGCTGTGGTTGAATACTTACACGACATGAAAAGATGTGTCAAATGTACATGATTTTTTATTTTTATAAAGTTGTCAAAAAGGAGGACCAGCCACGTCAACTCCTTGCAAGAGACCTGCCCCTTCAAACCCTCTCCATCATAGCTTCGTCCAGTGACTCGTACAGTAATATCTGTGATAACTAATTTACTTTTAAACCTGACTTCTCTTGCGGTTATTTCAGTTTAAGGAAAAACAAGCATGTAAACGCAACATTTATAGAAATCGAACTTTACCTCATCCATGACAACTAATTTTCGATTCCTGTCTCTGACTGATTTATCCACGGTGGAGTTGAAAACAACAGTTCCCATCATTCCGCGTTTCTCCACGTCGTCATCAAGCAAAGCCGTTGTTGTTGTTTTGAATGTAGCGCCATCTAGCGGCATCTAAATCTTAGGTATTGTAGCTTTAACAGGGTAATTTAACATGATTGAAACTCTGTTGTGACAAATCAGCATTCAGAATTGGAGCTATATCTCATGGTGTGGCAATGATTTGACAGGCCAGTCAAATTTATTATAACAGTCATGTGAGCATAATTGACCAAATGCGTGTTTGCGTGCTGACAGAGATTCATCCTGCTTTCACTTCGACCGTCAAAAGAAGAAAGCAAACAGAGACTTCAGATCTGAACAGGGCATTCTGGTGAACGCCTTGTTGATGGCAGATGACTGTTTTTAGACTTGCCGTTCCTTCCCCGGTGACAGATTAATAGCTATCCCCTCGATATCATTATGACATACTTTCAGCATCAAGGACAATCCAAAGAGCAATGGAGCAAAAATGTAGAATGTAATATGTTTTGCTGTACCTCAGGGAGACAGCGAACCCATGCACGGCGAGTCTGTATCTGAAACCGTCCCAGAGGAAAGAGCCGGCCACAGCACTCCAACCACAGCAAAAAACTTTTACTTGAGCTCAAATTAAATTTTTCATGGTGATGATTCCTCTGGAAAATTAGAATTGAGTTAATTAGCTGGAGAAATGTTGTTTCCAGTGTGTATTTTGACTTTCATGTGTCCGATTGTTTCCAGCACCAATGAAAGATTTTGAGGAATGGAACTTGAGACTGTTTATTTATAGCTGGTCTACTTTCCTTCTCGAAAAAAAAAGAAGATCCAGTTTCTCTGTGGAAAATCCAAACTTGAGAAATAAATATCATCAGCAGGTCAGGTTGCATCATAAAATATATTGTAACCCAATAGCAGACAGAAAAACATCATTATGTTTCTCTACTCTTTTTATATTCTTTTGTATAGTTTTTAAAACACAACATGTTTCATACATTACCCCCCCAAAAAAGATGTACTCTCCCTGCAGTCAAATATATTGTTTTATTGATTACATGTGCTTCTGCCGATAGTGAATATGTTTGAAAGCAAGTATTTCCACATCTGTCCTGTCCGTGTGCTCCAGGTTCTCAGTAGATCCGTGTCCCGTTGGGAGGTTTGGATGTGCTGCTTTAAATGGAGGGTGATGACAGCACTATGGAAGTGCTACAACAATGGAGTTTTGTATGAAGCCCGTAATTCTCTGACAGCAGATCCTGCTTTCCTCTTTAAAGTCCCTCTTCCAGAGGAAGTCCGTTTCTACACACACATATATCCACACAAATACAGAGACGCAACCTCAATCCAGCCTTTCTCCGCACATCCAGAGCTCTCCGGTTGGATCTGATACACCTGCCAGGCCTCTCTGTTTCATTTCCAATCACACAATGGATTTCCAGTTCTACTGCTGGCTTCAGCGTGTGTCTCTGCGGACATAAACGTGACCTTAAATAGTTCTTCATTTCTTTCCACTGCTTCTCTTTGCCAGTGCCAGCTATTCTTTCATAAAGAGGATCAGGGCTCGCAAATGTTGTACCCTAATGGCCGTCTCTATGCATAATGAAAGAACCTTTGTTGTCCTCTGAATAGACAGGTTTACCTTCAAGTCCAAATGAAATAGCACATTTCAGTACCATTTCATTGTAAATTCATTTGTTTTAATTAGGGCTGTCAATTGAATGTGTTATTTTTTTGTGATGAAGCATATAAAAATAATAAAAATTAAAGAAATCCTTTCCCGACACAAAAATTCCATAGCAATTCAAGCTTAAATAATTTTTTTTTTTTTTTTTTGCAAAGTTTGCAGTCAGTCCAAGCTTCTTACAACAGGCCTCAACAAATTACTCACAGCAGAAAATGAAGGAAGAGTTTTCAAATTCTCAAATTGTTTCGAAACAGATGGAGCACAACAGAATAAAACAACATCTAGACATGTTTTCAAGGTCGGGTGACTTAATTTTACATGTCTTTACCGTTTAAAAAAAGTGCCACTTTTTGCTACATTTGTAGCATGACAGGTGTTTTCAGAATAACATAACATTTGAACTAACCTACTTTTCCAAATGTGTAGTGGAGTAGTAGAACCAAATGAACCAAATGCATCTCTGTTTTAAACATACCAGTATTGAACATTGTTGTTTGTTTGATAGTGCATAATAGGGAAAAAAATAATTAAAAAATACATTACAATAAACATGATCTCTTTTTAAGAAAATTAAATTAAACATTGGCATATATATATAAATAAGTATGTATATATATATATATATATATATATATATATATATTAGGGCTGTCAAGTGATTAATCGTGATTAATCGCATCCAAAATAAAAATAAAATAAAAAATAAAAATAAAAATAAAAGTTTGTGTTTACATGATATACAGTATGTGGGTGCACTGTGTATAATTATATATATATATATATATATATATATATATATATATATATATATATATATATATACATATATATAAACACACACACATGCTTGTATATATTTAAGAAATATTTTCATGTATATACTGTATATAGATTTATATATAATTTATATGATATGTAAATATAAATATTTATATATAAATAATATTTTTTTCTTAAATATACATGCATGTGTGTGTGTGTATATATATATATATACACAATAATTATACACACATGTAAAGCATACTCTGTGTAAAAACAAACTTTTATATTTTTATATGTATTATATATACATACATATATATATATATATATATATATATATACATTCAAAAATGAATGCAATTAATCCTTCCATTGATCCATATTCTGTAATTATTTATACTTGTTATTTTAGTTTTGCAGTATAGAAAATATAGATATAGAATATAGTCAGAAATATATTTATATGTAATAATAAGAATTATTTAAAATATAGTGCGCCCTAATTTCTTTGGTGTCATAACTACTTTTTCAAAAGGGGATCTTGACAGTTGTTTAACTATAATTTAAATTACAAGTAGCTTGTAGCTTCCCCACACTGATACATGGCTCATGTGTGCTTGATTGCATATTTTATGAGAATAAATACATATACACCTAAGTGGCTGCACCAAGAATTTAGAAAACTGCACATTAAGAACACAGTTGTTTGAAGTGAGCCTCGCCACATGGTTTTCCATATGAAAAATGTGGATAGCGACAACATTTAAAATTCAGATCACTTTCCTTGGGGACTCCCATTTACAATGCATGGCTGTAATGTATTTGTTGTCTTTACCACTTAGCCTAGCCATTGAACATCATTAGGTAATGTGCAGTCGCCGGTCGAGAAAAATAAAGTGTTTATCATCATTATTTGCAGTGGATGTCATTTGAGTGCCCCAGACTGACTTAAAGTGACTCGACTGTGCTCTATCAGAAACCCCGGCGTACTGCCCAACTCATCCCATTAATCATGGGACCTACAAACTGGTAGCTTGTGGAAGAACATCATTAGTGTGGTCTGTTTATAAAGGAGAAAGCAATAGCATTTGGGAAAGTTTACGACAGCCTGCGGAGAGAAGCGTTAGAGGCTGTTTACGCTCTTTAGCATCATTTGCATTGAAACACGATTAAAGCAGTTGTGTCGAAGATCCGGCACCTTATGAAGTCCACGTAAAAAAATAAATAAAAAATATACATATAAATAAAAATAAAACGTCCTTTAATAGTAAACCAATGGATGAAACTTTAATGAGAAATATCTGTCTGCATTGTAACAATGATAATAAAAAAGTAATGTTATTTGAAATTTGAAAGTAATTTAAATTGAAATAAATCAGATTTATTTAAGGAGAGTTCACCCTCAAGTTGTTCCAAAACTGTATGATTTTATCTATCAAAGTGCCCTATTTATGCTTTTTCGAATATTACCTTTCATTCAGAGGGAAATATAGCTCTTTGTGAATGTAAAAGGTCTGGAAAGTTTTAAAAAGTGTATGACAAATAAAGTTATTGTCTCCTAAAATAAATAATTGATTATGAACTACTGAAACGAGTTGTCAGCAAATCCAGTCTCACTTCTTGTTACAGTTCATGTTTATTCATCTTTGAATAAACCGTTTTCAGATGTGGATGCATGTTAACTTATAGGAGACCTCCAAAACAAAATGAAGAACCTTTAAAATTGCATAGTAGGGACACAAAATAACTTTAATCGATATCCTTACATAAGCTAACTATCAGCCTCTCACTGAGTAACAACTGAACATCCTATTAGGAATCAAGTTGTTTTCTTGTCGTTGTGTAATAATCAAGTTATAACTAAAGTTTAACTTTAACTTTCTGTGCTAAAGTGCAAAAGTTCAAAATGTAGTGGAGAACTGGAATGAACCAACTATTGTTGTTGTTGTTATATTTAATTGCATTATTATATATCCAATAAGGGTCAGTGATTCTGAGAATAATGCGGTTTCAAAAAAAAAAAATGCCATGTTACATTATTTTCATTTTGTTTAATAGAACTCTGCAGATCATTTCCTATTAGTTAACGGATTAAGAACACAAACTTAATTACAGTTGGGATGATGCTCCAAATTCCTGTCTAAGTAAATATCTAGCCAATATTGTTGTGCAAGAAGTAAATGTATCCAGATGGGAAATAACAAAGGCTAATATCCCTGGCTTACTTTACAGAGTCCTAATATTTGTAATATTGGATTATGATTATTTAGGCCAGCAAACTACATAGAGGGCAAACCCCAGAGTCTAACACTGCCCTGGAGCAAACTACATAAAATCTTATTTAACTATTTTGTTTGCCACATAGACAGACTAGCCATGTATCAGACTCTTAATAACAGATGTACTAGACATATGAGACAGTATGTACTAGACAGTACTTCACCCCCATTCTATTTCCATAAAACAGCACTGACATTAATTTCACTGACATTCACATGAAGACAATCATATATTACTTGTTAATATAGGATTAGTTTAAATTTTATCACAATATCTGGTTACACTTTATTTTGATAGTCCACTTTAGACATTCTACTAACTATTCAACTAAATGTCAACTAACTCTCATTAGAGTATTAGTAGATTGTAGACTGTTATGGTTAGGTGTTAGGGTTCGGATTAGGAGAACATATTGACTTGTAGTTGCCAAGATATTTATAGTCAGTAGAATGTCTGTTGGGGAGCATCAAAATAAAGAGTTAGCAGATATTAATGGGGTACTTCACCTTTGAAAAGATGAATGTGTATTTAAATGGGTCATTTACGTAGAAGGAATGTGAAATTATTTTTGAATTTGGAGCTTTCTAGACTGAAAAAAAGCCAGATAATGTATTTTGGCTTATGTAGATGAAACACAACAACTCCCAGAATGCACTTTCTTCACTGCCCTAGGAGGCCACGCCTACCGGTAACAGAGCGCAGTAGTTAAACAAAACGTCTAGGCTACTAGTGAGTCTCTGTGATGAGTCTGCCCAGGATTTCGAGATCGCCCAAAATGTCCGAGATTCCAACACAGTCTCATGAAAGTGCGTATATACCATGCATGTCATTTGTCGTGGCAATTTTACGCCTAAAATGGTTTTTGCGTGCATATGCTACGCACTGAAAACTCCTTTGGTAGGTTTAGGGGGGAGGGGTGTGGGGAGTTTGTGCGTATTGTATGCCATAAAGTGTGTATCATATGCACGCGAAAAACGCGTACCATATACACGCAAAAATTATTTTTGGCGTATAAATGCCACGAGAAATGACATTCGTGCTATAGATACAAACTTTTATGAGATCGGGCTCGAGATTTGGGTTTTGCGTACTACAGTCCCCATTCATTATGTTTACTGGGACGAGCAGGACGAGGCTAGGGCCGCGGGAGAACGGCGTGAGGCCGGTGGCGTGATTACCGATGAGCAGCGATTTTTGCGTCATCGGAGGACGCAGGTTTTCAACTAATACAAAGCTTAATGCTAAATCCTGAAGTATCCCTTTAAGCAGAAAGTCTACTAATCCTCTAATGACAGTTTAACCCTCCCCCCCAAAAAATCTGTTATTACATATTATATATGTAATTAAACATAATAATATTATGCTTTTAAATTTGTCTTAAACCTTAAATACATGTGATTGTACACATCTTATTTAGATTTATTCATTTATTTAAAGTTTAATTTAAATAATAATATACTAAATAATAATAATACAGTTTAAAAGAACATAAACACTAACTAAAAGTACTGTTATCAGACTCTTACATGCATATTAAATAATAATTATATAACTAAAATAAAAATATGATAGTTTAAATGTATAATCAATTTAATTAGCTGAATATATATATATATATATATATATATATATATATATATATATATATATACAGCCCATTCTCACCCCCAAGGCGTCACTTAACTGACGTCTTGGGAAGCATTTTTAGCGTCAGTTAGATGACGCCCTAGGATCGCGTGTACCCTACCCCCACCCCACACCTAAACCTAACCGCGTCCTCTAACTGACGCTTTCCTTTAGCGTCAGTTAGATGACGCCGTAGGATCGTGTCATGTAAGTGACGCTAAAGCGCGCCTAAAACGTCAAATATTGAAGCATGGTCAAAGGTGACGCCTTGGGGTGAGAATGCGTTGATATATATATATATATATTATATATATATTATTTGACAGGACTTTAATTTCATGATTATTTCTATTGTCTTTGAAATATGGTTCAAGTGTACAACTGTACTGACAAACATTTATGGATGTCAAGTATTTAAATTTATTTGTAATTAGTCATTTGTAATGACGAAGTTGCAATTTAGTACATTTAAGATATATTAACCTTAAATGTAATATTGAATTACACACTACAATTAAAATGATAAAGTTATTTGCATATACTTTAGCACATTAGTCAACACATCAAAATAAGGGTAATTCTTTAAAGCACAACAAAAGAGCAAAACAATGTTATTGCTATTTTAAAGTAAAAACTTGTAATTCAGTAGGCCTATTGCAAAGTGCACGCTTTAAAAGAATAGTTATAAAACTTTACTCTCTTCACGTAAACTTCACGTAAATATAATTTCATTAGTGTTATATTATACGGTAAGTGAATTTTAATAACAAATGTACTTTTAAGATATACTTTAATACAATTTATAAAACGGTTAGTTCCAATCCTTGATTCTGATTGGTCAATAGCTGTGCTTTATTCACGATAAAACACGGCTATGACCGCTTCACCCAACGGTTCTATTTATCACTGCGCCCTTAGCAACACCCTTAGCAACCACACATATCAACGTAGGCTAAACAGAAAAAAACTTAAGAATTAAAAAGGCTAAAATGTTTAAAGTAAATTTCGATTTACTAGGTGGCATGACGATGGATAAGTGGTTTGAGGAACAATTTGGAGAGACTTCTACAAATACGAAACGTCATGCTGAAGTGCTGAAATGTAACATTGACACATTCGAGAAGACTCGTAAATACGTAATGAAAAAAAATACCGTGCAGCAAACCCATGAATGGGCAGTGAAATGCTTCGGTGATTGGTGTAGTGAAAAGGGTTGCGGCATTAATTTTTAAACAAATAAAAAAAAAGTACACGTTACATGTATTTTTCTTTTTTATGTTGTATGTTTACTCTTTTCACTTTAATGAGATTTGTGGTGAATTAAACAGTAAGTGACATATACATATAATCTAAGACATGCAAAAGCTTTGAATGCTATCTGAGTTCTTTCAAATGTTCCTGCCTTCAAATAAACATATATTTAGATATGCTTTGTTACATGTAGGTGTATCTTGCATTTTCCTTTATCTCTCTGCCTTTCTCTCCTCGACTCTGTCTCTGTCTGCATAATAGGAGTGGACTGCGTCTCGCAGCTTCCTGGACCCTCTTTCGCTTGCAGGCAAACATCCCTGAGCCTTTCAGAGCGCAGTACGCGCCGCATTCTGCAGGCTGCGATTGGAGCGGATGGCTCTCTGTTCCCGAGCTCTCTGCTGCCCGCCATCATGACACGCCTTTGTTTAGAGTCTGTAAGATCTTGACATATGCCTCAAATCGTTTGCTCTCGCTGAGCTGTGTCCCTTTCCACGCATGTGACGGGAGACAGTGTTCGGCCGTCTGCTGATCGAGATGGGAATAAACAGAAGCAGTGCCACACACACATATTTTGGCTTTTTATTACAATCCTTGCAAAACAGTGATAAAAGACTCATCTTTCATGGTTTGTGTTCACTTTTAAAGTAGTAAATTATCCAAGATTTCAAGGAATCCCTGTGGCTGATGCCCCGTTACCCTTTGACCTTTTTAACCAGAGACAGCCGCTGGCGTTTAGTGTCATAACAGCTAAACTTCATGGTGTCTTCTAACGCCAAAACACCTTTAAACATTGGGGTAGTTGCATACAGTCGCTAACTGGATTGTGGAAAAGAAGGACACTTTAGCATTCTCTTTTTAAGTGCTTAATAGGGAAATAATGCACTGTAAAGAATGGATATTTAAGTGTGAACTGAATGTTTTTGAACGCTTACAGTAAGTGCACGTCAATTACAATTAAATGAAATTGTGTTATAGTTCAAATTTATATTAAATTCATTTAGCTGATCTTTGAAGGGCTTTTTGACCCACTTGAGTAGGACTTGTCTTTAAGTAATTTCTTAATTTAAGTGTACGGACGAATGCATTGACAAGCATTTTTGGTAAACTAAAATACACTTTCTATTGTAATTTCAGTAGCACTTTATTTTACAATCCTGTTCCCCATGTTCTAACTATGCTCATTATAGTAATTGCAATAACTAGGTAATAACAAACCCTGAACCTACCCCTAAACCTTAACCCATGCAGTAACCTTATTACCCAGTATTTCTTTAGGTAAGTACACTGTGTACACATAAGTGCACATCCTAAAATAAAGTGCAACCATTATCTCTATTGAAAGTTGAATTTAATGTAGTTAAATATATTTGTAATTGCACATTCGCAATTATGAAGTTGCAGTTTAGTAGATTTAAAATATGTTACATTTATTGAATAACTGACGACATTCCAAATTTGAATCAAGTTCCATATCAAGTTTCTCTTTGGCTTGCTAATGGTGAGTGAGAGAGCTGGGGTTATTTTCGATCCTAGCGCCACAACAGGAAATCACTCGCTGTCATTGGGAAAACGTCACGTCAAATTGGACAATAGCCTATAGTATCCACTGCATATTTACATTTTATTTTGAATTTTAATGTATATTTTCAAATAGACTATATTGAAATTTGTGATCCATTTCAATGAACCTTGCCATATTTCATTGCAAATATTAAATTACCCAGTAGGCTATTACAGGGTTGTAGACCGGTCGCTTTGGAAATTAAGCAATATAGGGATATGGCATACTACAGGATCATTTAAAACAAAAGCAAAATGTCTGCATTTTGTTACTGAAAGTGTCTTTTTTTTCTCCGCACATGGAATGACTCGCGAAATCCAAATGTGTGCTTAAATACGCAGATAGATTCGCATTTGAGTTGCTTGAAGGTCAGGTGCATCTCTGACACACGCAAAGGGTGGGTGTTGAAAACGGACTGTATGGCTCCTCTAAAAAGAAAAATACTGGAAAGCAATGACCGCCTTTAAGTGTATAATCATGGGGCAAACGGAAGGCGTTGTTTCTCAAGGCTTAAGTATGTGCAGTCAGACAGTATTGGGGTGAATTGACTGGTGAAGTCCTGAGCGTAATAACATCACGAATGGTTTTACATTGAAGTTGGGTGAAAGCCACAAGCATCTCTCACACACGATATAGGGTACAACATATTCCTCTGTGGGCTATAGGACGATGGAGCCTATGTCACATATTGCCGTGTTTAATTAGACTGACCAAGATCATTATCCAGGCTTATAAAGTAGGCTATACTACAGGTTAATTTAAAACAAAAGAACATTTTCTGCACATTGCTGTTGCTGAAAGTGTCTGATGTCACACACTTGCATTGCCTAATGCCGAGTTCAGACTGCACGATTTTGGCTCGCAGACAGGTTTTGAGAAATCGCCGACAAATTCCAGAAATCACAGGCAAATCGGTGCTCATCTACGCGAGTGACAATCAAAGTGTGAATGAGCAAAGACGCGATCTGAGAGAATTGTCGATGCCTGTAAGATATTTGGCATGCTAAATATCCAGCCCGTTCTCATCCTTTAACGTCATATAGAACGCTATATGACAAAACGGCGCTATACTACGTACATGGCACCCTTTATCGTTAATATAATACGCGAACCCAAGACGTTATAAATCCTTTAGCGTGAATATGACACGCACACCCTACCCCACACCTAAACTTAGCCCTCACAGCACGTGTTATATTAACGATAACGGGTGCCATGTGCGTAGTATAGCGCCGTTTTGTCATATAGCGTTCTATATGACGTTAAAGGATGAGAATGCGTTGAAATATCTGGACCTATCGACAATTCAAAATCCTGCTGTTTGAAAAGTGTTCTGACTGGATACTACATCGCCAATTACCAACAGCCGAGAGAGCAAGATACAGAGCAGTGGGGAATTCGGGGAGGAGTTATAGGTCAGATATCAACAAGCATGGCATTGTTTCAGAAAAAAAGGCTTCTTCTCTGTATATTTGGACCCAAGAAATGGAAGAAAAATCAGTAGAAATTTGGCAAGAGCACCCGTGTTGCTCAGGAGCATCGGGCTGTTTCCTTGTCACATCTCGCATTTCACGAGTTCACATTTACATCAATTAAACAGACTAGAGATTATGCGTATTTGGCGTGCTGTCCAGGGGGAGGGCTCCGAGCTCTGAATTTTTGCCCGAACCCAGAGTGCCCCCCCCCCCCCCGTTGTTGTAAGAGTATTTAGGAGAAGAAGTGAGGAGATGGGGTGGTGGTGGGATGCTGTTAGACTGTCAATGAACTGAGTTAAGTTTGCTGTATATATACCTCTTACTTCATTGATTGGGAGTGCGCTCCACTCGTGTCTAATTAGGCTTGATTACCTGAATGTGCTCCACCTGTGTTTAATTCTGAACATGCTCCTCCCGAACTTTGTTAGTAAAACATCATGTGTTTGTTGTGAAGCGTACGTAGTTTGCGCGCAGCGTGCTAGACAGAGTTGTCGGTGATTCCTCCTATTGTAAAGTCATGCAGTGTGAAACCTTCTGTCGCCGATCCATCATGCAGTGTGAACACAGCAGCGACTGAATGCTGAAAAGAATGTGAAAAGAACAGTGAGCCGACTACTTTGAAAATCGTGCAGTCTGAACACGGCAAAACGAAAGTCCAACTGCGTCCTTTAAAACGACTGTGGGTTGTATTGATGCTGAAAAAGCGTCTCTTACCCACGATAAAGGCGTGTTCGGCCAATATACTCCTGCGGGCAATTAAGGGATGATGGGACCTATATTGTCGTGTTTTTAGTTAGGATACACACATTCACGTTTAAATTAGGTAGGTACCCAGATAGCAAACTGACATTGAATCAACGTGGATATATGACATCGAAACAACGTTGATCTGACATTGTTTTGCTCATCGAATTAATGTTGAACCAACGTCAGACGCGTCATTCTTTCAAAACTAACGGAAAATCAACTTGAAATCAACGCGTTGTTTCAACGTTATGAAAGCAAACCAATTTTCGATTTCATTTAGCTTTGAAGAATGCCGCGTCTGACGTTGGTTCAACGTTAATTCGATGAGCAAATCAACGTTGTTTCAATGTCATGAGAGACGTCGTTTCCACGTTGATTCAATGTCAGTTTGCTGTCTGGGTACCCACGGGCGAAATTGTAGCCTATGCACGCTACTGTTGCTGAAAGCGTTTGATATCACGCACTTGGATAGTGTAATTCCAAGCGCATCCTGTAAAACGCAGATGGGTTGCATTGGAGATGGTTAAAGGGATACTCCACTTTTTTTGGAAATTGGCTCATTTTACAACTCCCCCAGAGTTAAACAGTTCGGTTTTACCGTTTTCGAATGTATTCAGACGATTTTTTGATATTTAGAAGTATATCAGTAACCAGACAGTTTCTGGTCTCATTGACTTCCATAGTATGTTTTTTTCCTACTATGGAAGTCAATGAGACCAGAATCGATCTGGTTACTGATATTCTTCTAAATATCAGAAAATCGGCTGAATGGATTCGAAAACGGTAAAACTCAACTGTTTAACTCTGGGGGAGTTGTAAAATGAGCCTGAGGCTCAAAACGAGGCTACCAAAATTATCCAGAACTCCTCTTGCTGGACCCTTGCCAGAACACCGGGGAGTAGAGCAATCAGGGGAAAGGCTTACAGACACAGCCTTAGCCATGTCTGTACCATGGCATCCAGTGGAAAAAGGTCAGGTCTGCCCCTGTGTGCTCTATCTACAGCCCCAAACTCTTCGATGGGGACACAAGGAGCAGTGCTGGCCTTCTGATCCTCCCTCCCGCAGCTAGGTTCTGGACAGGAGTAAAAAGGAGCAGCCTGCCAGACGAGGGATAAACTGCCAGAACTCCTCGGATTGCTTCTTTGGCATCTAAAACCTTCTGACGACTGTGCTGAAAGCGTCGCCAGGCATGCCAGATCGCGAGACCAGAACTTCCAGCAGAGAGGCTCTCTCTTTATCACTTATATCACTTTATCACCAAGGCTAACCTCTTCAACAACATAGCTGATCCGGAAGAGAGAGAGAGAGAGAGACAGATTGCCCATGGGCGTTTTTTTTACCTGAGGCATCGACTTGAACCCAACCACGCTAAGTGAATCCAACGATTGTTGAATAATCAGATGAAATTGAGTTATGAACACAGGCTGAATACTGGGCTTTCCATAACTTTGAGATCTCATTATAAAGATCAGTAAAGAAGGGGTGGTCATGTTTGTGTGGCCACTCGATATTTAATGTAGCCACTGCATGAGTAAAATCCTCCAGCATTTCTTCATACAACTTATACTGTAAAATATTTCCAGGACTTCACAAGATATAACTGTACCATTTTACAGTAAATTACATTATTACCAGTTCACAATATAATACCGTTTTTAGAATTTTACTGAGAAAATAATGCATGCGGGGCTATTACAAGAAACTACTGTGAATACTACTGTGTTTTTTTTCGTGCTGCAACTGCGTCATCTGACTCAGATGATCTGAGCTCTCTGATCTCATCCGTGGTCTCATTCAATGGATTCAGCAGTAAGTGTTTAAATGTCAAACTTTGTCAATTTGATGACTGTTTTTTTTATATGATAGCATGTTATTTTATACATGTTTTATAATAAAATTAGCATTAGTTGTAGGTTCTGTTGTCATGTTTTTGTAACTTAGCTGAAGCAGACTCACGTCTAGGTTTGACTGCTCAAATTTCAATGAACCGACGTTGGTTGTAGTGTTAATTGTACCGTATTATGTTAACTGTGAGATTTCACATTTGCTACATCGTCGAAAATTTCACTTTAGCTTTGCTCAATGCTTTTCTTAGTTTCTCTAACAGGGTTCTCTCTTTTCTCACAGCATTATTCTACGGTGACCACCAGAAAATAAAGTTATGAGGTAAGTTGGACTTCATGTGGGTATTATGACAGTTCTTATCAATTAGATAAATTATAGTGTTGTGGATTTGGCAAAAGTGGAATAAATTAATCTCAAATTAGTAATGTTAGCTGGGCAAAATTTTCTCTTCTCCTCTGCTGTGTTTGTGTGAAACGGAGCAGCCGTGGTCTGTCTCTATTTTTCAACTGCTCTGGGGTCGTGTTGGCTTTTTGAGGAGTAGTTAACCGAGCCTGCTTGAAAGTGGTGGGAAATTTTCCAGTTGATAGGGACGTGTTGATGTGAGTGAGAGTGGGTAGTAATATTGGTGAGATCTCCTGTAGTAGGTGGGAGGTGATTGCCCAGATGACTTCCTCCAGTTGCTTAAATGTGTAGTGTTCAACACTGCGTGAGATACCGTATCTCATCATGCAACACGCATGACTTGACCTTTCATCTCCAGTTTCCTGCGTGACCTGTGGCGAATGAACTGTAATTGCAATTGAGATTATCAGAATATCCTTCTTGACTCATTATTTGACTACCAATACATGTTTTTGGAAATTGAATGGGGCCACAGCGAAACACATATAAACTTTGACATGATTTTTCTTTTGTTTTTTTCCTCCTGTCCCAACACAGACAGACGGATTTGCACACACAGTGAATACCAAGCAGCTTCTGAAGACAAAAATATGGTGATGCTCTCGCGCAGGTGTCATTAATAGAATTGATTACGTCATCGCGTCATCTGATGTTCATGTTCATGTTTCAAACTGTAGAATGTTTTTTTCAGTATAAATCATTTTTTTCATAAATGTCTTGCTAATCTGATCAAATAATGAGTTAAGAAAGACATTGTTAAATTACAATTTTGTACTTGCTGTCAGTGTTGTAGTCGAGACCACCTCACTCGAGTCCGAGTCGAGACCGAGACCAGAGAGAGTCGAGTTAGAGTCAAGACCAAGTCCATAGAGAGTCGAGTCCGAGTCGAGTCTGAGACCAGAGACGGTCGAGTCGAGACCGAGACCAGTGAGGGTTGATTACCTAATTTACTTTTATTTACTTTTTTTTACTGAATTTGCTTAGAGTTTAAAAAATATGATCAGTTTAGGGTAAAAAGGCCACATAGTAGGTGGTGTTAAAAGTAATTTTATTACAATTTGTCATGCGCAGTTGCGCACTAGAAAATCACCAATCACTGGGCGTGTCAATCAATTTAAAGAAATATTTTATTAACATACATTAATAATCATGAAAAATATTTTGAATTGAACTCGAGTGGACTCGGGAATAAGTCCGAGTCCTAAAAAAAAAATGTTCGAGTACGAGTCAATTCCGAGTCCAAATGCACACGAGTCCATGACAAGACCAAGAGCATTAAAATATGGTCTCGAGACCGAGTCCGAGACGAGTCCGAGTCTCGAGTACTACAACACTGCTTGCTGTACAGTTACTTGCTGACCAATCATGACATGCCACACTGGAAATGAAAGGTAAAGTCAAGTGTTGCATTATGAGATGCGATATCTCATGCAGTATGTGTTCTGTTGAATGCTGCATATTTAAGCAAATGCAAATCATCTGGGTATTCCATGCATACATCTAATTTTCATAGCCTAATGTGCACAGTATACATTAAGGATGGGTTTTACAGTATACATCGTGCAGTGGTAGAAATGTGTACATTGGTAAAATTAGACATTTTTATTTATCATTTATACCATGTTAGGTGTTTGGTGTTCAGTGTACAGGGCTGCTTCACATTATGTGAGAGTGAAACAAAGCAGGATGTTTCCCAAACAAGTCAAAATGAAGAAGGACTTGCCATTAAGAGGTTGTTAGCATTAATGCGAAACAGAATTTAGTTGTTTACTGTTGCTAAGCAACATCACAACTTTAGTGGAGTTTAGCATGATTAATGTGAATTCAACTGCAGTCACAGGTGTGTATCTGTCTTTTTAATATTAGTTTCACTGTTTTGAGTTATACAAGTTGCATAATGTGAAGGTTTTTTTTTTTTCACTGATGCCAGGCTTTTTCATGAATAATCTTTTCTTTTAGTTTTCATCCATCATGATCCAAAACAAGAGAAATTATTAAATGTGATGAAGTATCTTTCATTGAAATCTCTGGATTATACAAAAATATACATTACCCAACATTTCATGATGAGGGATTTTCCTTCCACATGTTATTGAAAATGAATAGTTGCTCATGTAAGACATGTTCTTACGTTTAAGAGCAATGGAATATAATTTTTCACTGCGTCACATCGCACGAGAGGCTGAAAAACAGTGACTTGATGCAACCACCATATACTTTAGTCTGCATATGTAGATATTCAGCCATTAAAAAAAAGCTCATAATTCTTCTCAGTTGTGATTAATTTGATTAATTCATTGGCATGAGATGTAATTAATTTGATGAACATCATTAATTGATTGGAAACCCAAACATAAACCATTTTCCTTTAAACTATTGTGATATGTAAAATGATAATCTGGTCAGACTGCCAACCCCTACACTGTATTCATTCTATTTGTCTGTCTCTGAATGATTTCTTTGTCATTCTAAATCATGAAATTCTCCAGTATCATCGATGTGTCGCTCATCCCTCCAATCCCCTTTCCAATTCACAGCACTACTAGAATAATAAAAAGCCCAAACCAATTACCAGCTAAATGTTCCCAGTATCCAGATGTTGAGATGGGAATGGAATGGGGATAAAAGCCATGCACACGAGAGAGGAGAGCGATGTAAAAATAGGTCATGGAGAGGAACATCTGATTGCTAGAGCATGGCTGCAGCATTTCATGCTACATTAGTTTGCTTTTTGAAAGCTAATCTGTGTTTTCTGCTTAATTTCATGGAGGTGCAGAGCGGCTACCTGGTGCTGCGGTGGGGTGGTGGAGCGGAGACTACGACATGTATTAAATCCCCCGTGAGGCCGTGGGCCTGTGGAGAACCAGTCATGTGCGTTGAGACGCTCTGTCTACATGCATAATGAGAGTGTGTGATAACAGTGAGATTCCATTATAGGTTTATACGATACCGCTGTTAGTCTATCGCACTGCAGTGCAGGTACGGAGTGGCGTCACGGATCTTTGGTCTACTTTAAACAATGAAACACTCAAGGGCTCTCATATTTAGATTACCAATAGGCTTTAAAAATACCTACAAAGAATAAAGATGCCCTACAGCATTAGTTGTATAGGAGTAAACTCTCAGTTTCTAACAGTATACTATTTAAAAATTGTCTCTCTTTCTACTCATAAACTACAGCCACACCACAGGATGTTGAATAGACAGAAAGAGGAATTTACTGAATTAAAATGCAGATAAATAAAAAACAAATTCATTAGCACAACACAATGACAAAACAGGTTTTGTCTTTTCAGTTGTTTGTTATGTTTGAACTCAATTAGGTTTCCAGATGATGCTGTTTTTCACCGATGTAACAGCATTGGATGCTGCCTTCACATGCTTTTGGCATTATCGTAAATACATATTATAAAAATTGGACATGAATGCCGTAATACACCATCATATTTACCTCTTGGAAGTTTGTGGATAATTTCGATACCCAACTACCCAAGTTGGACGTGCCATAACAGCCCATTCTCACCCCCAAGGCGTCACTTAACTGACGCCTTGGGAAGCATTTGGACATGCTTCAATATCTGACGCTTTAGGCGCCCTTTAGCGTCAGTAAGATGACGCCCTAGGATCGCGTGTACCCTACCCCCACCCCACACCTAAACCTAACCACGTCCTCTAACCGACGCTTTCCTTTAGCATCAGTTAGATGACGCCGTAGGATCGCGTCATGTAAGTGACGCTAAAGGGCGCCTAAAACGTCAAATATTGAAGCATGGTCAAAGGTGACGCCTTGGGGTGAGAATGCGTTGGCCATAAACTTTTAATATGTCGGAAAGGAGAACAAATGCTCTGTGACTGATAATCTTAATTTGCTTTTTTTTTTAACACAACAGCTACATAACCTTGTCTTTAAAGTTAAAGTAGTGCATATTTACATATATGATTAATCATTTGAAGCATATTTTATGTTTTATACACTGCGAAAATAGCCTGTATTTGATGTATCTAGATAGCTAGATAGCACAGTGAATGTAAGTGTGGCAAGCTGGGCGGGGCTGAGAACTGTGGGAAAGGAACTGGTTCCGCGAGTGCAAATGAGTGTTTAACCTATTTAACAATTTAAAAAAAACTCCATATAAATGAAGGTGACTTGAGTTGACCTGCGGGCCACACCAGTCTCGAGTCTCATGGAGGAGCTCCGAAAAGGATAAAAGGAGGAGTCACAACATTGCAAAACGAGAGAGGACCAGGCCTGGATTTTATGTTGTTGTTTTGTTTTAATTCACATGGTACTCCGTGAGGGGCTGCTGATTTCTGGTTTTGTCTCTTACCCGAGCCTTTAACATTGTCACGGTATGGTTGTCAATGGATTGAAATTAAATGACAGTTTGACAGTTGAAATTCAGTGATGTTAGTTAAAAGTGCAGTGTGTGAATTTTAGCGGAATCTAGTGGTTCGGTTGCAAATTGCAACCATCGGCTTAGCCCCCGCTCACCCCTCCCTTTCTACAAAGCTACGGTGGCCAAAAAAGGACAAACACATCGTCGTCTGAGACAGCTAAGAGTAACGAATGTTGGCTCATTTGAACTAAAATAACAAAGTAGATGAAGACCATCTCAAAAACTATCACATCTAGTGCAAGTATGATTTTGGCCACCGACAGATAACATGGGAAATGTAAGACAACAGTATGTAACATTGTCACTGTTGCTGTACCACAGAAGTGCTAAAGTTGGAGTAACTTACCTGTCCAGCAGAAAACAGGCAACTTCGCTGTTGTTTAAAAAAAAAAAATCCTGCTTTAACATCTTCCACCTGCAAGGCCCCACCGATGTTAATACGGGATTTATTCTATCACATGTCCCAACTTCGCCTGGCTGCATCGTGTTTTCTCTTCTTTGCCGACGAAGACTGCCCCTTTTTCGGCTCTTGTGCCAAATGAAATGTCAACGCAGTCTCATCCCAAAAAGTCATATAACTGACGTTTTGGGACGTCTTTTGGCCATACGTCAATATTCGCCTTTTTAGGGCCCCCTTAAACGTCGGTAGATGAGGTTATGGGATCCTAACTCTACCCCAGACCTAAACCTAACTCTAAACCTAACCCGTCACCTAACTGACATTAAAGTTAAAGCGTCAGTTGTATGAGGGCCCGGGATCACCATCTACCGACGTTTAAGGGGGCCCTAAAAAGGCGGATATTGACGTATGGTCAAAATACGTCCCAAGACGTCAGTTATATGACTTTTTGGGATGAGAATGTGTTGGATATGTTTGATCTTCCATTTGTTCAAATTTCACTGTTTACAATCATACCTCGTTACAACTACTACTACTACTTCTCTGTGCGTATTAAATGTAGTGATGGTGCAAGTTGCCTCTAAAAACCCCAACGAAGAAGAAGCAAAAACAACAGGGTGACAAAACACACTCTGTAAAGAAGTTTGTTCGTTTAGGGCTAGAAACATGGCAGCGCAAAATGGCGAGGTAAGCTAATTTTCATTACGGTTCATTTTGTAAGGTACACCACTCAAAACATAGTTATGTATATTATAATGGATTTCTGAAAATAAATATTCTAACACAGTCTCATCCCAAATCGTCATATAACTGACGTTTTGGGACGTATTTTGACCATACGTCAATATCCGCCTTTTTAGGGCCCCCTTAAACGTCGGTAGATGGCGATCCCGGGCCGTCATACAACTGACGCTTTACCTTTAACGTCAGTTAGGTGACGGGTTAGGTTTAGGGTTAAGTTTAGGTATGGGGTAGAGTTAGGATCCCATAACCTCATCTACCGACGTTTAAGGGGGCCCTAAAAAGGCGAATATTGACGTATGGTCAAAAGACGTCCCAAAACGTCAGTTATATGACGATTTGGGATGAGACCGGGTTGAATATTCATACATTTTACACACTGCACCTTTAACTGTTACACATTTTACAATAAAGTGCATTTAAATCATTGTGTTTTAATAATCTTTGGCATGCTTTAAAGAAGTTCACTAATTTTGATGTGTTTACTAAGATACTACAGCACATTTCAATTAATTTTTAATTTTAACTGTAGTGTGCTATTTGATATTACATTTCGAGTTAATATATTTTAAATGTTCTAAATTTCGTCACAAATATGTAAAGGACAAATATAGGCTAATTTAAATACATGGCATACAAGCTCCAATAGTGATGGCATTAGAATATACATATATGCTTGTCAGTACATTCGACATTTCAAAGACAACATAATTATAACATTAGATGAACTTAAGTGGGTCAAAAAAGCAGTGTTATGTTGAACTATTTGCATGTAATTGTGCATTTAATTATACATTTGAACTACAGTATACCTTTCCATTTAATTGCAAATGACATGCAATGATCTGAAACATTACATTTAGTTCACACTTAAGTACCCAGATAGCAAACTGACATTGAATCAACGTGGAAACGACGTCTCTCATGACATTGAAACAACGTTGATTTTGCTCATCGAATTAACGTTGAACCAACGTCAGACGCGGCATTCTTCAAAGCTAAATGAAAATCGAAAATTGGTTTGCTTTCATAACGTTGAAACAACGCGTTGATTTCAAGTTGATTTTCCATTAGTTTTGAAAGAATTGCGCGTCTGACGTTGGTTCAACTTTAATTCGATGAGCAAAACAATGTTAGATCAACGTTGTTTCGATGTCATATTTCCACGTTGATTCAATGTCAGTTTGCTCTCTGGGTATATTCTTTTAAATTATTATTATTTTTGTAATGCTTTGTAAGAGTATGCACAATTATGCTAAGAACAATGGTTCCACTCTGTATTTTGGTGAAAGATTGATGCTTTTGAAAGAGCCCCCCGATCTGATTCACAGTAATAACAACTTAGTAAAAAATACATAAGACATTTGGGCGAATTACCAGAAGAAACTGACACACTAGATGTCTTGTGGCTGTTATACCTACGGTGATCATTATCACTCAAGCCTTTTTGAGAGTCAGTGGGAGGTTTTGTGAATTAAAAGCATTTAACCTGACTCTAGCGGAGCTGCATTCTCTGCATAATAACACTGGTGCCCTGAAGCTAAGTGCTAATCAACGCTGGGCTGCCTCCCTCTCCTCCATTCCTTTTTAATTGGACGTATCCAGCTGATTTGGCAATAGGGCCCTCTTACAAGTACTTACTAAGATCATTGATTTGAGAAATGATCCAGTAGACTGTAAGTTATGATTGGGTGGGTTTGTAATGGCATTAGAGGGCCGTAGCACTGATGTCGTGTTTGCTAATTGTGGCTAATTTACTGTGAAGTTTATCTGAGGTTGGAGATGTTTGGGGACTTCCCTAATGATGCTTACAAGATCCACGGAATGCTTTATTAATAGCAGGGAAGACGGGGCGATTCAGCGATGTTAAAAATGTGCTGTGGTCCAGCACATACCTACAAGGTTATTCAGAAGAATGAGCTTAATTGGCCAAAAAGCAAAGGACGCGCCCTTATGTAATGAGGTTCATTTGGGTGCAACTGGAATATGGGACACGGTCTGTGTGTTCAGAGTATCTTTGTCTGGTTTTCCAGTAAAAACTTATCTTAAGACCATGGGTGATAGTTATAACGACGATCAAGTTTTAAAAACCATCCACACCCCAAACCTTTAAATTACGAAGAGAAACAATATCGTTGAAATCACTTTTTTTTTCCAGCAGATAACATTGACAGCCAATCAAAACCCTTCCTGCTTCAAAGAGCTTGAGTATTCAAAGCACCAGAAAAACAAAACAAAACAAAAAAAAACAGAACGATATCATGTGTTGATGAGGACACTAATGTTGCTATCGTTATAGGTATCTTTATTGTGATTGTTCTTTGTGTGGATAAGCCTTTAAACATACATTTCTAAACATTTATTAAACTGCCTTTTCCAGGTTATTTTTTTTTCCAGACAAATAATTTGTTTAAATTGGCTAAATTGGGAGACAAATATGAAAAGTATAGAGTTTACAGTATCAGGACCGACAGTTTTACAGTTTATGTCACAAGCCAATTACAGTAAAAGGTGATTCTTATAAAGAGAATATTATGCCAAATTTTACACTGATAATTTTCAATTATCAGCTTTAATATACAAAATCATACCTACAGGGTTTATAGTTTAAAGTAATCTTAAAATATATTTTAGAGAATATACATTACAGAGGTTGGGAGTAAAGACAACATGCTTTATTTTCATGTTATTTTATATTTAAATGCATTTTGATGAAAACTAAATTCAAATCAAAATTGATGATTTTGCATATTTAATAATATATCAAAGTTGGAAACAAAGAGTGGGACAGAAAAAAACAAAAGATTTAAATTAGTTAATCGATGTGTTTAAACAGCTCTATATTAATAAACATAAGGGTAATAGCAAAAGTTGGAATCTGCCATTTAAAAAATACCACTCAAGCTAGAGTGCTATTTTTCAGAATTTTTTTTTTTAATTAGTTTGAGTTAAAATAATCCAGATGTTTATTTTCATATATTTTTTTTAGCAAACACAGATATCTACATATATTCCAGTTTCAATGACTTTCAGTTGATCAGTGCTGTGACAAGGACAGTCAGCTCTGCTGGTGTGACGTGCTCAGTCCCGACGATTAATCTTCAGCGTGAGGTGTCACTCTGTGCAAGACAAATCAATGAGACAGAACTGTTCTTAATGTGAGATCACATTCACACCCACTCACCCTTGACAATATATAATCAAACAAGAGCTGCTGGATAAACTGCAGTACTGAAAGAAAAAAAAATGAATAGGTCCTTTCTTGTTCCTCATTAGGATTGGGAATGCTGATTTATGACAGAATTTCCATTGGCATTCCTTTAGGAATTTGGACAAAAGGCCAACTCACAATGTGACCCAGGCTAACTTACAATAATATTAAAGTTTTCAGTTTAACGATATAGGCAACCCGGTCTCATCCCAAGACGTCATATGACTGACGTTTTGGGACGTCTTTTGACCATACGTCAATATTCGCCTTTTTAGGGCCCCCTTAAACGTCGGTAGATGAGGTTATGGAATCCTAACTCCACCCCATACCTAAACCTAACCCTAAACCCAACCCGTCACCTAACTGACGTTAAAGGTAAAGCGTCAGTTGTATGACGGCCCGGGATCGCCATCTACCGACGTTTAAGGGGGCCCTAAAAAGGCGGATATTGACATATGGTCAAAAGACGTCCCAAAACGTCAGTTATATGACTTTTTGGGATGAGACTGTGTTAATATAGGAATCAAACTGAACTGAATCTCATTTTCAGCTTTTGCATCCAGAGCAAACTAGAATTCATAATAGTTATAGTGATCTAAACTCAAAATGAGAGAGCAGCTTTCTGCACGAACTTCTCACCTCATTCTTACCTTTTCATCCAGACTCTCTCTCTCTCTCTCTCTCTCTCTCTCTCTCTCTCTCTCTCTCTCTCTCTCTCTCTCTCTCTCTCTCTCTCTCTCTCTCTCTCTCTCTCCATATCCCCTCTGTTTTCCCCGGTCATATTATTCCATTTAAACTTCAATCCTATTTATGGCCGGCCTCTCTTCGTCATGCCCTGGGCTATCAAACAATTCATCCAGCGGCTCTGTGAGGCTGCACAGGCTATAAAAGCTTCAGCAGGGACTCATGGTGTGAGAAAGAGAGACGGTGGGGAAGAGTTGTGTTTGGGAAAGAGATAAAAAAAACAGTAAAGTAAAACAATCTCTTCAGTTCTCTAAACTAAACTACATTGTTTTTCCATAGTTTTCTCATAGTCACTTAAAACAGTTAATGTTAAGTTAGCACCGAAAATTATGCAAAGAATCAGAAAAAAAGACTAATATTGAGATATTGGAACACATTTTTTAACACATTTATTCTCTGGATATTTGGAAGAATCTTGGCATAGCTATTTGCATACAACAGTTCATAGTTTTAAACTTTCAAAAAAAAAAAAAAAACATCTCTACACACCAGTGTTTTATTTCATCCTATTGTACTGTCATACTCATATTATATAGTTTTTGAATCCAAGAATTTGGCGAGTCTTCTGAAACCATTTGATACCAGATCAACAATTATGATAGCCTGACTCTGTCATACTCATTTTCTAATAAGAAAATGAGTCTGATATCGCTCCGTTGGGCTTTGATTATGAGGCGTGTCTTAACCGAACCAGGAAAAAAAAAAGCTCTGCACTCAATTGGATAGTCGGTAGACCTACAACCAATCAGAGCAACGCAGTAAGTCAACTCCTTTGCATAGCGCAGTTTTCAAATACAGAACTTACTTATTTTAGGTTAGAAGTTAAATAACGATTGTTGGTTCTTTTACTTACTTCTCCATGAGTGCGACCAAAGGAGAAACCACAACGACCACAGGCTTTTCATTATGTCCCATCTTCTTAGCGACCGTCAGAGCCAGCTGATAAGTTACACTTTTCCCAGATCATGTCGGAAGGACGCCAAAAATGCCTTGATTGCAGTTCTCTGTTTGTCTATTAAAATTAATGCGCGGTCGATTTATTTTAAAACAGACGCGACAGCGGAATCGATACATCTCAATTCTCCAGCTGCAGTCATCTCTGAGGGAAATCAGTTAGCGCTCTTTGATAACGCGATGATTACGTCCTTGCAGATCATCTGTCCATCATCGTATAAAGCCTGCCCTGGCAATTTGATTGGCCCGTTCATTTCTTGCCTGATCATAATTTCTCCTCAATGGATCGAGTCCAGACTGAACTTCCCGACCAAAAAATGTTGTGGGCGGAGTTCGGGCTGGCATCCAGGCTACAATTAGGATGTTATTAAGTGAAAAGCTTAATTTCCACTGAAACTTTAAAATCGAACCCACACAAATGTGACCAGTTTGAATGTACAGAATGGAGAATAAAATTTGAGAACTGCTGACATTCAGTGAAAATTAACTTAGATTTCATCATCATACTGAATGAACTATTGATTTGGAACAGCTGGCCTCAATGTCATTTAGCTGATTTAAATGTTTCTCTTTTTATTTTTATTAAGGGACAAACAGCATACAGGTTTGGAACGATTCGAAACTTTAGAATACTTGTACAAAAGAGTACTTATTAAGGAAATAGTGTACTTTATACTTATTTAAGACTATACTTATCTCTTTCCCAACCATTGACGTAATTTTCAGGCAATGTTCCTTTTTCTAGGGAACTCCAGGCTGCGTCTGACGCAGAAGCTATGGGAACGCAATCACGCAGAGGCATTCCCATATCATCTACGTCAAACTCAGCGTCTTGTTCCCTTTTCAGGGAACCATGGTTACAGCCATAACCTGAGAAATTTTCACTGTTATACGGTAGGGGGGGCACTATTATGCATCTTCTGAAAGAGTACACAATCTCAGGATCAAAACACAGACAAAAATAAGCAGAAACAAGCAATAAAAGCACTGCTTATGCACTTTGTATTTTTAGACAAAAATGATTTTCTGATCAGCTTTTTGTTCAAAATGTTCCTTATATTAGTGTTAATAAAAAAAAGAATGCATGAACTAAAATGAAATGCTTTTAAAGCAGAGTCTCTGTTGTTTCTATTAATACATTGCATGTCCACATATTCATATAACAAAATTTTCTGGGGGCTATGAAAATTTTGATGAAAATGATAAAAAAAATCCTGGCTGTGGCAAGCAATTTTGTTTTTAAATGCTGGTTAAGAGTTAAGTGCCAAATAAATATAATGTTTATGGACTCTTAATTGCATGTTAATTATTATTAAAATAAAATGTATTCATTAATATTACAATCAAATAGCCAAACTTTAAATTGCTTTATAAGTAGGGCTTATGTACTTATGTATCTCTGTATGTAATATCATAATTCTTCAATTGTCTTTTTATAATGCTTACTGCTGAATCTACTGACAAGCATTAATGGTAAACTCAAATATTCACAACAATTGCACATTGAATACAATTAAGCACACTTCCTTTTCACAAAGTGGGTTTACATGGACTAGAACCTGATAATAATGCCCCTATTTCTCATGCTAGTTTTTGGTCTTAGCCATCCTAATTTGTACCCCGTGCTGACTGTCCACATCAGCAGAACGATTGCAGCGCAGTTCATTTCTTCTGAGCTCTGAATGAACTAACACGCCCATCATCTCTGCCATTCCTGCTTTCTGATTCAGTTTACTGTCTTCTATAAGCACCAATTAAAGCTCAACATGTAAAAAAAACTCCAGCTATGTTTGAGGGGAGCTCTTTGTAGCCGGCATCCTGATTGACAAGCTCGGGTTGCATTAGGCAAATCCGCTCTTTTAAGAGCAGCATTACCTGGGCAAGGCTCAGAGCAGCATCATCTTAGCTGTCCAAAAACACGTCCGATTCCAAACACAGGTGCCCGCAGCTTTGCCACAAAGCCTCATTAGATGTCTCACCCCTTTTAAAGTGACACACCCTGACTTTAAGCTCTTCTGATAAAGGAGAATGAACCATAAAGGCGGAAACTAGATGAGATGTAAGGAGTTGGATGATGTATAAGACAGCAGTAACAAAGGGAAGCATCTGTTTTGCAGTTTGCTAGTTTGTCAGTAAGTCCTTTTGCACTCAGTAAGGCCTCTGTTTTAGAGTATGAGCTTTAAAAAGCCCGTTTAATGGATTTGGTTGCTTAACAGAATTTCAATTTCTGAAATTCAGTAGGTGGATTCCAATTTGTGAAATATCAAAAATATACGTTTTGATATGTTTCTGCCTTCTCCTTTTTCCGAATCATGAGAACTATTATTTAAGTCACACAGCACTGTCGCCAATTCCAAATGTTTATTACACGCAGTGCTCGGTAGATGACTTAGAAACTGCACCCCATTACTGAAAACAAATTACATGATGGAAATTGTAGCTAGAAACGTAATCTATTGCATTGCACATTTTAGGAAATATAACGTGATTAGTTTTTGATTATTTTTGACCTAACACAATTATCACATTGTTTTGAATAGTCTTGTTGCATATTGATATACAGTAGATTTGCAAAGAGAAAGAACATGTATTCCACTCTTTGTTATCAACAACAAGAAGTAGCCTACATTAACTCGACAAAGTACAATTTTCTCACCATTGACAGACATTTCTGTCATTTATGAGACAATGCTTCCCCGCCATTGACGGGAATTTACAGCTTTTTTTTTGTTTTACTGTATGGGGCGCAATGACACATCTTCTGAAAGAGTACTATAGAGATTGTCTTATTATTGGAGTTGGAGAGATTAAGGGGGTCTGGGGTTTTAACATTGGAGAAAGCGTAACTTGGATCACGTAAGGCAAGCCTATCATGTAGTGGCGATGACGTTAGTGCCCGCCATTCAAAGTTTTATGATAGTCAGTAACACTTCAAGTTAATCAGTTTCTTGTGGATTAGTCAGTTGGTCTTTTAAATAAATGTTCTATTATTTGGTGCTATATCGCTATGAAAACGAAAGTAGGGCTGCATTATTTGTGTTTTTTAAATATATTGCATGTTCAGATAATCATACAAACAATATTCTGGGAGCCACAATATTTGTGGCTCCCAGAATATTTTGACACAATATTCATTGTGTCAAAATAATGTAAATTAAAAACTAATAATTTACAGCCCTTTTGTGAATATTAAGAAATCATAATTAAAAGTAACTGTAGTCTGATTGTGAGTATTAAATGAAATATAATCTAATAAGTATTTATGAAGTAACAAGTATTTCATTTTTGGAATCTGATTACTTAATCCAGATTACATATAATCAATTCCTACCTTGCTGGTTACACATTACATGTATGTACAATAGTAATAACAGTAAATCATGCACAATTACAAACAGCACTAAACCAAATCCTAAGTCTAAACCTATATGAACTTTAGCCTATATTATGTTCATTATTATTACTCGTGTTATTACACTGTAACAAAGATACATTAAAATAAAACGTGATCCCATTCAGTCTTTATTATTTAGTATTTTTAATAAATTATTTTCCTTATTGGAAATATATTTTTAATAAAATATTTCTGTATGCACACATATAATAATAGATAATAATAAACAAAAATATTCATATCATAAACCTTTTAACCCTCTGGGGTACTTTGGTCATTTATGACTGGAATTTTTTTAATATATATTTATTTATTTTTTTAAATCGTAGCTTCATCGGAATGGTACGAAACTTGGTGACTTTTATATGAACACACACAAAAAAAAAAAAAAAAAAAAAAATGGGGACATGATTTGAAAAGTCTAAGTGGTCGTAAAAAAAATAGTCACACTCGGGACCTTCGGGTCAAAAATGACCGCCATAGGAAATGAATGGGAAATTGACAAAAATATGAAAATACAGAGGTTTTTTTTTTGCGTACAATCAACAAATCAACCACGATGCAGAAAAAAAGCACGCAGCAGTGATGGGGTGAATCTCTAAAACATCAAGAATGCAAAACAGACAAATACACTCACACACACACACACACACACACACACACTTATACACACAAAAACACACGCAAACACAAATGAACGTGTGTCATTGCAAAAGCTTATTTTGGGAAATGTGTAAATTAAAAGCAATTATTGCATCAATGTAAGAAATTAAACACAGCACTGAAAGCATGAGACTGTAAGCCTGCAAAATAAACATGCTTACACACACACACACACACACACACACACAAATGTGAGACTGGTGAAACTGTAACAAAGAAATGTGCAAATATGTGGGAATAAAATCAATGAATCAAATAAAGGGGAGACATTGGATCCAAAATGCAAAAGTCACACACTGTCTCTATCTCTTGACCACATCATTGTTGATGTACTCCTGTGCTGTGAATTTGTCAGGTATTGTTAATAAACCTGACTGCTTTCCTGCCTATGTTGCAGCAAACAGCTGTAGCCGCTACAGTTTAAAGAGAATTTTAATCAGCATGTTAGTTGAAGCCCCTTAAAGGGAAGTCAACAGCCATCTTGCCATGCCATCGGGCAGTTTTTTTTTTTTTCTAGCAACAGGAATAAGACTCCAGCACTTATCTACTTGAATGGAATAGTAACGTTAAACATGTACAACACATGCTTGCGTTAGCCAAGCATCTGCTAAGCATTCACATCTTCAAGTATATTTCTGGCCTGATTGTGCCCTCAGACAAAACAGTTTTATCTTGGTCAAAAGTATGAATGAGTAGGGCTCATTTTCAGTATGTAGGCCAGTTTTCTTTTCCTCTACATTTTTTTTTTCATGAGTACACATCGGCACTATTTTCATGCAATACATGTGAATATATGAGTGTGTGCACAGAGAGAGCAGAAATAAGAGCAAGAGAATGGGGGGTTAGAGAGAAAAAGTGAAAAGTGAGAAATGGGTAGACAGATAGAAGGACGGAGAGAGAAAGAGAGAGAGAAAGAGACAGGGAAGTGAAATGATTTGACTGCTGACTGTCCTGCTGAGTAGCCCGAGGCTCTTACACATTTCCATTGAGTTACTTTATGATCAGGCCACTGTGTTATTGAAATATTATCTCTTTAGCCTGGGCTCATTCTGCTGCAGAATGACAGGCCTGCGCCGCACCCATACACATCAAATAGCAAATGGAATGCACTTGCTATTAAGGACATAATGTCCCTTTGATCCCAGGCAAAATGCTACATCTATCTGGAAAAATTAGATGGCTTGCTCTTTATTCGAACCTGAATGATAGTAGTCAGAAAAGATAGATTTAAAGGAATGAAATACCACTGTGAAATTTGTGTGTTGAGAAGTGACTAACTAGAAGTAGTAGTTTTCAAAATAGTAAATCTTACTCACAAGCAAACTGCTTTCTACAATGAGCAGCGATGTGGAAATTTTTTATTTTTTTTCTGGTAACACTTTAGAATACGGTTCCTTCATTAATGAATAACTACACAAGAACTAATGAGTAACACAATATTAACAATCTAGTAACTATTATTACAAGAAACTCTGATTAACGAACTAGTAAGTAATAGCGCACAGATGAAAGTGGTAGTTCACTATTAAGTAGTCAATAACTACTATTTTTTAATACTTCCCAGAGAACTACTGAAAAAGTTTATTACAGTTTTTCTCAATTGCTTAAACACTATAACCAGGCTTTTGAACTAAAATTTCAAAACCATAATGCCATTTATCAAAAAGCACACCCATTTCCCTAAACTATAAACACTATTCCCTGTTTTGACACATGAATCAGAATTGTTGAACAATCACTGCAAAACTCTACACACAAATCCCTTAATTTCTCATTGCCTAGACCATGTGGCCATTTAGAAAGCACTAGCATTCAATATTGTTCACTCAAGTCAGCATAGTTTCAGCTCACTTAGCACACAATTACCCAGATGAAAACACTGAGAGTCACAATTTAACACACATCATTCAGAACTTTCAAGATGCCTAAAAGTGCCAGAGTCAGTTAATCTGAGTTTTGGAACAATGGATCCACAAAGAAATGAAGGAAGAGGACGTGGAGGGAGCGGAAGAGGATATGGTGAAGGAGGAGGAAGAGGATATGGTGAATCCTCTTTAAAGAGAATCACCATAAAGAGGATATGGTGAAGGAGGAGGAAGAGGAGGATGCGATGAAGGAGGAGGAAGAGGATATGGTGAAGGAGGAGGAAGAAGAGGAGGACGTGGTGAAGGAGGAGGAAGAGGATATGGTGAAGGAGGAGGAAGAAGAGGAAGAGGAGTACGTGGTGAAGGAGGAGGAAGAGGACATGGTGAAGGAGGAGGAAGAGGACATCGTGAAGGAGGGAGAGGAGGAGGAAGAGGACATGGTGAAGGAGGGAGAGGAGGAGGAAGAGGGGGACGTGGTGAAGGATGAGGTAGAAGAGATGGTGGTGAAGCAGGAGGAGAAAAGCAGTCTCAGATGAAATTAGAGCCACTTGAGTTGATCATGTCCTTGTCCATGGCATGACTATGAGGGAGGCTGGACAACGAGTACAGCCTAATTTGAGTCACTTCACCTTCGCCTCCATCATCAGAAATTTCAGGGAGAAAAACAGGAAAACAGGGGTGAGTCAGGCAAAAGAATTTTACCTCTGCTGCCGGGCTAGGGCTAATATAGCCTGTGATGTGGATGTGATTGGCTTGACCCAGACCAAAGGCAGGAGGCTGAGGTGGAATAATCTTTTTTTTTTTTTTTTTTTTTTTTTGTGGTACTGTGTAGTACATGAATGAATAAAAATGCGCCAATGTATCCATTGGTTGTGTCTTTTGTCATGTGAAAAAGTTTGTGAGGAGGGGAACCACAAGTAACATAACTTACCAGTTTTGGAAATGTTGTTTTGAATTTATTGGACCAGTGTGTTAGACTATGTTGTAGTGTGTGTTATTTTGAGGGCTTGTGTGTCCTGTCTGAGGGCAAAGTTTGTTTTTTCAGCAAGAGTGAATGGTTTTGAATGTAGAGTTTCATTTTGACCTGAAAATAGGTTGTTTGGGAAACTGGGTGAGACGTTATGGATTTGTGTTTACTGTTTTGAGAATAAGAGGCATAGTTTCAAGAAATGTGTTTAAGCAATCGAGAAAAACTGTAACAATCTAGTAACTACTATTAACTAAAAGAAACTCTTATTAACGAATTAGTAAGTAATAGCTCACAGATGAAAGTGTTACTAGATACTTCTGTGGGAATTACTAATTATTTGGATTTGCATTATAAAGTGAAGAATATTGGAACTAACTAGTAATTATTCAAGTGTTACTAAAGACGTTTTCTAAAAGTTACTAAAGTTCACCAAAAAACATTTGCACAAATCATGACTAGATCATGTAGTAACACTTGAGTATCAAACGTGAAACGCAAGTAACTTTGTGAGAGGATCTTAGGCGCTGTTGCTATTATACCAGCGGGATAAGCTCTTGCGCCCGACGCAAATGTAAAATGGGTTGGTCTGAAGTAGCTACATTACTCATAGGTGTGGTTTGGGCGTAACGAGGTTTGTATCGTAACGTGTGGAAAGTGCGTATCTATACCACGAATGTCATTTCTCATGGCATTTTTACACCAAAAATGTTTTTTGCGTGCATATCAAGTGGCAACATTCTAATCAGAAAGATAAAGCCTACCAGGAAGTGCAATAAACTGCAATACATCTCAAATCGGCTAGAGGCCGGTCCCAAAAGGGAGCAAATATCCAAAGACGTCATGTTATAATGTCCGTTTTCCAACCCGGTCTCATCCCAAGACGTCATATAACTGACGTTTTGGGACGTCTTTTGACCATACGTCAATATTCGCCTTTTTAGGGCCCCTTTAAACGTCGGTAGATGAGGTTATGGGATCCTAACTCTACCCCATACCTAAACCTAACCCTAAACCTAACCCGTCACCTAACTGACGTTAAAGGTAAAGCGTCAGTTGTATGACGGCCCGGGATCGCCATCTACCGACGTTTAAGGGGGCCCTAAAAAGGCGGATATTGACGTATGGTCAAAAAACGTCCCAAGACGTCAGTTATATGACTTTTTGGGATGAGACTGTGTAGCCGTTTTCACAGCATAAATTCATATGTTTACAGTTTGGTCCCATGGACTATTATTGTAATCTTCAACATGTTCCGCGTGCCTGACAACTGTGAGGGGGTGAATTTTTTTCTAACTCGTTAGTTTAGATCATATTTAGATATAAAACATATGACAAATAAGGGCGGTTAACTTTGATTGACAGTTGATAACGGGCTGCCGAGTGAATTTGACGTCTCGGCCATGATCTGACACAAAACATCATACCACCTCTGTATCCTTTCTGAAACTTTTGTATTTTGTATTTTTCAAGATTTTCCAGTATGGCGCCGCCCATACCCCCCATAAACAGCCTCAAACCCATTCTTCAGAGAGTCTATGGGTGACGTCACAGACGCTTTGTCCATATTTTTTACAGTCTATGGTGCATATGCTACGCACTGAAAACCCCTTGGATAGGTTTAGGGGGGAGGGGAGCAGGGAGTTCGTGCGTATTATACGCCATAAAGTGCGTATCATATGCACGCGAAAAACGTGTACCATATACACGCAAAAACAATTTTTGGCGTAAATGACATTCGTGCTATAGATACGAACTTTCCAGCCCGTTCTCATCCTTTAACGTCATATAGAACGAATATGCAAAAACGGCGCTATACTACGCACATGGCACCCTTTATCGTTAATATAACACGCGAACCCAAGACGTTGTAAATCCTTCAGCGTGAATATGACACGCACACCCTACCCCACACCTAAACTTAGCCCTCACAGCACGTGTTATATTAACGATAACGGGTGCCATGTGCGTAGTATAGCGCCGTTTTGTCATATAGCGTTCTATATGACGTTAAAGGATGAGAATGCGTTGAACTTTCATGAGATCGGGCTGCACATTGCCTTTAAAAGCAGACACGCTTGTTCCATGGCGGATTGCTAATGGTGGATTTACCAGGCGCACGCCACAGCCGAGGAGACCGACGTTCTAGTCAGGGCCGTAAAAGACAGAGAAGTGACCTTGTATTTATTTTTCCTTGTATGTATGGTTTGGAAAAATGGTAACTGCCACATCTGTGTAGATGAGAGAGGTAAAGCGTATACGCATTGTGCACACGCTACATTATGGCCAAGCATGCGCCCTTAAAATATCATCTGAATAACGTGCCACTGACTTTAGACTAGGTTTTTCCTGGTCAGTGGCAGAATCATTTTCTGGAACTGCAAAATAGCACCAAGGAACATTTGCGCCAGAACACGCCTCCTCTTTTTCGCTGAACCGCTGTGGATGGAAAAGCCCGCTGTGCGTCAGGTGCAAAATAAGAATGATACATTACTGCTAAAAATCTGTTTTGCTATCAAAATTTTGAGTGGCATTTTACTTCCAGAAACCTATTTAGATATTTTATAATTCAAACTCCAACTGTTACAAGTTCAGCTATGATAAAAGAGAGGCTGTTGCAGGTACCATTTAGTTTCTTGTATTAGAGATTTTAAACTAAATTATAGCTACAACCTGATCACCTCAGTGAATGAAATTCTCAGCACACCTATTTCAGTGATATCCGTCAGGTAGTAGAAACCAGTGATGCGCGGGTTGATCCGAAATGAGCGGGTGCCTGCGGTCACCCGCGGTTACCCGCAGTTACGGGTCATCCAAAAATGTTTTTAATGATATTCGGGTCGCGGTCGGTCGGGTCGTTTGAAAAAAGATGCCAATTAAACATTTGTATTAATATAGTACTAGACACAATGTTTGATGAAATATACAGCCCTACACATTATTGGCTGCAATAACTGGCACGAAGATAACACACAAGCTCAGTCTAAACAGTTCTCGGTTCTATACTAGTGATTGGAGAACCGCGGTCCGCTGTCCCTGTGCGTTCGGTATACGCAGTATCAGCTGCTCGTGCTCATAACTTCTCTCAACAGTGGCACATGTCTCGGTTCAGTGAACTGTTGGAGTTACTGGAGTAAAATATAATTCAGGATATTGATTTATTTCGATTCGTAGGCGACTGTCAGGCATGTCTGAAAGTGAGTAACTTCAGTAACTTGTGGATCAGCACTGACGCAAGACGCGAACTGTTTCGAACGATTCAGTTCGATTTAGTGTACTGGTTCGACCGGTTCACTAAAAAGAACCGGTTCAAAAGAACGATTCGTTCACGAACCGGCCATGATCACTACAGTCTGCAGAGAGATGGAGGCGGCAAGAGAAAAGGTGATGACTGGGGAGTGGAAGCTCCGCAAATACACAAATAGAAAAAGTAAAAGTGTGGGAGACATTTGCTGAAATAATGAAAGATGATGGCGAAAGTGCTGGCTTTGCCTTTGTTATGTGTAGGCCTACGTCTTCTTGCGACGCTGTGTTGTTACACGTCTATGGCCCAATAACGCTCCGATGAGCATTTACTAATTTTTAAAAATGCGGTCAGGAAGCGGGTCGGGAACAATATTTTTTTACTTTTTTTTTGGCGGTCCGAGTTGCGGGCGGGTAGTTGAAAACGTCGGTCGGTTGCGGGTTGTTTATACATTGACCCGCGCATCACTGGTAGAAACATTTCATTCCATTAAAAACACCGTTTACAGCAGCTTAAAGGGGAGGAGCTTATCCATTAAAACATAAACAGAAGCTAGTGAGCCAATCATGCCACAGTCTTTGATGATGTCAGTATATGAGAATGTGCAGGGTAAGAAACACATGATAAATGTGTCTGTGTGACACTAGTATTTTGCCGCTGTATGTTTAATGTGGAGAGATTCACATAGCAAGTTATATTGTGCTGCTCTGTTTCTGGATCTCCTCTTTGCCCTTGTTGTGCTCTTTGTACAAACTTAATATAGAAGCTATCATGTGGCCTTTTGCTCCTTATCAGCTCAAAACGCTCCGCCTCTTTCTTTCTCTTGGATGAAGGTGAGTGCATCCTCGCTCACCTCATTTTGTCCTGGTTGGGATGTAATAGCTTTCACTACAGCTGACCTGATACTCTGAGCTTGCTGACTTTGGAGCTGTTCATGATGCAATTTGTGTGCAACTTCCCATAAACATAACAATAGAGATACTTCACACAAACTAATTTAAAAGGTTTTCTTGCTTACTTGATGAAATATTGAGAGGTTGTTGTCCAAAATGTTGAGCTTCTGTACTGTGTCTGTACTTCTCAACTTTGAAGGGAATAGTACTTATGATTAAACAGAACATAAGTTCGGTGGTCAGCAAAATTTAAGGTGTTAAAAACCAATTGTCACGTGTTTTAAAGTCACCATGAATTCAAAATTGAAAGTTCCCTACTAATCAGTCATGTTCAACGTTACGTCAGAACTGACGAATTGGGATCCCGCCTGCCAATGGACTTTGGCTTCTTTTGTTACCACTCGAAGGTGATTGGGCTCTCAGGCGAGATGGTGTACTGATGTAACGTATCTGTTCCCTCCTTCAGGGAATGGGGGTTACATTAGTAACCAAGACATTCTTATTTGATGGAATATTGCAGTATACATGATTTATTCATTCACATCATTATTTATTTTAGCAACTTTATTTTGAAGGTCCCTTTTGAACATTCTGTTGACTATAAGTAACTTTCAACTGTGTATCACACGAAATACGTTCTGAGGAAACTATTTTGCAAATCGTAATTACGTTACATGCCAACATATAAGCAGTGCTATTACGTTTGTCCTTAACGTATTTTGCAAATCGTAATTACGTTACATGCCAACATATAAGCAGTGCTATTACGTTTGTCCTTAACGTAATACTATTGCAGTGCTATTACGTTTTTCCTGAACATAATACATCCAAGCAGGTTTCTTTACTATTTATGCATAATCGTGGCATTAAAATTTTGACTCTTTTGCATTCAACTGTCATATCAATTAAGTTTTCCTTCGCATTTATTAATATAATAGACCAACGTTACTCATAAATATATAAAAAGCATTTTCTCCAATAAAACACAACATACTGATACATTCACAAAAGACATACATTTTATTAGCTTGATGTAATCCAAATCCTAGAATCCATACGTTGTTTGCAAGAAACAGATCCAAATCCAGCCTTTTATCAAGTGATCTTCATCTTCATTTCTCAGCAGCGACCGCAAACGTCAAATCCGCGCTGGTGATTAATTCAAATTCAAATAATGCGCCTTCAAGAAGCGTTACGACATGTTTTACGGCAGTGATATCAAACGCTCATTGGCCCTCGGCTGCTTCGTCACAGATTGCGACATGCCGTGTTTCAGTCGGTGTAGTACATTTACATTTGAAATGGAGAAGAGCGCGCGCCTTCAGACAGAGAGCGAACCGAAATCAGATTAACATTTTGGATTAACGTTAATAACTTTAATTCTGATCTGTACCTCATACACAACTACTATAATACTGCCAGAGGACTGCGACTGCAACGCATCATCATGTGAACGACTTTTGGTAATGTTAATAATAAATAAATAAATTATTGTGAAATGTATCTGTCTGTTATGTTTTTTTTTTCTTAATTGTGTTACCTACGTAGTTTTAAGGAATGGTTATGGTTAGGTTTAGGGATAGGAGTGGGATTAGTGGCTCAAAATATATTTTAATGCTAAAACTCATTTAACTACACATCTCTGTCCATTACGTTTTATCCTTTTTATATTCTGTATAAAAAAAAAAATATGTTTTTTTTCAAACATATGTTTTTGAAAGCTCCACGTATATTTTTATCAGAAAATGCAAAGCTTTAGTTTATTTATATAGTATATATTCTAAACAAAAATTCAAATTCAAATTCAAATTTGTATATATTCTAAACAAAAATTCAAATTCAAATTCAAATAAATATGTTTTTTTTGGAGTAGGATTAAGGGGTCTTGTTACATTTATCTTTAAAAGTGAAAGTATACAGATATCGTTATGATATGAAACATATGTAAATAGTTAACGTTTTGTAGCTGTAAAAACGTAATAAGGTTACGTTTAAATGTTGCAAATACGTCCATATTATACGTTTTAGCATCTATCCAAACGTAAAAAAACGTACGTTACATATCTTTGAAAATAACGTATTAAATCTACGTATTAACAATGAGACATATTACGTTAAGGACCAACGTAATAGCACTGCTTATATGTTGGCATGTAACGTAATTGCGATTTGCAAAATAGTTTCCTCAGAACGTATTTCGTGTGATACAGGGTTGGTAACTTCGCAAGAACGTGTCAACCCTACAACTCTACTAACACAATGGAAGTAGTACACATGATGATGCAATGTTTTTTATAGTCAATAGATTGTGTTAAAAACACCATCAAAATAAAGTGAAACCATTTTTTATTATTATTCATGTGCCCTCATAATCTTTAATCAAAATAAACCCCTCTTCCTCTAAAAGTGACATCTCTTCTCTGTTGACGTGTTTAGGGGGCGGGACAACCTGTCACTCACATGAGATCACAGCAGTAGCAAACCACAACAATCCAATCAATTCCCAATTGACAAAATCAGGTCCCGCCAAACATTTTTTCTTGTTTGAGATGCTGTTTTTAACTGGATATAGGCCTACAATTAGGAAGAAAAGAGCATCACAACCTCCATTTAATGCCGACTTTAAAATAAAAATTGTAACAACATTATGCATGTTAACATTTGTTAACTGTCTGTTAAAGTCATGACCAAGCCAATCTAGTAACTGGTTAGTTATGATAGCTTGACTTGAAGGGATATTCTAAATCATCTGTAAAGCACTGTTGGAAAAGAGGTTTATAGCTCAGACAACACATTGTTTTTATGACTAATTAAATTTCATTAACAGAAATCAGATTTTTTTTTTTTCAATCAGAAGTGTTAAAAAATGAGTTGCTTTTAAACTGGCTCATTTCCATGTATTTAAATGTATTTATTATTTTCCTAAAGGTAAGGTGAAATTATTTTCTGAGATAAAATGACAACCAATGTCACCAATCTTGCCCATAGAACTTGAAGGCAGCATGAAACAATATTCACAATCCATTTAGAGCTACATGTTTTATCCACCAGGATTTGACTCAATGCTTAAAAGTGGGTATGTTTAAGCAAGTATTTTATTAGCATTAACCAGCTATATTTGAGAAAGGCTTCCTTTTATGAAGCAGTTATAATCGTTAAGAAGACTAATTTAAAATAATTAGTAATTAGATATTTAAAATATCCATATTTATGGATAATGGATAATTGTTGGAATAATGTCCAACACTGTATTTTCTATAAGACAACTCACAATAATAAAAAAAAAAAGTAAACAGGGTAACTTTTAGTTGCATATTGACAGAGTTAATAATGTTTAGTAAGAAGCAGCAGTCTTGCGTTTGTTCAGTGATTTTGTGTGACTTTGATTCCTGCAGTTTTCTCCTGAGCCGTGTAAAGCCACTTTAAATACGATGAGCAAATTTCTCTCTCTGTTGCTCTCTCTATCGCTTTCATCTTTTATTCAACGCTGCTCAGTGGAGGACGCCGACAAAACAGATGAGGGCCACGGAAGATACATTTGCGTACTCATCTTTTCAGCGGCTCACCCCTCCTGTACGGAGCCGTGCCGACTTCCGCTCTAATAACGTTTTTAGCAGTGTTTACTAATGTATCATTCATTAAGTCTCGGCCAGCGTGAGGAAACATCATCTGTCTGGCAAAGTGGAGGTTATTATCACATTAAATCATATCACAATATACCTGTGTGACTGTGCCTGACAGTCACACGCATGCCGTCTATCTCTCTGAGCTCTCTGCCCTCAGGGCCCCTGTCTCTCTCTCTGCGTCTCTCTTTTCCTTTGGTGAGATATGAGCTCAGAGTCTGATGAATACCATATCACTGGTGTGTCATGGGGTGAGAGCCACTGGCTAGCTCAAATCTCAAATGCAGTTTATTTTTTTATCACTAGATCCATATATATATTTGGAATCCTCAATTTTCTACCATAAGCAGTTTCAAATCGTGCTCTCTTCGCTTAATTCATAAACCTATTATATGTCTATTAGCTCCACAGACAGTATAGTCACCACAACATGCGAATGACCTTTACATAGAATATCCAGAAGACTTATTGCATTTGGCAAAACAGACAGTATGTCACAGTCTCAGAGTACGGTATACTGTATCCCACAATGCAAAAAACACTTGACTTGACCTTCCATGTATTTTAGGAAGAATGAACTAGAACAAATATCAACTACATTTCAAAATGGAGTATGCATACTTCAATTATGAATAGTTTTGGTATGTTATTGAATATGGCAATGTTAAAGTATTGGTTTTGGTGGACTAGATCTGCTATGCTGCTGCTACAGAGCAGATTTGGACTTGCTACTGCTAATAGATACACAGACATACTGCTGTGAGCACGTAAGATATGCTGCTGCTGCATGAATACATACATACATCTAGGCAAAAAAGGTACAAAAGCTGTCACTGGGGCTGTACCTTTTCAAAAGGTAAACTTTTGTTCATGTTAGGTACTAAAATATACATTTTAGGTGCTAATATGGACATTTAGATGCTAATATGTGCATTTTAGGTGCTAATATGGACATTTTAGGTGATATCATGTACATTGTAGGTGCTAATATGGACATTTAGGTGCTAATATGTACATTTTAGGTGCTAATATGGACATTTAGGTGCTAATATGTACATTTTAGGTGCTAATATGTGCATTTTAGGTGCTAAAATGTACATGTTAGGTGCCGCCACAGTGACAGCTTTTGTACCTTTCTTTCTGAGAGTGGAGCTGGGGGAGGTGGAGGGTTTCAGAGGAACCGAGACTGGCTTTGAGCAAAAAATGAACCAGCCTAGTTAACTGTTGAACTTGAATTATTCTAATTGGTTGCAGGATCAGCTCAGGCCAATCAGCTCGTGCCATGTGATAATTTAGTGATTGTTTTTGGAATGCATGCAAAGTTTCTAGATTAACATCTTTGCTGATCGGGGAACAACATTGCAATCAACCAATCAGATATGAGGAACAAGTTTACTGCTTATGTCAAGTTTAGGCTTACAACCAGGGTTAGGTGCTTTTACATCAGTGTTAGTAACCTATTATTTCCCTCTGATTTTAGGGATAAGTTATGGGTAGGGTATTAGGTTTAGGGATCGGGGCTTAATCTTCGGACCAAAAATCACATTGACCATATTTCAGTTCTGAGTAATATACTGTTTAGAACAATAATTATTTTAAATACATAGATTTGTATTTATTATTTCAACACATTAAGCCGAAAAAAAATAATAATGTGAAAACATGTTGTGAAAACATGTTTCAGATTAAAATATCCTGAAAAATCAGCATAATAGAATGATTTCAGAGGGATCGTGTGTCACATTACAGCGTAGCAATTTACAAATTCAAAATACATTCAAACAGCTATTTTAAACAATACTACTGTTGTTGACTGTATTTATTTAATCTGATCCATCTATGCTTGTGTCCTATAACCACAACTCTCTCCTACAGTAGATCTATGTTTCTATCAGTTCTATCCATCCTTTCATCAGTCTAGTCTGTTTTGTCTGAGATATTTGAAGATGATTATCGTCACACTCACAATGACCTCCATATCCAATGTGACACTGAATACATGAAACAGAAGAATAGCAGTCTATACAAAAATGCTCTCTGATATTGTAATGTCCAACTTTTGCACAGTGTCTCAGAGTTCTCAAATAGTTTTTTTATTATTATTTATTTATTTTATTTTTTCTGGAGCTTGGCTGCGCATTTATTTATTCATTAGCCACTGAATGTTTTAACTTGTTTTAGGCAGTTATATTGGAATGGGCATGTTGACCGCATTCTCATCCACATTCTCATTAAGTTTCATTACCATGGCAGTTATGATTCTCATTACATTTTACATCTCATTATGACTCTGTACCTCCAGCTAACCACACTAACAAGCAGGTCTCATCTATACACAACACCATTTACTGTTAGTTACTGCTCTGCAACATGTGTATCAACACACACTCTGCATACACAAATTCTACATCTACACACATTCCTGAACTCCCGCGATCAACCGGGAGATAATTACTACCTTTCTTTTTTTCTTGACTGTGTTTGATTGTGATTTTTCTATATTGTGTTTAATAATATTTACATATATTTGAAGACCTCCTCCCAAAAAGCCTCTAAAAGCCACCTTTGTCAAAAATTAGATAATAATATTGAGTGAATGCTCTCCACACATTGTATACACAGTCATCAAACTCACTAAATCCCAGCCTCAGCCCATTCAGAAATGTCAGTACTTAGGTAGAAACCTATACAAAGGAGCCTGATAACAATTTTAATATTAAACAAAAACTTTAGACGAACTTTGAGGCTTTTGCATCTGAAGTTTTCATTTATTAAATAATGACCTCAAGTTGTATGCGATATTTGTGAAAGTTGGATACACTGGTTGAAAGCTCACGCATTTATCCTGCAATGAAAAGAAGCAATTTGAAGAATGAAGGACAATTAATGATAGTCCATTTGGTTTAATTTCATATCATTCAGCTACTTGCAATAGAACAAATAATAGTGCAATGCTGTCAGACTTCAACTCTAATTTTACCCAGATCCAGATGTATGATGTCACAGCAGATGTGATATCCACTATCTATCTATCTATCTATCTATCTATCTATCTATCTATCTATCTATCTATCTATCTATCTATCTATCTATCTATCTATCTATCTATCTATCTATCTATCTATCTATCTATCTATCTATCTACACTGTAAAAAATAATCCTGTAAAAAAACAGTAAACTACTGGCAGCTGTGGTTGCCAGCTTCCTACCGTAAAAATACAGTGTGTTACCGTTTTTGTGTTATAGCATATAGCTGTTAAATTAAAGTTTTATACTGTAGCTGACAATACAGTATTTAGCTGTTAGTTTCAAAAACGGTAACATGCCGTATTTTTACAGTATAATGCTTTGAAACCACAGCTGCCAGTAGTTTACCGTTTTTTTACAGGATTATTTTTTACAGTGTATCTATCTATCTATCTATCTATCTATCTATCTATCTATCTATCTATCTATCTATCTATCTATCTATCTATCTATCTATCTATCTATCATCGGTCAGTCTGTTGGTTGGTCGGTCTGTCTGTCTGTAACAGTCAAAAGTCTGTCTGTACATTTCCCATAACTCACTGCTTGGACTCCTCGTCCATTATCACATCCACCTGTGTCTCATTTTCTTGTTTAGCTCACCCCATATAAGCCTGGTTTTCTCACTGCAAAGTCTTGTATAGTGTTAAGGCCATTGCACACTGAGTCCGGAATTTTCGCACGTTAAAAAAAAAAAAAAATTCGACCTCACGTTATGTCAGTCACGCTTGCACACCGCCTCCAAAACTTTCGTCCGTCATAAAATTAATCGGATCGGGTTCGATTTTCTGCGCTTTTCGCATCCAGAGCCAGCATTTTCAGAGGTCTTTTGACAATTCAGGGCCGGGGGAGCGCGTCCTCAAATCATTGCACATATGCGTCGTGCTGTTAGTTTCGGTTTTCAATTCAATCAAGTGTTTGTTCTCTTCTCTATATTGGATTATGAAATTAATAAACCTCCCCTTTCAATCAGATTGAAATTTAGGATCGAATAAGGTGTGATTGAGCAGCCTATTCGATACTAATGTATTATTTGGGCACAATATATACACAATATATACACAATAACAGCCTAGCTGTTCTGTCTGCCCAGCGCTTCCACCGGGCCGCGCACGGGTGTGTGTGTGTTTGTGTGTGTGTCCATACCTGGTCCATACCAGACACACTGCCAGTCTCCGTTCAGAATCAATTGGTTTACGGAAATTGGTGGTCTTGTTTTTAATATGTGGCTCCAGAATCGCTAGCAAAGCATCAAACTGTCCCGCTGACATTCTGTGGTAAATTTTGAATCGCTCAGAATAAATTCGCAACTCCTTGATAAGGAACTCTCCTTCATCTCGGCGCAATTTCAGGATTGGATGGACGTAATATTTTCTCTTTCTTCTCTTTTCAATAAGAAAAAGGACAAAAATCATCCTCACTTCTTGACGAATCCATTTGGTATTTTTGCGTTTTTTCCCGCAAAGGTTTAATAAATACGCAACGGACTCGGTGTGCAAGGTTTCTATGCGTGACGAATTTTTAGGCTGACGAACACGAAAATACGCATACGAAAATTTCGTACTCAGTGTGCAATGGCCTTTACACTGCAAATCCGAGCATTATCCCTGGTTTCATGTCTCTTGGTTTTGGATTTTTTTGCCCGTGTTCCATGGATTACTCTTTTGCCCGTTTTCCCTGCCTTTGTTGTGTTTGCCTGTGTTTGACTTTGCCTTACTTTGGATTACGTCTTTGGATTAACCTGTTCAATAAATACTGCATTTGGATTCTCAACCACCTTGTCTTGGAGCAGTTTGACACTATCTGACAGACAGACAGACAGACAATGCTTTGTCCAGACAGTTTAAATCTGTTTTAAGGATTATGTCTCGTCTTAGAAAACCACATCCTTAACTTCTTTCTCGACACTATGTATTATAACGCTGTCTGATCCCCTTTGGCACTTGAGAAAGTCATTTTTTAACTGAAACTTCCTCTCAGATTGACCTATAGCACAGTTGTTGGGTTTTTAAACCTTTGGCAAAAAATTAATCAGAACATGCATAATATTCCACACACTTTTCTCAGGCCTAATTGGTGAATATCTGCCTGTCTGTTTCTGAACATATAATTCATTCCGTCTTTTTTTTTTTTTTTACACACGAGTGAACAGCTCCAAACCTCTCATCCATCCATCCATGTGCAGTTCAGTGTCTTTATCATCCTCTTGTTCTTTCTCCTGTTTATTCATTTGGTTTGTGGGCAGAGACCAGCCCAGATCATTAAAACCTCCCCGAATATCCTTCACTCTCTCTCTTCTTTCATTTTTTATGTGGAGGGGCGCCCACAGCTTATAATAAAAGGCAGAGGATTTTAAATTAGAAATTAATTTGGATAATTTGTCTCCTACGAGCGGCCTCCTCTGACGCGCCTGCTAGGAATATGTTAATATATCATATTAAGTAATTGCTGGACCCAGATGCACATGATTATGGCACTGAGGATAGCGATCATCTAATTAGTGAGCACTGCCTCACCACAACACACACTCACTGCTTAGGGCACACGCGACTCTGAGATGACAACCTCACACACTAACACACACACATATTAGATCAGGGGTTCTCTACTGGTTATGCTGCAGGATTCACATCAGACATCAATTGGCGACTCAACACAGTACCAAAAATTAATCAAAATCTCTTTAAAATCAAATGTTGAAATTTATTATTAATTAAGATAAATGTTAAGTTAATAATTCTCAATACATATACAGCACTTTGTGGTTAGTGTGGTTTTCTATTACCTTGCATATATGTATTCATGGTTTTTGAGGAGTCTGCTTAATTTGATTCACTTCTACGTACATTTTTTGACTATGATTGGATGTACAACATTTGATGTCAACAACAAAAGGGAATCTTTTTTTTCCTTCATTATAAAAGTTGAGTAGCCTATTTATTTTTCTAAGTATACTTATAGAATTAGTTACATGTTACTGTTTTCATTTAGCATTGTTTTTCAGCTGCTCTCCATCAGATCTGAAACCCATTTTTGAGTCGGGACCAGCCAACTGAGAATCTAGAATGAAAGATTATCAAGACATAGACATCTTCTCTGTGATTAGCACTGTGCGTGTGTGTGTGTGTGTGTGTGTGTGTGTGTGTGTGCATCTCACACTTTCCCATGTTGCAGTCAAGGTCATCCAAAATGGGCCCCCTCCCATCTCTCCTCTCTGCTATCTCTCTCTGTCAGAGAATGATGGAGGCAAAGCTGTAATAAAAGGTAGAGAAATCTCCAGCGCTCACTCCACATAAACTCCTTTACACTCACACACATGACACAAAGCATGAACTCTATGTGCTGGGTTTGTCAAACAGAGCTCAGGTCCCACATCCATACAAAGGTTTTAGACACATCTCTGCAAACGATTGTTTACATTACATTTATTCATTTAGTGTTTGCTTTTATCCAAAGCGACTTATAATCGCTATATATGTCAGAGGGCACACGCCTCTGGAGTAATTAGGGGTTAAAGGAGTAGTTCAAAAAAACTTTTGCTGATAATTTACTCACCCCCATATCATCCAAGATATCCATGTCATTCTTTCTTCATTCAAAAAGAAATTAAGGATTTTTCTCCATATAATGCACTTTACTGGTAACCAAAAGGTTCAGGGTCCAAAAGACAGTTTCAGTCAGTGTTGTAGTACTCGAGACTCGGACTCGTCTCGGACTCGGTCTCGAGACCATATTTTAATGGTCTTGGTCTTGTCATGGACTCGTGTGCATTTGGACTCGGAATTGACTCGTACTCGAACATTTTTTTTTTTAGGATTCGGACTTATTCCCGAGTTCACTCGAGTTCAATTAAAAATATTTTTCATGATTATTAATGTATGTTAATAAAATATTTCTTTAAATTGATTGACACGCCCAGTGATTGGTGATTTTCTAGTGCGCAGCTGCGCATGACAAATTGTAATAAAATTGCTTTTAACACCACCTACTATGTGGCCTTTTTACCCTAAACTGATCATATGTTTTAAACTCAGTAAATTCAGTAAAAAAAAAAAAAAAAGGATTTCTCTAAGTAAATAAAAGTAAATTAGATAATCAACCCTCACTGGTCTCGGTCTCAACTTGGACTCGACCGTCTCTGATCTCGGACTCGACTCTCTATGGACTCGGTCTTGACTCGGACTCGACTCTCTCTGGTCTCGGTCTAGACTCGGACTCGAGTGAGGTGGTCTCGACTACAACACTGGTTTCAGTGCAAACTGTAAACTGTTCAAAGGGCTTTAAACGATTCCAGACGATGAATAAGGGTCTTATCAAGCAAAACGATCGCTCATTTAAAAAAAAAAAAAAAAGTTTAAGTTTTATAAATTCCTTAGCCTCAGTTTAAAAAATTTAACTGGAACGCCCCCTCCAGTAGGATTTGAGACTGGCTATTTGGTGTGAGCCCAGCTACAGCCCTGATGTCAAAATACAATATGGCTGCTCAGTGCCGTAGTAAAACAGTAACATATTGTTTATTATCACTTCCGTTTGTCTGTCTCAATAAACTCAGCAGTCCACATAGTGCTATTTAACCTCTATTTGTGGACATGACACTTGTGCATTATCTGTGCAAAATACTGCTTTATTATGTGATTATATTCTAAAAGAGAAAGTGCAACAAAGGTTTGCCTGGACGTGTCCATATTCCGTGTTCATATTCTCTGACCTATTTGCTGGAACACGTCAACCCAAGCTATCTCACAACCCATTCGTACGAATTTGTATGAGTGAGTAAAAGGTGGCTAACTGACAAATGTCTTGCCAGATCTCATGGCAATTTTACAAGGTGGATATTCATACAAATTCATACGACCTCATTCATACGAATCTGTACGATTTTTGCTAAATCGTACATATTTTACGAGTTGCCCAATTCGTATGAATTCACAACACATTCTCATCCCAAGACGTCATCTAACTGACGCTTTTGACCATACGGCAACATCCAACGTTTTAGGGTACCCTTTAACGTCAGTTAGATGACGAGCCTAGGGCGTCATCCAACTGACGCTTTACCTTTAATCTAACTTACGTTAAAGGGTACCCTAAAACATTGGATGTTGACATATGGTCAAAATATGACGTCTTAGGATGAGAACGGGCTGGAATTCGTAAGAATGACCGGTTACACTTTATTTCGATAGTCACTTTAGATGTTCTACTAATTATAAGTAACTTTTCAACTACATGTCAACTAACTCTCATTAGAGTATTAGTATATTATAGTAGACTGTCAGTAGACTGGTAGGTTATGGTTAGGTGTTAGGGCTCGGATTAGGAGAATAAGTTTACTTGTAGTTGCCAAGTTACTTATAGTCAGTTGAATGTCTGTTGGGGGACCAACAAAATTAAATGTTAGCAGATATTAAGCAGGCAGTCTACTAATATTCTAATGACAGTTAGTTGACATGTAGTTGAAAAGTTACTTATAGTTAGTAGAATGTCTAAAGTGGACTATCGAAATAAAGTGTTACCGAATGACCTACCCCTGACCCTGCTCCTGAACCATCACGTGTGTTTAGACCAATCGTGCTAATTCGTACGAGCGAGTGTTAATATTGAAACACATATGAACACAAATGGGAGCTAACTGTGAAAAATAAAACACATTTTCTTATCACACACATCACTTATAAAACAACGCGAAAATGTCCCCAGCTAACGTTGGCCACGAGCCCTGTAGGTAGCATTACAATGAGAGCACGTGGGATAAAGTTCAATGGACCTGAAACAAATCCAAGCATCATGGTATGCCACTTTGAGCAAACATTGCTTAATCGCTTTTAAATTTCCCAGCAGCCCCTTCTCTGACTGACATATGGCCCAGCTCTATTGGCTGTCATGCTCAGTGGCCTGTGCATTAAAGGGACACTTCGCCCATTTGCATTAAGCTTTGTATCTTTAGAAACCCAGTCTTATTTTTGAATGGTCATGGTTTATTCACTTATTTTCCTCTGAAATGGGAAAAAATAAGGATTTAAGTGTTTTACTTCCTGCTTATTGTGATGTAAAAATCGTCATTTTGCGTCACAATAAGCAGGAAGTCACATTTCGTTGTAAAGTTTAGAGACTACAAACTTAGCTCCTCATTATTCCAGGGTGTGGGACCCACTCACCCTACAGGCCTATTACAGATCAGTGGGTGGGACTTCACTTGCAGAAACTGAAATCATATCCGCCATCTTGTTTGGAAGCTAAGCTAACAAGCGCAGTGGAGATGGGAAGTTATGACAATGACGGAAACTAAACATGAGGATTTAAAAAATCTGCTGCTCGAATCCGATGCTCGTGGCTATCTTTACGAGCCGCAGTTTAGTGAAGAGCAGCTGAGGCTGATGGAAGAACAGGAGCCCGGACTGGCTGGAGCTGAGACGGACTGATGGTACTTGTGCTATCGCTGGGCGCTACGGACACAGATAGAGTCTGTCTGCTGCAGAGAATGTCAATGATGGCATTTTTTTCCAGGAAAAAATCTCTGAATCAGACGAGCACACGGACGTTTGTGTTGTGATCGTGATGTGAACCAACCTAGTTTCGCCTGTCTGAACATCCAGGTATGATGAAGTAATTCATCATAGCTGATATAGAAAGGAAAACAAACAGGGAGTAATTCACTAATGAGTTTGCCAATGTAACGCTAACGGGGTTCGTTGTTGTGGGAAGAAGGAGGCGGGAACCGGCGAACATTTAAACATTTTAATAGTAAAATGAACAAATACAAAACGAAAGTATAAGCCATCAGAGCAGTCCCTCATTGACTGATGTCCACACACAGCAGAAACAAAACACCACATAAAATCAAGCCTGTCCCTCTCTCGATCTGCCGCCGTTGCTCCTCCTTTATGTTTTCGCTCCTCGGTGAGAGACGCGAGACTGGTCGGATCACGGGGGGCTTTCAATATCACTCACGCCACCGGCCTTGTGCACTGCTCTCACATCCTTTGCCCTCGTTCTGCTCGCCACAGCCAACTAACTTGAAATGTTGTCTGAAATAAATTTCAAACTCTGGTGACAGCTAACGTTAGCCTTGTAAACGCAAGAGTGATTTCTCTGATGTTTTGGCGCTGGTTCTGGATTAGTGGGTGTGGCTTGCGAAGCTCTGCAAAGTGGTGCATTGTGGGAATTGTTGTTTTACATACAAATGCGCCCTTCAGTTATTTCATGTCTTTTCTCGGTTAAGAGGGCACCAAAGTCAAAAGTTATTTTACATTTCGACTACAGATATGATCCACTTTCAATAAAGAGTAATGTTGAAATGGGTGAAATGCTCCTTTAAGTATGACTTTACGATTACAAACTCGCTCTGTTTTCTATTCCAGAGCAATTCTGACATATTTAATGCTCATGGCTTGACCAAAAAAAGTACCTCAGAGGACATCAGAATTACACGTCAGTAGTTTTTATATGAAAATAACGCTAAATGCAAATAAGGGCTAAGTATACTTCATTTTATGCATCCCTCTACGTCGTGTCTCCACAGCTTTCAAAGCATACAACAAAAAAGTATACTCACATGCATGAGTTCCACACATGCACTGTATAATTGCTATACTTTACTCCACCAAATGTCAGAGGGCAGCACTGAGTCGTGTCATTTACAAAAGATTCGCTCGGAAGGATAGAAAAAAAAAAGTATCAGAAGCGGAATTGCATACAAAGTTAAGAGCAAGAACAAAAACAATGGAGAAGGGTATGCTGTGTTGTTTCCTTGAATCTCTCCTTCATTGGCCTTTTCTGCACACATCACAACTGTGCATATTGCTACCTGGTCAACTCTTCTGTTTCAACATTCACCTTGCACATGCATACCATGGACGGTATGCACAGACCTCTGCGTGCCCTCCTTATGACAGAAATCACATGTGGTCACGGCCACAGTACTTTTGACTTAATTAATGCAACTACTTTAACTGTTAATATTTAAGCAAAGTTCATCACCAGCTTATAATCAATGGAAATTTGGTGCCAATTCATCTGACGCTCATTTGAAATTTTTAGATAAAACCCGGTTGTGGGAAGTCCTCTAATATGACCCAGCCCCAGACCACATTAAATCACATTAAAATCAGTGTCCAATGCAACTGCTACAGGCCATATAGGCCTGATTAAAATTTTCTCAGACTCGTTTGGTCATTTTTTAGCGACAAAAAAAAAAAAAAAAAAAAGTTAAGAGGCTTTGCGGTAAACAACCAGTTAAAGCACATTTGCCATCAAAGAGCTTCACTGCAAATGCATTCTTTTCCTCTTTTTGTTCATCACATATGTAATACAATGTAGTTTTTTTTTATTTTGCCTGAAGAAGACCCAGCAGGGTCAAAACGTTACCTTTATATTAAATATGGGTGTTTAAAGCACTGTTGCGGACATTACATTTTTTTTTTCACTTTAGTAAGTTCCTTTTTTCCTGCACCTGCCAGAAGGTAGGACATGCACACAATTACTTAAATAAAAAGTAATATTTATGAAATTCTGTTTTAATTTCATTGACCTGTCACTTGGTTGAAGCTTATTAAAACTGGTATGCCAACATGGCCAGATTTCTTATATGACCCAGACCACATTAAACCCGAGTTTTAGCTGTGTTGTGCTGGTGTCCAATCCCACTATATAGGCCAAACTGATTAAAACTTTCTCAGACTTATAGGAAGTCATTTTGCAGTGACGAAAACATAAAGTTAAGAACCTTAAAATGTGGTAAACACACAAGTAGAGCAAACTTGCCATCTTAAGTGCTTCGCTGCAAATGCGTTTTACAAATGTTTAATTAGGCCATATTAATTAAAAGAATCACTCTTTATCTCACACTCCGTCTTTTTTCCCTCTTTTTTCCAGTGGATCAGCAGCGTGACCTCTAGTTAATTGAAACCCTGGAGAATCCTCTCGCATAAAATCAGAATCTCTCTTCTTAAAAGGATTCTGGTAAAAATAGTCCAGGCGCAGTGGCTGGGAAGCGAAGGCCTGCAGCTATGCAGCCGAGTCTCGCGGTGGCCCTTTGCCCTCCTTCCATCGGCGTCCTGGAACAAGTGCTACCGCTAACTAGCTGGGGATGCATTAATTAATTGCAGGAAAACACAGACGTAATGTCTATAGGGCAGATTATTCCCCAAAAGAGAAAGAGAGGAGGAGGAAAAGAAAGAGAAAAGAAAAGGGAAGAAAAATCGAGTGTGTGCACCCTACGACCCCAAGGAGGCTCATTGTGTGGTTTCCTCTTGACAATTAAGTTATGATCACAGATAACACTAATGTGCATTGCATGCGCCATACGTATACCTTATATGACCTCCCTAATTGAGCACAAGCTCTACGAAAGAACGATTAAAAATGGAAATTTTTGATTAATGCAAAAGTTTTTGTTTTGTTTTTAGGAATAACTTGAATACTTGAAATATAGTGACTTTTTAGTTAGTTAGCCAGCTAGCTAGCTAGCATGTTTTGTGCTTAACAGAAGGCAAAAAGTGAGAGTGAGGGTAAGTACTGAAAAAGATCGCTTCTGCCACTCTTTGCCATTCGCAATTCAGAGAGCTCAATATGAACTCATTAAATTGCAAAGTATATTTTGCATCAAATTCTCCTAAAACCAAATTGTCGGAGCTATGCTATCATTGTTCATGTTATATACATCTGTAGCCTATGTGTGTAGAGTATAGTGAATAACTTAAAAATAACGTTCATACATGTGAGGAATCCATCAGTTCTCATGAGCTATGAACAAGCAATATCTGATTATCTGAAAACATTTACATAAGTGTTTCTATTTATCTGCTGTTTATTTATTCTCAACAGTCGTAAGCAATGTGTTTGTTTTAGTTTACCTTATGAACAAAGTTTTTACTGGATTATTTCAGGAGAAAATGAAAAAAAAAAGGTCACTCTTTAGATTAGGGTCCAATTTTCACTATTATTAACAACATTTTGAAAACTTCTAATTACTGCTTATGAATAGTTACTAAAGTATTTGTTAATTTCATGTATTGAGCAGGATTAAGGATGTAGAATATGGCCATACAGAATAAGGCATTAATATAAGCTTTAGAAGTACTAATAAAAAGTCTATATCCTAGCAATATGTATGCTAATAAGCAACTGTTAATAGAGAGAATTGGACCCTAGTAAGTTTAAAAAAACAAACAAACAAACAAACAAACAAAAAAAAACTAAACTTGGCTATTGGCTATGATCAAACATTCACTGCCCCAAAAAATTAGATCGCTTCTATTCTGCTCTGCAACGTCTGGGAAAACAAGTCAATATTTCATTTTTCATTTCGGTGTCAAAAAGTCTTTATACTGAATAGCTATACCTTTTAATCTGGTCTTTATAAGCCTGATGATGTAATGGTGATGGTGTGGGGGAAATAAAGGCAGTCCGATGGTATGAGCACCTCCTCTATCAGATAAAGGTATTGAGAAGGAAGTGTGTGAGTGTGTGCGTGTGTGTGTGTGTGTGTGTGTGTGGGGGGGGGGTCACAATCTTTGTAACCAATTACTGTATACACATATTTCACATTCAGTCGCAGGCGCTGCGTGCAAACCAGCCTGAGGGCAGCCATTATTGATGCTATGCCCCAAGGACAGGCCATATGGGCCCCTATCTCAGAACCTTTTATTAATTCACTATAATATACCTCTCCCATGCTAGCATTTACATTGTGGAGAAATAGCTCTATAATTAAAAAAAAAAAAAGACTGTGCGTGCACATTGCTTGTTTGCAGTCGGAATGATACATAAAGCAGCCGTGTTGTCCCTCGAATCCCTGCTCCCAGAGTCCCCTCTCCATCTCTACGCAAATTAATAGCCAACCGCCACTGATGCGTTAAATTGCTTTCCGTTCGCCGCTGAAGACAACCAGATTATTTGTTATTTCTTATTAAAGCGACTCCTTGGCTCTACATTATACCAAGGTGGTTTCCTTTGTTATTTTGTAGAACTTACAAGGAAAGATTCTTTTAACACAGTTCACACATGGTGGATAATAAATCAGCAATATACATGACTGTTCATTTATTTATTTATTTATTTATTGCTCTAGAACAATATAACAATTCTAGATACATGGCTTGCTTGCCGTCACTGCTAAATAAAATAGTTTCATGTTGTGCTACATTTGATGTCAGTGACCAAAAACCATTGAATACTGCAGAGTTTCCATTTTCGTATTAACGATTTGAGAATTCGAAGCTATTATGGATGGGGAAGAGTTTTCATACATTTCTTAAAATAAACAGCTAGGACAAAACAATCTTCATAATGTTTGAAAAAAATATATGCAAGTTATATGGATAACTAGTTATTATGATCCAATTTTATGTGTTTTCCAATGCTTTCTCACAACCAATTCATACAAATTGGTACGAGTAAGTAAAAGGTTGCTAATTCGTACAAATTCATCTGATTTATCGACACCCCAGTGATGGGTAGGTTTAGGGGCAGGGTCAGGGGTAGGCAATAGAGCATCACAGTCCCGCCCACAGCCGGTGCCAGAAGTGCAATACAGTTTCTCCACTGACATTTGAGATATAAGCCATAAAAACGTTAGCCTGGCTGCGCCCGCCTACGAACTTCCGCTCAATTTCATTTTCCTTCAGTACCACGTCTGGGACTGCTATATATCCGTAGGTTTCCAGAAATCATTTTTTTGTACGACCAATCAGCGAATAGAGGGAGTGGCTGAGAACGATGACGTTGATGTAGCGTCAGTTTGAGATCAGTAATGGCAGCGGAAAAGACGTGAGAAAAGCTATTCGGTCCGTTGTTGGAAAAGAAACTGCCAAATATACAGAATTTAAAGTTGGATTGTTGTCGTCTCACCTCTTGTTGCACAACGGAGGACCATGTGAAGGAAGCAGAAAGGTTGGAAGTTTGTGCTGGGCAGCTCGGTGTGCACGATGACCGTGACATTTCGGATGGACGCTTTAGCCTGATGCCTGAATCCTGGCTGCTAAACTGTTTTTGAAGATCCACTCAGGAGTCATGTCAGTCACTCATATTCCCAACTGTAAGCTTGTGATGAATAGAACATTTTGAGCCCCTTTGTGTACTCGTGCTGGAGGTTGGTGTGTCAGTTTTACATTTTGTAAATCATACAAATTGGATAAATCATTCAAAATAAATCAAACTGTGAAAACCCATACTTTGAAGACCATAATTTGATTTTCAGTTTTAGATGTCAATGGTTAATTTGTTTTAATAATACAAAAACTAAATGCCATACACAGCCCATTCTCACCCCCAAGGCGTCACTTAACTGACGCCTTGGGAAGCATTTGGACATGCTTCAATATCTGACGCTTTAGGCGCCCTTTAGCGTCAGTAAGATGACGCCCTAGGATCGCATGTACCCTACCCCCACCCCACACCTAAACCTAACCGCGTCCTTTAACTGACGCTTTCCTTTAGCGTCAGTTAGATGACGCCGTAGGATCGCGTCATGTAAGTGACGCTAAAGGGCGCCTAAAACGTCAAATATTGAAGCATGGTCAAAGGTGACGCCTTGGGGTGAGAATGCGTTGCCATACAAACACATACTTTGAACACCATAATTAATAAACATTAAGACGTAATATAAAAAATTGTTGTTTATTACACATCTGCAGATAGAGACAGATGTCTTCACTGTACAGCATTTGTGGCAGATCCGAAACGACCACAGCGGCGTATTTGTAATGATTAGACACATTTTAATACATCACTGTCCTTCGTGTCAAATATACATTTCGAATTAATAATTGTTCCTAGAAGAACAAAACCTGCAGATCTCGTTGACTGAAATCCTATTGTAAACATAATCCTCTGATCATTCGGACTTGTTGTTTCCAGCCATTTCGGCGCATGACATACGTCACGACCACACGTTAGCGATTGGCTATGGCAGATCCTGAGTGACTCTGGGCAGATCCAATAGTTTTGAACTTTAATAGTGAACCCGCCTAAAAGGAAATAAGCATTTCTCAATGGAGAGAGGCCAGACTCTATGTACAAATGAAATGTACTAGAGTCTGGTTGAACCAGGCTATAAAAATGTAACCATACTCGGTAGACTTAAAACCAGCTACGGCTGTACTAAGCGATTGTATATGCTCATATAAATGTCAAAAGTTCATGGGGCACTAACCTTGTTTTAAGATAAATGCCTTTAATTCGCAATGTCTTGGATAAGTACTTCATTACCCACAATTCTGAATAATCCCACAGTAATGCATTGGTGGAAGTCGTGTAACTGTCTGGGTAAACACCGCAAAAGTCCGTAAAGACTGAATATCGTGTAATGACGTAGGGCTAGTTCATTGGTTGCACCGTACCATTGGAAGTGCAGTTGCCGCAGGACAGCCTATGAGCGAGCCAGATTCTCAATGTTTTAGCATGTGCAGCTGCAAATGAATTTTACATATAAGCTTCAGTAAATCGAGGAAAAGGAGTTTCCCTGCACATTTACTATATAAAATTCACTGAAGGAAAAAGTTCACGTGACCGTTGTCAGATTTGGAAGTCACTCAAAAGGCTCTTTCACGGTGGCTTCAGTCGACTTTAGTGAGGCGCGGTGGTTTATAGGATGAGTAGTTCCTTTGCTCGGAAATGAACATACAGTATGTACACAGGCTTGTACCCTTGACTTTTTTGGGGGGGGGATTTTCTCTTGTTGAATGTTGTATGCTTATGAGATATTCTCAGACATGCTCTAAAACTCTTTATAGATATGGTTTTTACAAAACGTCAATGGGAGAAATGAATGTGAAATTTACTTCCGGCACCAAAGCTCTCTCGGATTGTAGGCGGACCCAGATAGCAAACTGACATTGAATCAACGTGGAAATATGACATCGAAACAACGTTGACCTGATATTGTTTTGCTCATCGAATTAAGGTTGAACCAACGTCAGACGCGTCATTCTTTCAAAACTAACGGAAAATCAACTTGAAATCAACGCAGTGTTTCAACGTTACGAAAGCAAACCAATTTTCGATTTTCATTTAGCTTTGAAGAATGCCGCGTCTGACGTTGGTTCAACGTTAATTCGATGAGCAAAATCAACGTTGTTTCAATGTCATGAGAGACGTCGTTTCCACGTTGATTCAATGTCAGTTTGCTGTCTGGGGAACTATGATGTTCTATTCGTACGAATTCATACGAATTGGGCAACACATAAAAATACGTTCGATTTATCCAAAAATCGTACAAATTTGTACGAGTGAGATTAGCCACCTCGTAAAATTCATGCTAATTGTTGTGAGATCGGGTTGGTATTTTGTGTCACTTTTGAAGCTTGACAGCTCCAGTAATCACACATTTTCAATCATACAATACATGGGGGGGGGGGGGGGGGGATTGTTCTTTTTTAGTTTCAAGTCATATAGGTTTAAAACAACGTCATGGTGAGAAAAAAAAATGACCGAATTTTAGTTTTGGGGTGAACTCATATAGACGTGTGATATAGACATGTTTAAACCAGAGATGGGCAAACTTGATTCTGGAGGGCCACTGTCCTGCAGAGTGTAGCTCAAACCCTGGTAAAACTCATCTGCCTGTAGCCTTCTAGTAATCCTAAAGACAGCTGGTTCAGGAGTGTTTGATTTGGGGTTGGAGCTAAACTCAGGACAATGGCCCTTCAGAAGTGAGTTTTCCCATCCCTGGTTTAAACTGCCCAATGAAGGCTCAGTCATTTGTATGTTTTTTTTTACCAGTATACTGTAGTGTCTTTCTGCCTCACTGGGCCTCTGCTTTGTTTACATGCGCTGTCAGGGTAAATCTGTGCTAATAGTAAACTCTGTGCACACCAGCGCTACTGTTTCCATTTGTTTACCGCCATTTCTTCTGCTTCTCTAACAACATGCATCTTCACGTTCCTCAGTGAAAGCTTGCTGTATTTGTTTGTAATGCACTGGAACACCTTTCCCTGCGTGCTGTCTGATGAACTCGGCCTCAATGCTGCCATGGAAAGCGGTGGTCATGCTGCGGCACATATGCGTGTCAGGCCGCGTCAGGCGAGAGGTGAGCACTGACATTATGGGCTCTGATAGCAACATGTTTCGCGTTGATGGTGGCTGTTTCCGTGCTCAGGTATCGGGCTTGCTTAAATGCACGTGTGCAGTGATCTGCCCAGGAGAAGACTTTACTCCACGGCATCAGGAACTACAAAATCAAAGGTGGCAGCTGAGCTTGTGAGGACCAACAAAGCTTGAGATTCAATTTTTTCCACTTGTTCTTTCTCTGGTTCTCCTGTACTATGATTTTTATTCAATACCCCACATTTTTACACATGTACATCATAAAACTTTGGTTGTGTGTGTGTGTATATATATATATATATATATATATATATATATATATATGAAGAGTTCAGATGCAAAAGCCTCTAAATGCCATTTGAAATATTCTTATTTAATGATAATTTTTATCAAACTTGTATATTTAAGTTCAGTAATTTCACTTAAATGGCAATGATTGTTATTTAAGTTTAATTACTTAACTTAAATATACAAGTTTGATAAAAAAATCATCAATAAAGAAGAAAATTTCAAATGGCATTTAGAGGCTTTTGCATCTGAACTCTTCATATATATATATATATATATATATATATATATATATATATGGTTTCATTTCTTTATAAAAATGAAAAGTCTGTCATCATTTGCTATTCTTCACCACATGCTATTCTTATCTTCTGTGAAATACAAAAAGTTTTAAAGTTTATTATTATTATGTTTTATTATAGCAGTGTGTTATATATAAAATGTATTTCCATCCACCATGACAATGAAGAGCCATGCTTATGATTTTACCCATGGTTGCCATTTTCCAATCACAAATACCACACGTGAAATTATGAATATTACGCAGAAATAAAACCTTCAGTAAATTGTCATAATGATATAAATTAAGTACTTTAAATTACCTCCATTATTTATTTTTATGTTTAATTTTGGTTTCTGTTTTGTTGTTGTTTCATTTATTTGCTTTTGAAGTAAAATATTAAGTAAAGGATAAAAATAAAATTTGACATACAGTTTAGCTGTTAATAAACTTTTTTTTTACAGATATCCATTCATTTATATCTATATCACAAATAAATGTTTTACTGTCAAATGTGTGGTTTTCATGCAAATTTATTAGAAATTACACTTTCAAGTAAATTTATAATTACATGATTATTATGCACTTTACATCTGTTTCTATGAAGTATAGTAATTTTACAATCAATTGTATCCACATAGCTGAAACAGTTTTAAAAATGGAGTTTGGATTCTGTCAAACATGTAACCAAATATGAAATCTGTACAGTACCGTACAGTGCAGTACAAAACAGAAACTTTAGAAATGAAACTGTGATGCTGCCCTTTTTCTGACAACGTAAATCTTTACAACACATCTGTGGGCGAGAAAATATTAGATGCATCACGATTCATTTAGAGAGAATTGAAGTGTTATGAAGGATTTTCCAACCAGGTTGAGTGTCAGCCGCCCCACATACGACAGAGGGCTGTTTAAAATTCTGGATTTGTCAGTCGGTCTGTCATAATTTATTGGAACTCATCTGTAACAAGGGCCTGGCTCAGATTTACACACTGATTTGAAAAATAAATAAGAGCGATACAGACCTGCGCTGCTTTAATGACAGACTGTACTGACATGAAAGAGTGGAGATATGAAACAGAGAGAGGAAATTAGATATTATGCCCCCAAGACAACTGCAGCCACTGGTCCATTCATTATTAGTGTGATATTTATTATTAAGAATTCCTCTCAGTGAGAGAGCGCAGAATATTCTCCCGGCTCCAGCACTTTGAGTCCTGTCAGGAGTGAAGTGTGTGCAGATCATTCCTGTAACGCTGCTGCTGACACGGCAAATCTGCAAGATACATCATGTGAATATTGTCTTGCTTTCTCACACACACACACACACACACACACACACACACACACACACTCGTGCAAGCGTTCATGTGGAAGCATGCAGTTTACACAGCCCAGACATTCATGAGAGAAATATTTATAGTTGTTGTGATGGAACAAGATTTTCTAGAAAAGTGTCTAATGGACGCTGAATCAATATATACATACAGTACATCCAGGGCCTGAAATTAACTTTTTCGGCCACCGGCCACTGTGGCAGGTGGATTTAAAAATTCAACTGCCACAGAGACTTTTTACCAGCCACTTTTTTTTTTGCCTCATATTTTGCCTCAGCCAAAAAATGGTAAAAAAGAACAATATTGTGAAATTTCTGTTGTTTTTTTTTTTTGGGGGGGGGTTCACGTTTATATAAAGGTGAAAAAAAAAACGGGAATTTCACAACATTGTTCTTTCACTTGTAAGAATACACATTTAAGTGCGGTCAAGTAATAATAATATCTCTAAGAACATACAATTTTTTAAATCTTTTTATTCATTGATTTTGTCACTCACACAACATACAGTATATAGTATAGGCTATATAGTATATACTCAACAGATAGACCTACCGCAGCTCGTATGTAAACAAATCACACGCGGCTGGGTTGATGGCTGATTTAGTCACGTAGACAGATCCTGACAGCTTTTAGTTATAGCGTTCAGGAACCGTTAACTATGAACTAAATTAATATTGTTATTATTGGTAAAGGTACCGGATATTTTCTCACTAGTTCCCAACTCCCAACATGGCATGCACAGTTGCACATGCACACACATCTGTGCAACTGTCATTGTACTGTAGGCTACGTCAGCGTTACATTACCTCATCCCATCTCACCAACAGTTTAATACTCGCACATCCAAACGTAGTCGGAAAAGGGCCTCGATCGTCTTCTTCTGATCGCATGAACGTTCCGAAACAACAGTCGCGGTCACAAATCAGCCGCTCACGAACCTTGCCATTGCCGCCAATTATCCACTTTGTATTGAAATGTCTTCTTTTACTTTTCTTTTTCTCATCCTCATCTTTTTGTTGGTTGTTTGTTTCAGCTGGCTTCTTTACCTCAGTAATGTGCCGCCACATTTTAGCTAAAGTCAAACGCAATGGCGGACTTAGTTGAAATGTAAAAATCCTAATGAATCACTCAATTCTCATTGGCTACCTGCCAATGTGGCAGGTAGATTGACAGTGTTACCCGCCAATAGGAAAATTCACCCGCATTTGGCAGGTGGTCGGGTGTTAATTTCAGGCCCTGAGTACATCTCTAAAACCATTGGGAGAACCGTATGGCATATAGATCTGGCTTTCGAAAATAATTTTACATATATATTTTTACATTCAACTCGTACAAAAGCTTCTTGCTTTACTGCGTTTAATTCACATGTTTGTAGTTTACACTGAGACGATGACAGAATCGTTTAACAGAATAGCGCGTCAAATTCGCGCCTACCGCATCTAGTTATGTGCTTGAACACTTCGAATCCATTCGCACGTCAAGAGCGAAATTGACCCGCGTAAAAAAAAAAAATCAAAAGTTCGAAGTGAAATTTACGTGCAATGGAATCGAAACTCGTTGGCGGCCATCTTTTTTTATGTTGATCGAGCACTCATCGAGAGAGCCACCGCTATGTATTTGCTCTGGAGAGCATAACGGCAGCGTAGGGATCATCGTCGCTATATTTGTGTCCACCAGACCCTTCGGAGGCAAACCAGTTTGGCGAGTTTCACCATTTGCCCGCTCCAGGAGCTGCGGCTGGATGATGGCCAATTTCAGCTGAACTTCCGCCTGTCCCGCGCCCAGTTTGATGACCTGTTGTCCTGCATCGGATCACCCTCGCCCTAACTAATCTGTCATTTATCCAACTAATCTGTCATTTATTTTTGTTGTGATGATAAATGGAGCCAGCCTCCAAAAGTGATTTTTTTCTCCCGCACTAGTATGTTGTTTGTCTTTAATATTATTTCATATAAATTAGATATTGAATAAACAGCATTCAAAATATGTCTCATATATTGAAATCAAGTTTTATGTGATATATTTATTATTATTTTTATTTTTTGTGTGTGTGCATTAGAACCAGGCATTTAGTCATATCACAAAATAGTTTACTGAAGCATCCAGATAGTACAGCAGCAAGGCTCCTGATTGGTTAACGCGATGCGAATTGATGCCAAAGTTCAGATTTTTCAACTTGAGTGGCAGACGCGAATTCGTGTCAAACGCGTGAACGCACAAAAAAAACGTAATAAAATCATTCGGTGTAACGTGCTAGACGCTCAATTCGCGCAAACTTGATGCGCGAATGAGGCGTATTCGCGTTTAGCGTGCCGCGTTCTACGCCTCATTTGCGCCGCAGGATTTTTTTACGCGCGAAACACGTCTTTGCATTAACTTAACATTGAAATCACTCACACCACACGCTCTATTCACATCTGGTGTGAACGCACATTACTGACCCCAACTTTTGAACAATACATTTTAATAATAACTGCTGATCTTTTGTTTTGTTTGTCTAATTGAATTTAAAACATTTTGTATTCAATATGATAAATAATATTAAAAACAAAATAAAAAAATAACTCTGACATAAAATATAATGTTTGTATTCTTTTTTGACTGCACCAAGTAATAAACATACTGATTTGAAATTACGGGTCCATCAAATGTCAATAAAAAAAATGACTCATCTCTATCTCTCAGGTATTATGAGAGATCAACCAATCCCCCCCCCCCCCCAACCACCACCAATATCTCATTTAATTTCAGTTCTGAAGCAGGCCTGTGACCTACTTTTGTCCATTTCCACCCCACCACCCCCTTCATTTCCCCTTTATCCTTTTTTACAAGCTCATAGCCTCTCTCTCTCTCACCCGGCTGGCCCAGTCCGGCCCCGGCCCAAGGACGATACAGCCATGGCCCTTTGGTAATGGATGAGCTGCCAGCGGGACCTGCTGGGCTATTGGAGTGGCTGGGGCCGTTATATGGAGTTATACTGCAGCCTATTTACTGAGGTGATGAGCTGCAGACGTCCCCCATTATTTATGAAGGGAGGCCAGCGGAGGGGGGGCAGAGGTCACTGAACCCAGGTAGACCCGATACATTAATAAGAGCTGGGCGGACGTCTCAGTTTATGCCAGAGCAAAAGAGCAACGGAAGATAGAAAGGTAGAGAGAATACACTTGTATACAGGCAAGACTATATATACACCAACCCCAATGTAGGCTGGGTAACATTATGCTAATTTCAGTGTGTTTGTTAGGAATTTGCAGGGTCCTGTTCTGACAGGGACAGCAGAGGAGGAAAACAATGCTAAATGGAAATAACCAAATGCAATATAACTCTGTATTGGAGTGAAAGCGAAATATTAAAATAAGTGTTTGGTTGGCAAGTCATATTTTGTTTATGCATTAACAATATAGTTCATGTTGCTTATCATGACACCTATGGTAATATGAATACATTTAAGCATTTATTTATTATTATTATTTTTAAAATTGATTGTTTGATAATTGATCAAACAATTGATTGTTGGCCCTGAAGCAAAAAAATAAATAAAAATAAAAATACACACAATCATTTCCATTAGACATCCTTGTTTTTAACCAAGCCTCAATTCTATGTTAAGCATCATTCAGACAGTCTGTACTGTGTGTGTTCTGAGTGTGTATAGGGTCAAAGACTTTGTTTGATGAATGAAACGCTCACACTTCAAATGGGTTTTAAGGCTTCATTGTTCAATGTGCTAGTGTTTCTCCTAAGATAAATGGTTCTTTTAGCTGCGGTCAGCTGGGGCTTTCAAACGTACTATGATCTAAAATTGACCTTTAGGCAGTGTGGTGGATGAAGTACACGAATCAAGTACTTGAGTAGAAGTGCAGATACCCTGATACAATTTAACTCCAGTAAAAGTGTTAAGAACTTATTTCCAATTTTACTTAAAGGTGCCCTAGAATGTGTTGATTTTGTCTCTTATATCTATATAGAGAGGGTATGTGGCTTATTCAAGGGCATTTAAAATGTCCAGATATGGTTTTACAGGTCCATTTTCAACTCTAGAAATTGCCCCTAGAATGAAATGGTCTGTTTTTACTTTATTTGGAAGGGTCATGAATAGTAATGAGGAGTTCTGCTCTGATTGGCTGTTTTTTGGCCTCATTGTGTTCAAAGGCAGCTGTGTTCTCTTACACAAGACTGTTTGGCAAATGTTTAACAACTGGACTAACATTAGATGCCTTGTCAAATAAATATAGCTTCAACTTATGTGGTGGAGAATGTGACGTTAGCTAGGTGGATCGAGTGAGCTAGCATTATCGGTGAGCAACTAAACTCACATAGTTAGCCCCTGACGTGTTGTTGAGGAATTAGATGAAAGTAAAATTATTTGACAAAAAGGGAATTTACATATGTATCTACAGTATTATTTTGTAGATTTATATGACAACACAGGCAAGAAATATTAACCTCAGCGTAAATACTTTTTCATATTTAGTTATGAATGCTCGTTACCTGGAGTTTAATATTTGTTACTGTATAGGATCTTGCGCTGGATCTAGATAACACAGTGTAAATTATCGTTAATAAACTCGCTAGTTACTGCTTGCGGGAATATAGTTGGAACTGCCTCTTTTTCATGTGACTCTGAGAGAAGCCTGCTCATGTGTCATTGACATTGAGACGTGGTCTGGGAACATGTTCATGTTCTCGTATTTGAGGTGTGGTTTACGAATGCCCAGAGCCGTTTATTGGGTGCTACGAATGATTATCAAACGCCTGTAAGTAGCTCATAGCCAATCGTTTCAATGTATAGAGCGACAGAAATGGGTCAGAGATTTATGTGTACACAATGGTGTATGTATCTAAGCCTGCATCGAAAGGTAACTTCGCGTCAGCTGCCATGTTTGATCCATAGGTATCCACAAGTTTCCTACGCCCCATGAGGCCTTGCGTCAAAAGTGGGCAGTGTTCCGGTTCGAAGTATGTTACACTCATTCATTCATTCCACTATGGATTAATCATTAATATTTATACTAAAATGTATTATTTAATTTGTTTTACTTTTTATAAATTAATGCAATGAAAATACAAAAAAATAAAGCATGTTTTTCTACAATGAGTTCTTTATTACAAGATCAACAGTTAAAATGGAATCGGTTATGGCTAAACTTGAAGATAAGCGCTGCGGTGCTCTGGACTGCTGTTGCGAGCCGGTGTTTATTTAAACAGAGACCCTTGTTTGTTCCTAAATAATAATACAAAGAATCATGTTAAATAAAACCGAAATCGCGATACTCAGATCCACGAACCTGTGTTAGAATCAGAATCACGACACACCCCTTCCAACTCGATATCCTTCCCGTCCAGATCCAATATATAGCCTACCATATCTTTACTATTTGTCTTATTTGAAGTCAACATTATACAATTTGTAGACCAAAACTAGTTGAGGATAAATTATTTAAAATTGGGCGAGTCCAGCGTTATGGACGTGACATTTGCAGTCAAGACCTGAAATATAAATTCTCAGATGCATTTAGGCCATTGAAACCTCTGTTTATATATATATATATATATATATATATATATATATATATATATATATATATATATATATATATATATATATATATATATAATACTTCATTAATAAAGGAGACATCAGAAAACTATAACACATATATTTTATATTTAATATGAGGGATGTGACACACACACACAAAAATAATAATAATAAAAAAATTATAACTTTTAGAAAGAACTGAGCCTTTATTTAAAGTTAATTTAATTTTGTATTAATTGTATCTTCACTTTAATCAATGTTTCATCTACAAATTTCCTGCATTTAATAAATAAGAAGTAAATATAGCAGATCATGATCATAATCAAGACACGGAGGAGCCGGCGCCTGAACTGCAGCTCGTCTCATAAATGAACCGAAACTCAGTGTCTACTTGCCTCACAGACCTGAGAAATATACAGTATATATCCTATATATTATATTACAGTATATATACTATGAAATGTTTACCATGTGTCATTCATGTTCTGAATATGTTGCTTCACAGTAGCATTCACTTAAAATCTTTAGTCCAAGATAAATGGATAATACAATTTGCCACTGAATTAGTTTAGTCCGTTTATAGTACCATGTACAACCGCAAACAGCACATGTTGTCCCTGAGTTCCATAACGTAATCTCTCATAAAGGTTTGCAACTTAGTTTAAATAGTAAAACATTATCCAAAAAACACCTAGGCTCTTCGTTAAATAACACACAAAAATACCATTGATATGCTACTTCCGCCACCTGACCGGAAGTTGCGCCCACTTTATTTTTTTACAGTAGTGGCCCCCGGAGGATTGGTCCCTTCGCTGAGGCGAAAATCTGGTCCATGGTATCCAGACTGCCTAGTAGCGTGAATAAAATTGCGCTGCACAAAGGCAGCATGGGGAAACCCAGTCCCAGACTAGTTACTGATACTGATTTAGCAACTTTGGTTATTGTACAATGCAAAATAATATATATATATATATATATATATATATATATATATATATATATATATATATATATATATATTCTTTTTGAGATGGGTCCATATATACAAAAAACTGTCAGTTGTGTGATATTGTGAATTATTACCTGTTCTCTATAATTTAGCATGCTAACATTTCAGTATGGTGGAGTCAGTCTTCATTAGACCGCTGACAGAAACGCAAGAGGTCATAGAGAGACACAGAACACAATCTGCTGAGGCTGTAGCTCTCCAGCGCTACAGAATGACCCGGAGAAACTTCACTGCCAGCTGGACATAAGTGGAGGAAACAAAGGAAAAATATTCTCACAGATGTTCATCTCCAGTGCCAGATGACATTCATCAGAAAAAGTGATCAAGTATAAGACCAAATTGCTTTTCACAGCATTCACTCGGCAGCCATTTCGGCAACACCTGTAGGCATCGACTTTAGTCATGCAGTACTCGGACATAGAATGACCAATATCTCCAAAACTGTACGACAAACAACATTATGTCAAACAACTACACAATCTGCTAAACCGCAAAAATATTTCCTCAACTCTGACATCACTGGTTCTCAAATTTCTCAATTCATGTTTGAATACATGAATCACATTTGGACTGTTTGCTTTTTCTGTCTGTATTGCACACACATCTATTATATTTAGGACAAAGAACATAGCAGTTAAGTTATATGACTACTTTAATATACCATTATGCTGCATTTGTTGGCACTTGACAGTCCATAGAAAGGGTTCACGCTTATAAACCTAAGTTTAGTGTCTTGTTACTTATATAGGTTGAAACATTTGCTCTGATAGCAAGATTAGCAAGTGGGTCCACCTAATATGACATTTATTATTCAAAATAAGCAACCCTCAAATTATTGGAAAATCCATTGTGTCTATGAAGAGTTCAGATGCAAAAGCCTCTAAGTGCCATTTGAAATTTTCTTCTAGAATGATCATTTTTATCAAGCTTGTATATTTAAGTTCAGTAATTTCATTAAAATTGCAATGAAGATTACCTATTAATTGTCATTTTAGTGAAATTACTGAACTTGAATATATAAGCTTGATAAAAATGATCATTCTAGAAGAAAATTTCAAATGGCACTTAGAGGCTTTTGCATCTGAACTCTTCATATACACAATAAAATATATAATAAATTGTGTATTTAAATGCATTTATAATATTTAAGAACTGCACCTAAAAATAAAGCAAGGCAATAAATAAATTCTAAACCAACCAACAAGAAAAAATACAGTTTTTGTGTGCAGGTTGAAAGTTGGCCTGCACAAACAGCAACAAAGTGCTAATGAAACCTCTCACACAGTTATAAGCTTCACCTGTAGGGAAGGCAGCTTGGGCATTCTGATTTTGTGTTCCACTGAAATATTCATAAAATATAAATATTTCAACATTGATAAGAATAATAAATGTTTCTTGAGCAGAAAATCAGCATATTAGAATGATTTCTGAAGGATTATGTGACACTGAAGACTGGAGTGTTCGGTGCTGAAAATAAAAAGCATTAGAAAAGTAATTAAAAAATGCATAAAACATAATACAAATAAACACTTCTGCTTAAAGCTTTGCAGCCTCTATTTTCATAATCAAAATACTGTGACATTTTAAGCATTTAAATATTTGTATGGTCAGTATTTTTATGATTTGTGCAGTCAAACAGCAGCTACTCCTTTGTGTATCTGCGCTAATGCTGTGTTTTATAACTGGCAGAGTCTCTGAGGGAGAGGGTGACAACAACTGCACAATAATCATTTCCCTGAGGCTTTGAAAGTGTCGCACACTTGGCACCCACAAACATGCACAAACCACACATGTGCTCTCACACACAGACACACACACGTGTGACGTTCTGCTCAACTAAATTAGGTCTAAAGCCAAGCCCTGTGCACAGTGTTTGTTTTCTTTCTGGTGCTATCTTATTCCAGGATTACTAATCAAACAGGCCCTGGGCGATCGCAGGGCCAAACATCTGAGAAAGTGCTTGGCAGCTTTTCAACTCTCCATGCTGGAGCCAATGGATAAGAGACGCCATTATTCATGAAAACACTTCAGACTGTCTGAATCAACTTCCCAGTTTGTTTTTAATGTAAAAACAGCCACCCTTTCAACAAACAAACGGTTAGCAAAAAACGGCAGCTGATAAGCTGATCCTTTTCCGAACATCAGCCTTTTAAACAGACAGAATCAATGACTTTTTTCCACCTGTTCACTCAGTGAGTCCTGACATATTAATGTCAACTGTTGCCATAATTTTACGGCACATGCAGGTGAAATGTTTTCATTTTAAATGTCACTGGCTCCATTAGGCCAACATTCACTTGGACATGATTTGGTTAAAAAAAAAAAAAGAGAGAGAAATGAATCTTCTACAAAAACGGTTTCCACCTTTGTCCAGTGCAAATCTTTGCTTTTTTGGCTCTTTAATGTCCCTTTGATTCAAACGGGTCCCCAAGCTCCATGCGTGCTGATTCGACTCCAAACCACCCCTGAGCATCAGCTGATGAAGGAGGTTGGAGAATCCCAACAATAAAACTTTTTAGTTAATTCTCCTACACGTCCTGAGACAGCAGGCGCACCTTCCTCCCGCTGAGCACTCGTTTTCTGAGCTCTTCAAAAGAGGGAAGCTTCATCTTGTCACTGTTTTTACTGTAAACATTTAGGAAGATGCCAAACACCACCAGAGAACCACCCCAGAGGTACCTGTGAAAGAACCAGTGTACGTCATTATCAAACAAATAGAAATACGTCATTGTTATTACAAGCAAGACAACATATATTAAACGTGACCAATCCGGTCCACTTACTGAAATGTGAAAGGTTTTGAAAAGAACATAAAGGACAATACAATAGTCATTGCTTTCCTTCCCGTGGTCACTGAAAAAAGAGAGAGAAAAAAACAGAGTTGGGGCATCAATTCACTAAATCTGAATGACCACCACAAAAACACGTACATATGAGAGCGCTTCACTGACCTGTGACAGCAACCAGTGCTCCAAACAACTTTATCAGAGCCAGGACGAATGAAATGCCAAAATATCCCGTCAGTGAAAAGAAGAATGCGTAACCGTATGTCGTCATTGGATGCTGAGTGAGTAAAACAGTTTTTTTTAAGGATAGAAGAAAAAATACAGTGTTTAGAAGGTTTAAGATCATGTAAAATTTCTTGCTCTTGCTCCATTGAAATGAAAGTCAACTGTGCTTATGTAAATATTATGGATAGATTTATCGGAGCTTTGTGGTTATGTTTTCTATTTGGATCAATTAACTGAACCAGTAAATATGAAAATGATGTCACTGTTTGGTGTGCACCATTTAGAAAAGAAATCGCAACCATGAGCTCATTAACATATGACCATCCACATTTAAATATCAACACTATGGCTGTAGTGCCATAGTCTGATATTAGACAAAACAAACACTGCAATATTTTCCTTTTCTGCAAAATATATTTTGAAAAAAAAAAAAAAAAAATGCAGGGATTTCGACTAGATGACCTGAATATCTCTAGTTGGTAGGGCTGGGGTAAACGATTATTAACTAAACGATTAGTTGGGCGATTATTTTATCGATTAGTCGACTAATCTAATGACTAATTGGACGACTAATATAAAGAATATTTTTTTCTGCTGCTCAAATAATTAAAAAAAACAACATCTCAAATAAATAGTAGCATACTGAATCAAGATACTATAAGCTGGCTAACGTTAGTCTAATGTTATGTATTTGAACACCATCATTATAACTCTACAACCGCCAAAACCGTGTTATTAAAATATTTTTTACAAACATTTTTTATCATAGAGAATGTTTAAATATTAATATCAGCTGAGGAGGGAAACGGAGTCGGAGGCGGAGTTCACCTACTGATCAGAGCTCGTGCTGACACGGAGTAAAGCCTTGTTTATACTCGACACGTCCGCACGAGCGCGAATGTGCACACGGCAAAAATGACCCGTTGGGTGTGCAAGACCAGGAAGACTGTGGCTGGCTGTGTGTACGCCTTTTTTTTGTCACAGCGCGCCCGGCGCCGCGTCCGGGAACAACTTCAAGCCGAATCTGCCCGAGCTTGTACGTCTCACCACACCTGCACCCAGTTTGCACATCTAAATTGCATTTTTTTTTCTTAAGGGTTTGTTTACTGTGTGTGATTCATTTAATGGATAACACATTCACTTCTAGTTGTCTTCGTCCTCTATTCTGCAATGTTTCGGTCTCCCACGTGTGTGTGGCAAGCTGTACCGCCAGGAACATGCAAAAAATAAATAAATAAAGAAGCGTCGACGCAATTTTCACGTCGAATCATCGACGTGCTGCTACAGCACTACTAGTTGGAAAGAATAAATTGTTCTAGAATGACTGGGGTGATTTTGTAAAGCAGTGCATCTGCATAGAAAGTAAAACTAATATTTTTTTATTAATTAAAGACATTGATTTTTAAATGATAATCTTTAATAAGAAGATTTTTTGTGGATTGTAGAAGATAAAAACAATATTTTACAATTGTAGTAATAATACTACTGTACTGTATAATAAAATAATTATGATATTAATAATCATTTTGTCAATCAATCAATCAATCAATATTGTATTGTTTTTTTCTTAATTTCTAATTTGCAGACATTTAACCATTACATTTAACACCATCTCAGAGATCCACTCGTTGAGGATCACGTTGACGTGATTGGTTACGAGGCAGTTTGTGACATCAGTAACGTCAAAAGTTTAGTTTTAAGGACAAAATATTCAGCAATGGTGTTGACTTATGTATTTGCACATGGTTTGTCTTAACGCATATTAAAAAACACCACATATACATATAAACTACATTAATAGCTTGATTTTCACCACAGGGGGATTCAAAACAACTGGTAAGATATAATTAACACGTACAGCAGCTTGCCCCGTCAGATGTGTTGAAAGATGGATACATGCGTTGTTTAATGGGTTTGATATGTGGGGTTTTCCTCCACGCATTACTTACATTTCACAGGCATATTCTCATCTGCAAATGTTAGAAAGTAATGCAAATATTTCCAATCTTCTGCAAAGCGAGCCACAGACTTCTGTGAATGAGCTGACTAAAATATACTTATTGCTAAAATATTTGTTGTTGAACAATAAATGTGCCTATTTAAGTTACTATAGTAATGTGGTAATCAAATGTAGGGATTTTTTTATTAATAAATAGACGTTTTTTTATGCAAATTGACCAAAAAACACAGATATATGATTTTTTTCTGGCCACATCACACAGCTCTAATGTGAATAACTACATATATGTGGTTATCTAATCCCAACAGACTACATTTACATATAGTAGTCTTATAGGTATATCATCAAAAATAGCCCATTTAATCTTTAATTCCAGTGCTTTCGGTGAAACAATTGAAATACTATAATAAATGGACATCTGGGAAATTATAAAATGCTATTTTTCAATTCAAAATGAATGTCTATTTTTATATTTGTGTTAAAACCCACCTGAGAGCAGAAGGAAACAGCAGGTCCAATCCCCCCAACAGACAGCAGACCCAACAGAATATACACAAAACCAATAGAATAGGAATATAAGACCTGCAACACATGGACAACAATGAATAATAAACCTGGACACAAGACAGACAAACCACATAATGATGGTCATCATTTTAAACAGGATGTACCATCTCGGAGTTGGTCCCGTTATGGAGTTTCATTGCTTTTTCCTGCACATTTCCAATAGCGGCATCCGCACAGAGGGCCATAGATATGAGAAGTACACCTAGAAACAACAAAATATATAATTTAAAATAATTATTATCAGGCAAGATTTTGGAACAAAGCCCGTTTCTCATAAATCAACCGACTGAAGCAGAAGCAGTCCTGTACCTGTTACATTGAAGTTCGGGGCAACCTTACTATCTGCCAGCGTGAACCAGACCAGACCAAGACTCATGCACAGAGCAGCAGACACATCCGCAACATTGTAGCGTTTCCCTAAAAACATACAAAATCAACAAGCTCTATCAAACCAAGAATCTCTGACACAGATCAACTCAAACGTCATAAAAGCCGCATAAAGAGGCATCTGATCTTCGGCTAAGCTGAGGGCCTTATCTTCTGTGTCCTTTGAGTTATGGCTGCAGGTTTGACATCTTTAGCTGCAGGTTGGCTTTACAAAGATCTTTGAACGAGTTTAGCGGAAAACTGATTTCTCCAATAGAGAGAATGAGTTTTTTTCTCTTTCTGCTGGACTCTTCAACTCATCACAAGCAAGCATGTGAGAAGAATGAGTTTGAGGTTGGACATGTGGAAATGCAAAGAGCAAGAAAAAAAGCTAGCAGGAAAGGCCAAAGAGTGTTCTCAAACAGGTAGTTGCCGTGGGGGTGAAGGTGGTGCAGCAGGTTGCCATGCATCACTTTGATTCGGTCCGGCTTTGATGGGTCGGCATCTCGCGCGCATCCTCAACCAACGTCCTGCTGATCTTACGCAGCAGCCTCGGGGGACGCAAGGTCCATGACGCCAGAGAAAGAAACAAAATCAAAATATCCCCATAAAAAGAGAAGGGAGAACTGTTCGGCTGGTTTCATTCTTTCTTGTTCAGGATTTCAAAACTTCAGAAGAACTCCACAACAACTGTGGCCAATGAAAGAAGCAGCACAAAGAACTTGTTCACGAAAAAAAAAAGAAAAAAAAAACCCTGAGAAACAAAACATTAAACTGATATTTCACACACACAGTGTGTTGTTCAAAATCCATTTGAATTCTTTCTTCAATGAAACACAAAAGATGATGCAGCTTATTGTTCTATAGAGTTCATAATGACCACAACTTTTAAACTTGGGGGAAAAAAGACAAGGAAAAACCTGTCTGTACACCTTTTGTGCAATATTTTAGAAGATATATTGTGAGTCATATAATAACTTTATGTGATGAATAGAAATGTAATGTTGAAAACAGATGTGTTGCTTAATTTTTTTTTTTTTTTTTTTTGTGAGAACTAGGGGTGTAATGATACAATTCACAATATTAGACTCACAATACGATATTATCGGGATACTTTAAGCCAAAATAAAGATGAGGGTTATATTAGTATTATAAGGCTACTTCTAAAGACATAATAACAAGGTAACAATGTACTATTGATTAAAATGCTACATTTTGTATGGACTTGGCATATGGACTTGCATGCACAGTGCAATGGTGACAAAAGAATAACTTATGATTCTGAGCCTGAAAATACAGATTTATGTTGGACACATATGCTTGCACTCTATGAAGGACTAAAAAATGACAAAAGGAAAAATAAATAAATAAAAAACTAAAAGTAGAAATAAATAAATAAATGCAGAAATATAGTGAAAATAAATACATTTTGGTGATATAAATGGCTATTTCTGTATTTTTACATGCATGTATGTATGTATCTATTTATTTCTACATGTATTTATTTCTGGATTTCCACATTTATTTCCCTGGGCCTTTATGCCAATTGAGTGGGGTGTGCCAACATCAGTCTGAAGCAGGATTGGTTAGCTGGGGGCCGCATTGCTAATCAGACAGAAGCAAACGATCCATCTATCCATCTCTGGACGCAGACTACCTATGAATGCTACGACTAGTGTGTAATACAATCTAGGATAATGAGCTATGGTAATGAGTCGGGCGGTGCTTAACTGTGGATCGTCCGTTTTCAACATGGTGGTCGGGTCACAAACTTTCCCATTTTAAACCATTAGCAATTGCTTGAATAAAAGTCTCCATCCAGGCTACATAAAACTGAAAACAGCTTCTATTAACTCAGCATTAAAGAGTAGGCTTCCTTGTGCCAGTGAAATCAAGGCAGTATTTGATCACATCGCTCGAACCAATCCTGCTTGAGACTGATGTTGGCACCCCCCACCCAATTAGCATACAGGCGCAGGGAAAAATAAATGTGGAAATACATAAATAAATAAATAAATAAATGTAGAAATGTGGAAATACATAAATAAATGTAAAAAAAAAAAATATATATATATATATATATATATATATACTGTATATATATGCATAAATAAATAAATAAATGTAAAAATACAGCAATAGCCATTTATATTATCAAAATGTATTTATTTTCACTATATTTCTGCATTTATTTATTTATTTATTTATTTATTTTTCCTTTTGTAATTTTTAGTCCTTCAAAAAACTCTTTCACTGACTACAAATAAATAATGTAGGCCCTTTTTTTACTGGTAAAATCGGACATTTGGCATTATCAGGAATCACAAATATTCCCCCATTGCATTATTGTACATTGTATTCCCCATTAAATATAGTAGTTTAATGTAATACTGCAACTGAAACTCTGTAAACTTTCACTTTTCTAACATAGTACTTCTAATACTGGCATTCGTTGGATCTCTTTTACATAGACAAAGTGTGTCAAAATGACTATTCCTAAACTTCATAAAATTTGAATTCTCTCTTCATTTAATCACACTCATGTCGTTTCCGTGTCACACACACGTACATTTAAACATCCATGTTTACTACAATATGCATGCTGTTGTAACTCTGTTCATGCTTCTTCAGAAGACTTGGATGTGGATTAGACCGCTCGATTGATTATTTGTACGATGCCTTTGTGACCTTTTTCGGATTTTTTAAGTTTTAGAGGAATGGATTTTAAATGGATAGACAGAAATCACTCAGGTTCCATAAAAGTATCTTCATTCGTGTTTGGAAAATGAACAAAAATCTTATAGTTTTGAAACTACTTAGTACATGATGGCAGAATTTACATTTTTGAGTGAATAATAATATATAAATACAGTAAGCTTAGTGTTGGATTAAATCAATGTATAATTTAAATATAAATCTAGCATCTAATGTACCTTGTATAAAAACTCCTCCGATCATGACAGGAATGAGCTTGCAGCACTTAAAGATGACTTGTGTCGGATAGTTCAAGTATCCTAAAGAAGTGTTGGATAGGCCCATGGTCCCAACTGTTAAAAATGCGATGATCATGTAAGTTTTGAATGGTATCCTGAAAAAAAAAGAAAAGAAAGAAGCAGCATTCCATTATTAAACCCATTCTGTTATTTGTATTTTTCCTGTTTCATGAACACTGTGAAGCATGTTTTCTTAAGGCTGGTTCACACAAACCCATGGAAACAACCGTCATATTCACACTGTGTCCCTAAAAATCAACAAACTAACTAGTGTAATAACTGGCCTTTTAATAGCAGGCCACGGCCATAAAACAGGTTTAACACAATGATCCAAAAAAAAATTCTTGAAAGTAAGTTTCTGTTGGCATTGCTTTGAGGAAATGTGAAGCAGGTTACAGGTGTACTAGGTTATTAGGGCTACTAGACAAAATACTATTCAAGAAACCACAGAACAATTATATGGTAAAAGTTTGTTTGGGAATTTAGTTCTAACTACAGCTGTAAAAAGATTATGTACAAATATATGCGTTTATAAATAATAATTTACGTAAATAACAAAACTTTACTAGACACATAAGAATGTACAGCTAAATGTGACATTGGTTATGGTTTATGTGAATACTGTTGTAATTTAATGTAAAATAAAAGCTGGTATAATATTTTTAATGTGCTGTAACTTGCAGTTTAGGCCTGGCTTTCAATTACACTGTGATTTCTGATGATTTTTTTTTTTTTATCCAATGATTCTGAATAGACAACCAAACAAAATATTGTGTAATTTACTAGAGTTTCAAACTAAATTGCTGCAGTGTATTTAATTAATTTGAACAAATGATTCAAGGGCTTTCATTTTCAGTTTCATTACTGGATGAATCTGCGTTTTTGAACGAATTTCTTGAATGAATGATTCAATGATATATATATGCAAGAAAGAGGCCGCACTATGCATAAACAGTTTTTTATTTTGCACAGTTTATTTTATTTTTGTGCAAAATAAACTGTTTATGCATAGTGCAGCCTCTTTCTTGCATATATATATATATATATATATATATATATATATATATATATATTCCACTTATCAGGCCATCACTCTCAAATTTTTTTAAGTGCAATCATTGAGTGAAGCCTGCTCCTACATCCATTCATTGAATGATTCAATGACGCATCAAATTTTAACAGACACTTATCTTGTCATTCATACAATCTTTATTTGAAGCATCAGGTTACTTTCAAAAGGTGATTGGTGACTTACTCTACTTTAACTGCTACTACAGACACCAGTGTTTTATAAACTTGAATCCCAGTATGAATTATTGTTTAACTGTTCTCTCTGAGTCATCAATGCAGGATGGTCATTTAGGAATACGATTGTGTGGATGTTTAAAATCGAGATCGCAATCTTTTAACGATTAATCGTGCAGCTCTATTTGAAATAAAAAAAAAAAAAAAACACTTAATAGATGTATCAGTTACTGCAGCCGGGTAAGAAAACACTTTCGTAACAGTACACATTTATTATAAACTGAGGGTTTTCTTAACTTCTGTGGTTTCTTGGCCTTTATTCAACATACTTTGCAAAAATTTGCAATTAAAGAAACATGTACAACATCAAATATTTAAAACACTGCATTTATGTTGTTCATTTTGAGAGTGTGAAAATATATGTATGATGATGTTAGGTGCAATTAATCACAAAAGTGTGAATTTTTTAAATCAATCGACAGGTCTAGTTAACATGTACACAAAAATTACCTCCTCCTTTTATCCTGAGTGAGCTGCAACTCCACCAAGCCAAATAAGGAATAAAATCCAAACTGCACTAAAGTCAGATACCAGCCAAATGGCTTAAATCCCTCCACTGAGAATATCAGTTCCTGAAAGCACAGAGACTCACAAGAATCAGCAATGGCACAAATATACAAAGGCACAAATCAAAGATCACTGGTCGACTGTCACCTGCAGGTAGCCGTAGATGAGGTAAAAGAGGAAGACGCCGGCCACACAGATGAAGAACTGTGTTGGTGTGTTGAAGCTAGTCAGGTTGATGCCCAGCACTCTGAGCTCCTCCACTGATTTAATATGAGGTGACATGACCTCTGTGGACGAGGGCACAGATATGGAGATATGCTTCCGCGAGCTGTAATTCACAAGGCCAAATTTGCCACTCATGTCGTCTGCAGGCTCCTGAAAATCAAAACAATTTATCAACAATCTGAAATTACATATCTTACCTTTACGGTCTAAAGATCAATATCCAATATCAATATTGTTAAGTCTGACTTTTGGGGTCACAGTTGCCAGGTCCAAATGCTCCTTAAGATCCCAAAAGCAAATAACAAATGATTCTAATATAGACTCACGCAATACTGCAGTACTGTCGGCAAAAAATGAACCCTAAACTTTGTCTCCATAGTTTGCCAGGCAGACAGTGATTATTATTTTTTTTAATGATTTGTTAAAGTATTGTTGTCCGGGACAGCAGGAGCTGGGAAACTGTAGTGTACGCCATTTAAGTAGATCAATTTAAAGGCTTATACTCCACTGTTTTTTCATATTAAACGATGTTATTCCCTTAACCAAGACGAGTTGATGCATACCTCTCTCGTCTCAGTGCGTGCACTTAATCGCAGAGAAACGACCAAACACCTCCACGTTTTCCCTATTTAAATACAGTTACACGAGTAGTGTAACTCGACAAAGAATAGTGACACAAAATAAAATATCACCCTCTCCGGAATGATGATATTCAAAGTCTTTTTAGGCAAGTCGTGCCACTCGGCCGCCATCTTGGCAACGGGCAGAGACTCAGAACTGCACTTTCACTGGTCACCGGGACATAAAAACTTCTTGTAAATACAAACAGTAATAAAATATGATAAAAATCGCTGAAAAAGTTTGATGACTTTGCCCCAAAATAAGGTTTACATTTAGTCATTTAGCAGACGCTCTTATCCAAAGTGACTTGCATCTGAGGACTAAATCAAACAAGTCATTGGGAAGAGGCAATAAAAACACAAGAAGTGCTCAAAATACAAAGTTCAAACATTGCTCATAGTATAAACCAGACAAGTAAGGATTCAATTTTTTCTTTTTTTTAAAATATATATATATATATATATATTATATTAAGTGCTCACTGCCTTTTTCTGCACAGCTTATACTTTTACTGTGCATGCGCAAGGGTTCTCTCGCTCTCTGTCGTGCGCGCGGTACTGCTTGCTCGCTCCAGATTCCGGGAGATTTGAACTAATTTTCATCAGGGAGCCGCTATCAATCTGCGGGAGACTCCCGGTACTTCCGTGAGACTTGGGATGTCTGATATTTACACAACTTAACACACATCAAATCTGCCGCCTTTTCAAACAGTAACATATTTTACGCTGTCGCAAACCTTAACTGTGCTCATGCGTCAATGGAACCAGACGATAGGCTTAAATGTTTCCCGGCTTGACTGTTAAAAGCATGCGATTAGCTTTCCAGCGGAAGAGGGCATGTGCATTCAACCACCATCTTTAGTGTTACAGGTTTTCCCTATATAGTTGTATTAAGGATTGAGGAAGTTGCATGTCTTTATATAAACAGTCTCTGTGATATTACTGCGCCGAGTCCATAGACATATATGCACCAAATCGAAGTGCTCCCAAGCACTTGCTGTGGTATTCCGCCATACAATATAGTTATCCATTTTACACGCTTAGAAAAGTGCAACGTTTTATTTTGTGTCACCATTCTTGATCGAGTTACACTAGACGAGAGAGGTACGCACCAACTCGTCTTAGTTAAGGGAATAACATTGTTTAATATGAAAAAACAGTGGAGTAACCCTTTAAGTATGATGTCGCTGCAAGTGGGACGTTTAAAAAAAGTAAAAATAGGCCATTTGAATAATACATACACACACACATATATATATATATATATATATATATATATATATATATTTGCACATATAAATAATTTATAAAATACTACAAAATACCATGGAAAAGAATAAAATAAAAATAATAGAGTACTGAAGTGATGACGTCACTTTGTAGGACAACTCGGAAGCTAGCGGCGCATGGGTTCCCTCGATCGAAAAGCTATGCATTTTACCCATAGACTTTTGGAAAATCGCAAAAAATAAGATCTGTGTTTAACAAAGAGTTGTGACCCTTGCACGTTTTTTCTATCGAGATAATCTTTACAAGTTAATACAAAATTGATAAATTTTGAAGCCTATGTAAAGTTTAAAAAAAAACACAAGCAGGTTATAACTGTGTGTTCTATGTCATAGATCAAACGTGAAAATATTTAGAGGCTTTGTTAACCACAGACCTTATTTCAGGCGATTTAGCAAAACAATTTACCATTCAAAAATCCCATAGGCTTTAGAGCGAGGGAACCGGGAGTGCTAAAATGCTAACTCACTTCCGCGTTTTGGCCTACAGAGTGACATCGTAACTTCAGCACTCTATAGTCTTTAATAAAGTCTTTTTTTTTTAATTTTTATTTTATGGTGACTTTAAATGTGTACTATAAATGAATAGTACTCATAAACGGGGGCACTCTAACCAGAAACTGAGAAGAGGCTTGAACCCGGAAAACATTTGTTACATCGCTACCAAAATGATGTCACCCGTAGGTTTCTAAAGAGCATTTTTTTAAGCCCGGCCATCACCCTCTTGGTAGCACGTCACTCCCGGATAAACAAAAATGGGCAAAAAGGCGGGATTATCTGAGGTGACGTCCTTAATTATGCAGAACTTTAAAACTTAATATAATTTAAACAGAAGAGTTATGACAAAATTTACCCCCCTTACAGTTGTCATGAAGGGCAAAATTAGCTACAGTACATACACCAAAACCACTTTTTGAACCAGGCTGTAAACACATTTTTTTTTTTTCTGCTGTAAAGTTGGGCATTTTAATATGCATGGTCTATGTGATTGACTCTCTTTTGCAGTCTGTCTCTAGCAGCCAGTTGATGAATTACAGTTTAAATCACTTCCGTGTTGGAATCAAGGGAGTGACGGTAGGGTTGCCGCTTGGTCACTACTTAAAAAGCTGACAGTTACAAAAAGATATTTTGTTGTTTAGTTTATTTCTCTATCTCTCTCTCTAACAATGATGGTTGTCAGCAAGTTATCACAGTATCAATGCAGTAACAGTAAGTTTAAGGTAGTACAGTAACTATGGTAGTATTATGGCGGAAAGTATAATAAAAACAGTATTTAAGTTTCGCCATAAGAGTTCTTTTTTTTTTAAACAATAACAAAGGTGTGGCTTAATAGACCATGAATGAGCGTGGAATCACAGTAGTACCTCATTGCAGTACACGAGATCCAGGGGGCGGAGTTGAATCCAGATCTAAGGGGTGGAGATGGGTAGGATTAGGGGTGGGATTAGGGATCAGGGGGCGGAGATGGGTAGGTTTAGGTATATGTAATGTTGTTTTCACCTCCACAGCCAACAGAAAATAATCCGAAAAGAGTCAAATCATGTTCATCGATAAGCTAATGTATTAAAGTTGTATTGAAGTTACTGGTCACTTTATTTGCCAAATTAAAATTGTGAGGTAAATCAAGAAAATGTGAGATTCAAACAATAAGACTAACTGAATTACGGTGTATAACAATGATTCTAGGGCTGTCAAACGATTAATCGCGATTATGATTAATCGCATCCAAAATAAAAGTTTGTGTTTAAATAATATATGTGGGTGCACTGTGTATAATTATTTTGTATATACATATAAATACACACACATGGGTATTTAAGAAAAAAAAAACAATAAAAAAAAAGAGAATTAAGAAATAGAATTAATAAATATTTCATTTATATACTGTATATAGATTTTAGGGCTGTCAAACGATTAATGATGAGTAATCACATCCAAAATAAAAGTTTTTTGTATATACATATAAATGCACACACATGCATGTATATTTAAGAAAAAAAATATTTATATATAAATTATTTGAATAGGGACAGATACAAAAAAACATAGATTATTACATAAAGAACAATCCGATGCCTGTATCATAGTGTTTATAGCCAAGGCTAATTCGAAACACCAGTACACCATTTATATTTATATATATTATAAATTATATATAAATCTATACAGTATGAGTATATACATGAAAATATTTCTTAAATATATACAAGCATGTGTGTGTATTTATATATATAAAATAATTATACACAGTGCACCTACATATCTCATGTAAACACAAACTTATATTTTGGATGTTATTAATCGTGATTAATTGTTTGACAGCCCTATATATCATTTATATTATATCTAAAAATATTATTTTTTTCTTAAATAGACATGCATGTGTGTGTGTATTTATATATATATATATATATATACAAAATAATTATACACAGTGCACCCACATATATTATGTAAACACAAACTTATATTTTGGATGTTATTAATCGTGATTAATCGTTTGACAGCCCTATATATAATTTATATTATATATAAATATAAATATTTTATATAGAAATATTTTTTTTTCTTAAATATACATGCATGTGTGTAAATGTATATATATATATATATATATATATATATATATATATATATATATATATATATATATATATATATACAAAATAATTATACACAGTGCACCCACATATATTATGTAAACACAAACTTTTATTTGGGATGCGATTAATCGCGATTAATCGTTTGACAGCCCTAAATGATTCATTCTTGTGATAAATCGTCTAATAAATGCATAATATATTAATGACATTAAAACCAGAAACCGGTTGCACGGATATGATGTCATTGACAAGTAATGTAATGACAGGTCCTTGCACTGGTTAAAACTGCGAATTACTCCGGATGTAAACATTATTGGAACCATTTGGGATAATGCACAGAAGTCTACAAAATATATAACAGTGATTTTTGGATAATTCAATCCAAAAATCTTACATATCTATACTCTTACATATAGCTATAATTTTGTATGGTTCGGTGTCTTGCAGTGAAAAAACACTTTTCATATTAACTTTTCGTATTTTATGCACAAAACAAAAGCAAAGCTACCATGGTACTGGTCATTTATCATATATGTGCATTCCCAGCATACATGCAATTTAATAATGAATTATGAGAAAAAGATGACAGAATCTTACCCGACAGACCCAGAGATGATCAAAGTGATTGGTTTAATCACAATCACATTGATCAGATGAGAGTGTGAGTTTTTGACAGCTAGAACTGTTTCCCACTGAACTCACATGATCTCACCCAGCTCACAGCCCGATAAACAACGTTTCTCGCCACTGACACGCATGACAAGCTAAATCTGAGACTTCAATTGGCAGAATGAGTGTGAGATCAGTGATTTAAGACAAAATCGCTCGCTCATATGGGATATGGAAGAGATAAAGAGTGTTAGCGGCTAGGCTAACACCGACTGCTTAACTCCACTTCCGGGTTTAAAGTCAGTTTTAACCGCTAGTCCTAGGACAATACAGACATCTTCTCATTCGTCCAGACGAACGGAATACAAAACAAGACTTTTATCCGTAAAGACATATGTCAAAGTGCACATTATACGATGTTTCTGGAGGGTTTTATGTGTTGTTCTGTCTCCCAGCAGCAGCCAACAGCTTCCGGTTACCTTTGACCTCATCACACACGTCACTGCACACACACGTGTCAGTCAACGCACTGCACTGACAGATAGCATTCAACTTAAATGTCAGAGAACATTATAATGAATAAATAACGAATGAAACACATGTGATATTTGTAATGAATCAGTTTTATTTTGTGATGAATATAGCCTAATTTATTTAAATTTGCTTTTTTTTATTATATTGGAGTGGACTATTTTCCACATGTTGTTCAACTGTTTAAAACTTCGGTTTTAAAATGTGTATGAGCATAAAATTGAAGTAGCTTGAATTTTAGGATAATGACATCTAGACTCTACAGGACAAGTGATTTGGAGAATGTATGAATGGACATTTACTAGCTAAAGCTAACATTCAACTACAGCATAGGCTACAAGTCCTGTGTTATAAAGATGCAATTTGATGACATGTATTGGTCATAAAATCTCTCGTACATTTTGGCACAAATCTCTCTACACAGCTAGATGTAGCCTACTTTCCCATCACCTGTGAAGCACATACTTTTAATGCATAGGCTACTAAATGCAAATCAGGATGTGAGACAAGTAAATCCATAATATCTGAAAACTTTTCTGAATGATTCTAGCAGACCTCCGAACAAAGGACAAAAAAAGTTTAACCGTGTAGCTTAAATAAAGCACATGAGCAAATAATAATTTCATACCTGCTTTATTTCTTGTGTTGGTTTCATTGGTGATATATATAAAACATGTGTGTTCTGCTAAAGTTTTCCTGTATGTAGGCTGAGCCTGTTTGTCCAGTTTGACAGGACAGTACTTTTGCCGTATTTGCATCCTTGTTTTGCATGTATTTGAACGAACGTCATGCAAAAATGAAATGATTTTGATCAGACCTTCAGATATTTCACCGAAAAGCTCAAGAAGCATCCTTCCTTATCCACAACACATGTGGCCGAGCCACAGCCACGGACGGTCCATCTCTGGTGAGGGGTTTTGATCCTATCTACCCCTCCCCCTAGCTTGGCTGGCCTGCCTCTGTTCCGCCCATTCATTTCCTCTGCTTCCCCTATAGATGACAGAGGCCTTTCCATCCACCGCGAGAGGTTAATTCACTCACGGATGGCATTATTTCTTTCCAGCCCCTTCCACAATATAAAAATTCAGAGTGGACAGGCCCATCTCTCATCCGTCTGAGATTTGATTGGAATGCTATTGCCTCCTGTCCCGAGGAGCCCCTGCACTGGCTTGGCTGCACTTTATGACACTAAATAGCCAGGCTACAATTTTTCCATCTATTCAAAAAATTCTCTTAATAACTCATTCTTCTGGACGAGAGCCCTCACTCTCCGCTCACTGCTGAGGACGGGCTCGTCCCATTTACGTCCACAGGTCACAGGGAACAGAGACCTGGAAATGTCCAGAATTCAACGGGTTAATTAATCTCCAAATTTACTGCCCTCTCTCTGCCGCCCACTCGCCGAATCATTGTCCCGTGGAGAGACCCATGCAATATTTACTGCCCGCTAATAGTATTCAGCAATGCACAGAACCATCCACATGCATGCGGCTGTTTTACCACCCGTCTAACTTTACAAGTGATCTCATTTATCAACAATGACGGATTTGTGTAATGACTTTTACTTTTTGCAGCCCTTCACACCAGATCCTTCTAAATAATAAAATGGCTATTTATTGATTATTCAGAAAGGTACATACTCCCATAATGGTCTCAGACCAGATCAAATAACCAATAATAAATAAAACATTGCATGCGGAAGGAAATGCGGTGGCCTTTTCAAAGACTGAAATCTGGATCCAATGAGGTCTGCAGCTCAGCAAATCAGTAGATCTTCTGGGAAACCTGAATGGTTGAGTGATTCTGTGCATGGATCTGATTAGAATTCCGATGACCTAACGACTGTTGGGATCATGGATGAGTCTGCAACAAATGTGAAGAGTAGGACATGTATTATTAAGGATAACACCAATGTTTTGAAGGTATCTGGGTCACCCAAAATCAAAGTCAAGGTAAAAAGACTTGTTTAGCACTTATAGCACAATACTTATTACACTTATTAGCACAATACTCATTGTTTCAAAGCAACTTTACAGAAAATCAATTTGTTAATGTTTATAATCAGTGCTATAGGGAAATGCATTACAAATAGGCCTAACTAAAATTACATTATCAGATTACTTTTTAACTAATAAAGTAACAGTACTTAAATACTTAAATTTCCCATGAAATATCAGAGTTCTTTTTTCAAATAAGTAATGCAAGTTACTTTGTTTTTTCATTTATTGACAGACACCTCTCCTGTCCCCATGTTGGGAGAAATGGGGAGTTCCCTTTTGTCCTGGGAACTCCAACGTGTCGTCGGAGAGTTCCCTGACGAATTGGGATCATGCTAGGGAGCCTGATTACCTCTGATAGAATTAACAACGAGCCAACCATTGGCATGCAATCTTTGCATTCCTCGAGCTGCCTACAAGCGTGGATAAAAAACGAAGCAAACATTGTATAGACGCTTTTCACTTTGGAGCCTCTCAGAGCTTACCTGCTGTTCTGAAGAAAACGAGCCTGGTGAAGAAACATTCGGGGTGCTGGTGTGACGGTGCTTCCAGTGGTCTTTGTCTCGAGTGCGAACCTTCGCGGCTGGACGATTGGGTACGTGGAGCGGGTTGTGCGGCTGCCCCACGGCCTGCTCCAGTCCCTTTCTTCCCCGAAGTGCATGAGGAGTTGAGGAAGTCTTGGTTGGCGCCTCTGGCCCTCCTTCCTCACCACCCTGGATAGCGGGGCGGCGCATGGGTACGAGGGAATCGCCCCAGTGGCTACAGTGCGTGTGGGGACACCGCCTCCGCCCTGCACGCCATGGCGCTTTTGCAAGTACACCAGACGAAGGGGCTTCATGACGTGCAGGCGGGGGGTCCCGACCCGGCTCTGCTGCAGGAGCTGTGTGTGGCGACGGACTTCGCTCTCCGAGCGATGAAAGTCACCGCACGTTTGCTGGGCCGGGCGATGTCCACGTTGGTGGTCCAGGAGCGCCACCTTTGGCTGACCCTGGCAGATTTGAGGAAAGAGGAGAAGAACAAACTTTTCAACTTCCCCGTGTCCCACGGCGGCCTCTTCTGCGAACTTGGCCCAGGAGGTCTCCACCGCCCAAGCAGTCGGAGGTTATACGGCATGTCCCGCACAGGAGGCGGACTGCTGCGAGTCCTTCCCCTGTGGCTGTACAAGCCCCGGCTGCTTCCCGTCGCCGGGGTCGCTCCTCTGCGCCAGCTCCTCCTCCAGCACAGACCACCAACCCTGGAGCGAGGAAGTCTGGTCGCAAGAGGGCGGCCCAACCCGCTCGGGCGCCCCCGGCCCCCTCCCGTAAAAGGAGGGGAGGGAAGCATTCCTGAGACGGGCGACCTGGTGGAGCGACAAGAGATTGCTCAGGAGGGTGCCTCTGCACACCTCCTTCCCCCGGGGGAGGGCCGGGCAGAGAATTTTTTGTTCAATTTTATTTCTGTTCCGCCCAAAACCCAAAGTTTCAATAAAAGAGCAGTTTCCTTTTCCTCCTCCAGGTCATCTTCAGTCGAGACTGACGGGCACTCAGTCTCCTCCACCCAAGAGGGTCCGAACGGCAGTGGATGCTGTCTCCGAGCAGCGTCGCTCTCGTTCCTCTCTTCCCAGTCTGCAGATAGCAGCGACGCTTCCTTGGTTGCGTTGCTCCGGTCAGCAACTGGACTCGGAGGGGCAGAGACCAGCTCTCGAGGAGACAGGGCCTCGTGCTGCATCTCTTCCCCTCCCCTTGCCACGGGACGGCCCGCAGCAGGAAGCCCACGGGCTCTCTCTGTCGTCTGCCCCCCGGTGGAAGCAGGTCCCTGGCGAACTTCACGCCCAGACCCCGCTTCCAGTGGCTACATTGCCACTGGAGCCGGGTCCCTGCCTTCCACCTCGCTGCTCTTCCGCGGGTACGCCGGTGGTTCGGGTGGGCTCATTGGGTCGGTACTTGGAAGCCTGGCTAGCGCTTGCGGGTCCGTGCCGATGGCTCATCAGCACCATTCGGTTCGGCTATGCAATTCAGTTTGCACGCCGGCCTCCCAGGTTCAGGGGCATTCACTTTACCCGTGTGCGGTCAGTGGATGCCCCTGTCCTGCGGAAAGAGATCCATGTCCTGCTGGCGAAGGACGCGATCGAGCCGGTCCCTCCTGCCGAGATGAGGTCCGGGTTTTACAGCCCCTACTTCATTGTACCCAAGAAAGGCTGGACCTGCGAGTTTTGTATCGGCCCTGCACAAACTCCCGTTTAGGATGCTCACGCAGAAGCACATTTTCGAGTGCATCCGTCCCCAGGAGGTGGGCGTGCCAGAGCGGCACGTTCAGGGTCAAAGTAACCCTGCACTGTCTTCGCACTGTCTCCAAACAAAGGGCATGCAGTCTCGGGTCTGTGAACGGGGCCCCAACTGCATTGGCATATCAACTGCCTGGAGTTGCAAGCAGTACGCTTGGCTTTGTGCCACCTTAGGCGGTTTCTCATAGACAAGCACGTACTGGTTCGTACAGACAGCACTGCGACCGTTGCGTATATCAACCGCCAAGGTGGTCTACGCTCCCGCTGCATGTCGCTACTCGCCTCCCAACTCCTCCTGTGGAGTCAGAAGCATCTGAGATCGCTTCGTGCCACTCATGTTCCAGGGGTGCTCAACCGTGTGGCAGACGAGCTTTCACGCTTGCCTCCCCTGCCAGGAGAATGGCGACTCCACCCCCAGGTGGTTCAGCTGATCTGGAGTGTTTTCCGAGTTACACAGGTAGACCTGTTTGCTTCTCTGGACACGACCCACTGCCAGTGGTTTTACTCCCTGACTGAGGGGACCCTCGGCACAGACGCCCTGGCCCACAGCTGGCCCCGGGACCTGCGCAAGTATGCGTTTCCCCCAGTGAGCTTTCTTGCACAGACACTATGGTCAGGGAGGACGAGGAGCAGGCCCTGTTAATGGCGCCGTATTGGCCCACCAGGACTTGGTTCACGGAACTCATGCTCCTCGCGACAGCCCCTCCTTTGCCGATTCCTCTGACGAAGGACCTTCTTTCTCAGAGACGGGGCACTCTATGACACCTCTGGAAACTCCATGTCTGGTCCCTGGACGGGACGTGGAGGTTCTAGGTGATCTACCACAGGCAGTGGTAAACACCATCACTTCTGCTAGAGCTACCTCAATGAGGCGCCTCTATGCTTTGAAGTGGAACCCTTCCGCTGGGAGGACCCCCGAACTTGCCCGATCAGAGTCGTGCTTTCTTTCCTGAAAGATGGGTTGGAGCGTGGGCTGTCCGCTTCCACCCTCAAAGTGTATGTTGCAGCGATAGCTGCGCATCACGATGTAGTAGAAGGTAAGTCCGTCGGGAAGCACGACCTGGTCATCAGATTCCTTAAGGGTGCTAGGAGGTTAAATCCGTCTCGTGTTTTACACTCTGTACCCTCTTGGGACGTAGCTCTGGTACTGAGAGCTCTCCAAAGTCCTCCCTTTGAGCCTTTGCTGACAGTAGAGCTGAATATCCTGTTCATTAAGACAGCACTCCTGTTGGCATTGGCCTCTTTCAAGAGGGTCGGGGATCTGCAGGCTTTCTCGGTCGACGAATCGTGCCTAGAGTTCGGGCCGGGCCTTTCTCGTGTTATATTGAGAACCCGGATATTTGCCCAAGGTTCCTACCACTCCCTTCGAAGACCAGGTAGTGAACCTGCAAGCGCTGCCCCAGGAGGAGGCAGACCCAGCCCTAGCTTTTCTCTGTCCAGTCCGCGCCCTGCAGGTTTACATTGACAGAACTCAAAGCTTCAGGACCTCAGACCAGCTCTTTGTCTGTTACGGAGGCCAGCAGAAGGGGAAGGCTGTCTCCAAGCAGAGGTTAGCCCACTGGTTAGTGGATGCTATCACCCGAGCGTATGAAGCTACGGGTGAGCCTTGTCCTCCCAGGTTGCGTGCTCACTCCACAAGAGGTGTTGCCGCCTCCTGGGCTTTGGCTCAAGGGGCCTCGCTGACAGACATCTGTAGAGCTGCGGGCTGGGCAACACTGAACACGTTTGCTAGATTCTATAGCCTACGTGTGGAACCTGTTTCCTCCCGAGTATTTGCTACGGCAAGTGGTGCGAGGGAATAGGTTGTGTCGGCTTGCTACGCCACTCCGTGCGTCTTCTGCTCCATTGGCGCCCTACGTCGCTTAGCCTCGGGAGTTCCTCCATCACCCCTCCTGTGCCTGACGTGGCGAACCGCCAGTCGCCAGGTCTACTACCTATAAGGGAGTTGTTGTGTAGACTGGGTGTTATGTCCAGTGGTCTCTTCGGTGACCCATTATGCCACGTGGTTGTTATCTCAGAATAAACCCTTACATGGTGATCAGGACCCAGACGCAAAGCGGAGCTACTTGTCACATAAGTGAATAATTAAACATGAAATATTAATCTGAGTTGAAATATTTTATTCGCTCTTTAAACCCAAAGCTTCCGCGGAGAGAGAAGTTATACTAGCAAGCAAGCAAGTTCAAACTAGACAGACATTTAAGGGATATTTAGGGACATTACACAGTATTTTACATAATTATGGGAATAAGAGATACTGATTTGTGATGAAAGTGTTTTAAAACTTTGTCCATTTTGTTATCTTATAATTTTTTTTTTTTTTTTACATTACAGTAAAAACCATTGGCAGCAGCTGCGTTTGAATGAAACACAAGAGAGCAAGTTCACGACACTGCGCAATACTCACCAAAACTCACCAAACGCAATACTTTTAACATTATATAAAGGTATTATACACATTTTTTTTACTCACCAAATTTGCAGAGTAGCAAAAAAAAAATAGTTTTTTTTTTTCAGGTTTACAACTAATAAGACAGAGTAAATAAAAACAGAATTTCTTGTTGAATTTTCCATCTAATGGAAGTGTAATGGAATGCTTATAGTTTGGATAGTAGGAAATGGTGCTTGCAACAGTAAGTTAAAAACTACTATATGCACTGATGAAATTAATATATATATATATATATATATATATATATATATATATATATATATATATATATATTCAATAACATAGTAGCATGAGGAGTCAATTTATTTCCTAAAAAAATGATCTTACAAAAACAACAGAAAAGAAAAAAAAGACCAAATTAAGTGTAGAATCTATATAGTTGTTTCTCCACAACACAGCTGCTAATAAAATATTTTGAGCGTACAGTCAGAGCAGCAGCTCCTCTCTTCATCCCTAACTCACTTTCCCACATGAAGAGTGAAATCACCTCATACATCTCCGGCCATTCTTACTGTGCCACCTTCAAAATTGAAAATACCAAAGGAGAAATTACACTGGCGCCCCTTTTATGAAATAATCCTCAAATTTATTTGTTATATAACGCTTCTCTTCTCAACAACTGGGGGAGAAAGGTCCTTTGCAGAGGAAAACCTTTAATGTTGCCCAATCTCATATTAAATTGAAGGTTTCTTAATAAGCCACTTTGGCTGTGTTATCCAGGGCTAAAGGGGCCGTCTCTGTTGTCCTCTTCCTGTGCTTGTCTGAATCCTGCTGCATGACTTGGGAAACAGATGGTATCTGCCCAATATTACTTCTCAAAGCACTCATATCCTCTCTCATGTTGTTTTCTTTGATCTGCTGGGCTTCTGCTGTCACTTTTTTTCCTTTTTGCGAGCCTGTCTCTTTCTCTTTCTCACTGTCCTTCTCTCTTTCTCTTAACTATTTGAGGTCAGCGCTCACTCAAAGAGGAAAGCTCGGCCGTGTTGATATAGCTGCTCTTAGATGGACTGTATTGACTTAATGTATATTTTATGTCTTTTTGATCAAAAGAGGAAAAGACAGTATATCCTGCACAACAATGGAACACTTTTTTCTGAGTCTTGATTGACGTTTTTTTTTTTTTTTGCAATAGGGACTGTTATGATTGTTTTTCTCAGTTTAAAGATACCATGCTGTAAAAATATATAAGTGCTGGACTGTATGTGAGATTATACTTGTAATCTTACTTTTAAAAACAACTTGGAGCACTTTCATTGCTGATAAGTCGCCGTCAGTGTTCGAAAATATTGAGGATTGTGACTTAAACCACTAACCACTAATGTAGTCGCCAAACCACCAGTGAGTTCTCTGAAAGATGCTCTGTGTTGTTGTAGTCTCTTGACACAGAGGGACTTGTGGACGTGGATTCATTCAGCAGAACACAACGCAATAACATTCTCTCTCCATAGACACCTGTCATATGTCATATGAACCTCTAGAGCTCTGTTGATAACCCTTGTCTTTTCTTTAAGATGGATCTTAACAAATCCTCAACATCAAATGCTCCCCGTTCAGCTGCAACATATAACACACAAAATGTAATCTAGCTTGCAGCTTCTGGGGCTCTGCGAACTGTTTCCTTGAGAACAACCAGGAGGGGGAAGCAGACTTCTGCTGAACACTCAATGCTGGAAAAATAAAGAGCAATTAAAGATGAAATTTGAGATGATGGCAGCCAGGGGAATAATGTTCAGAGCAAAATTATTTTAACATTATTGAATAATATCACATGAAGACATTCCTTTTACCAAATGACTTACATAGTTTAATGTGATTTAAATTAAAACGAAGCCCACAAAGATGTTAAATGTTAAATGTATGTCAGCTACTTGTTAAATTCTTAGTGTACAGATTGTATATTACTCAACATGGAATTTACCAACATCTCAAATGATGATGTTTTTTTTTTTTTTTTTTACTACGATACCAATGTCAGAACTGATTGTGTTGTCATGCATTTTTTAGGATTTTTAGCACATTGCTATGTGTTACTATGGTATTTTGGGTGGTTGAGTCAAAATAACTCGACTGAGCCTGAATAACTACTAGATTGTATCTAAATATGACTTAGATCTCTTCTTCAATGTAAGTTTAGAGTTTTAATTGAAATTCAAGTTTCTTTCAAATGTAATAGAACACAAGCTGCACAATTTGAGGTAATAGTCATGTCTGTAGCACAAACATAATTAAATGACTTAAACGTTAAACTTTTTTTATGCGTTTTGCCGTTCATTTAAACAACAACTGTATTTTGGTGGCTTGAAAATGCTAACTTTTGAAAACAGGTTTAAAGGTGCAAGTTTTTGAAAACATGCACATGCGTATTACGTGTTCAGTCTATAGACCATTTCACAAGATGTAAACAACACTGGTCCAGAAGCACTTCCTGTTTCAGTTTTTTAACACTACATAAAAGCTAAAATACAACCGACAGAACATTTAAAACTGAATCAAAAAGTTAAACAAACATCTTTAAGATGTTTTTTTTTAAAATGTGAAACAAAGAAAACAGTTACAAACTGAAACAGGAAGTACTTCTGGACCAGTGTTGTTTACATCTTGTGAAATGGTCTATAGGCGGATGGTGTTTCTTTTCGAAGTGACATCGCCAACTACTGGCCTGGCATAGTACAGCATTTTTAATCGTTTTCGCGTATCCATGTGAACAGGGAATTATTTTGACAATTGTTGCTTTATGTACGCAAAAAACAAGAAGGAAAAACCTTTCCGTTTTAGTGCATTGTTGTCATGTACACGCACCCTGCTGTGTTCAATATTTTAGAAATAGCCTGCCTAAGCAAACACCTCTAAATATGGTGAAATGTTTCTGTTACTTAATCTTGTAAAAACACAATAGTAAGTATCACAATGTTTTTACACATGAGAATTATTAAATCAAAATATAATACACTTTTTCACAGCCTAGGGATTATCCACACAATGACACATTGTTAAACTGTTCAAAGTGGCAATGGAAGTTTGTTTAGCTTTGCCCCGGGCCATCTCCGTGTTCCCGGTGACCAGAACGCTCTGCTTTGTGACGTCACGCTGCTTTAATGTGGCTTTGATTGACAGCTCGAGGATTGGCATTTTGGGCTGGAGGGTGAATGGGGGGCGGGTCCCCTCAGCTGGCACAGCGGGACCTCGGAGTTTTAAGACGACTGATTTCATGAAAGACACTCTGGATGTCTCCCCCTCATAAACATTACAGAATGAATCGTGCGGTCAGGAAGGAGAGAAAAAAAAAAGAAAAGAAAAGAAAATGAAATTAAAGAGCTCACTGACAGCACAAAACATGCATATGGTGTTTTATGACTTGCCAGAAGAGTTCAGCACCTGTGGTTTACTGGAGTCGGAGCTGCTCTTCAATCACCGGCTTTAGCAGGTTTGTCTTGGCAAGGACAGGTAGAGACTTGGAGAAATAAAGACAGGAAAATAGAGAGAGAAGGAGGAAAGACACACCAGGGAGGTTTAGGAACACATATAGGCTCTATTCCAAAAAAGCAAGTGGGCTATTGGTGATTTCTGTGGCACATTGTATTGAGGTTTGACTTGTGCAACCCGTAATGTTATTATTATCCAAATGTGGAATGTCTCAAATTGCCCTGAAACAATTTTCACTCAGAAATCGCTATAGTAAATCTCACAAATAATTACAAAGAAACATCCAGTGGCACATTGAATCAAAAGTGAACTAAAACAGTCTTTGTTTTCATCACAACTTTGAGAAATCATTTTTACAATGTATGTATGGATGAATTTACCACAGGTTGTCAATTTAGTATCAAGTATAATTTAGCTTATAATATAACTTTTGTACACTATATTAAGGTATAACATTCACAGACTAATGCTAAATGATACAGAACTCTCAGCCCATTCTCACCACTTAACTGCACTTGGGAAGCATTTGGACATGCTTCAATATCTGACGCTTTAGGCGCCCTTTAGCGTCAGTAAGATGACGCCCTAGCGTGTACACTACCCCCACCCCACACCTAAACCTAACCGCGTCCTCTGACTGACGCTTTCCTTTAGCGTCAGTTAGATGACGCCGTAGGATCGCGTCATATAAGTTAATTGGATAGTGTGCCTATGATTCCTTGAAATGCTTAGGTTTTGGAACAAAGCCATGTTGTGCATCACCTGTGTTTGTGTTTAATCACACAGTGTTCAGAGTTCTGTCTGTGGTTTATTATGGGCTCATAATTACACTATTTACTTCCCTGAGGTCTGATAAACTGTCCCACAAACTGCACAACTAAGTGACTCAGCTCTTTATAGCCCAAATCTGTGGGGAGTTACTAACTGTAATGATGTTTAATTGAGCAAAACAGATTCATAAATCAGTATCAGATTTCAGATCAGAATACATTGTTTGATGTAGTGTAATTTCACTGCATTGTATTTTATTTAGTGATTTTGTGTTATATTCTTACCTCCCAGCATTTGGAAAGTTTTAGTAACATTCCTTCTTACTAAATAAAAGCTTAGTCGTGTCATTTTTGTGCTTAATTTTCTCTGCTTTTTGAATTACGCCTGCACTTTATTTGCGACAGTGGTGTCAGATGTAAAGCATTTACCTTTAAAATACAACTTTTGTTCAACGTCTGAGTCATGCTGTCATTTGTCACAGCAAAAATAATTCTTCTTAATCCCTCAGTCTGTAAAAACAAATAAATATCATATGTACAACACTGCACTTATAGTGGAGAATAGACAATACTGTAGACAATAAAGTTGCTTAAGTTCAACCATAAAAAGTTGATCATTATTTCAACTTAAGCCATTTAAAGCTGGTAAACTTGGTAACTTTTGCACAATATGTGCAAGAATACAAGAAAGGGACATCCCATAACTATCAAATGATCAAATTTTTGCCGGTTAAACTACGGGTCATTACATTGCATTGCATTACATTACGTTACATTACATTATATTATATTACATACTGTTCTCACAGTGCCATTTTTGAAGGCTCTGAAAGGCTCAAAATTGGCTTAAAATCCTGATGTTTTCTTTGAGCAAAGATGACAGATGTCAAATTGCATACATCATGTGCCTGTGTTTGTGCATTATTATGTTTGAACTTGGAATAATTTATATATATATATATATATAGCTATATATATGAAGAGTTCAGATGCAAAAGCCTCTAAATGCCATTTGAAATTTTCTTCTTTAATGATGATTTTTATCAAACTTGTATATTTAAGTTCAGTAATTTCACTTAAATAACAATTGTCATATAAGTGAAATTACTGAACTTAAATTTACAAGTTTGATAAAAATCATCATTAAAGAAGAAAATTTCAAATGGCATTTAGAGGCTTTTGCATCTGAACTCTTCATATATATATATATATATATATATATATATATATATATATATATACATTTTATATGTCTATATACATTTTTTCACACTCATTCTAAGTGATATAAAACGTTTTTGGTCCCACTTTACATTAAGTGTCTTTATATGCGTTTATCGTGTACATACATGTTTTTACAATGTACTTACAGTATATTTCAAAATTAATTTCTTTAAATACATGTATAATTGACCCACCCTTAAACCTAGCCATCCCACCAAACCTGTCCCTCATCTTACCCGGGGCCCTAAAAAGGCGAATATTGACGTATGGTCAAAAGACGTCCCAAAACGTCAGTTATATGACGTCTTGGGATGAGACCGGGTTGCCCATCTCAACAACAGCAAGTGTTTTGCAATACAAAATGAACACAGTAAGTACATTGTAACAATTTTTTTATTAATGTAAGTTAAAGAGATGCCTAATATAAAGAGTGACCAAGTTTGTGTTTGTTTTATATGTAGTTTCCTCACTGAAAGTAAACAGACGTCTGCAGACGGGTTGGTGAGAGATGAGCCCGTCTGAGATGTGTCCACCCCCTTCTCTCACTCTCACTATATTAATGACCATCTGCATCTCTCTGTCTCTCTCTGCCTACAGCGTGGAGTTAGTGTACAATTACATATAGTTTAATATATCTGCCGTGCACCTTTAAACAAGCATTCTCAGTGCACAGGGTGATTTGTCTTTTGCAGCCATTACTCCATTGTACATCTTGATAGCCACGGATTGCTCGCAGCCATGTTTAAGCATTAAATAGTGTATTATTATTTCACATAAATCAAGCAGGGACATGGGGGGGATTCATAAATTTTACATTTCACACAGACAGTATTTTAAAGCCTTCTCCATCTCGCGGTGGGACATCATCACGGAGAGCCATCTCCACACACACACACACACACACACACACACAAATCGCAACGTGAAAAATATTCAGAATAATTTTATGAAGTGTAAATTTAAGTCCTAACCACTTCTAAGAAATGACCCAGTATGTTACTGCAGTGAATCCATATGAAATCATAAATTATGTATTAAAATTATCACTTAAAACACTACAAACTATGTGATATGTTTCTCAATTTTATGAGTTCTTATGACAGACAAAATAATTTAGGATAACACTTTACAATATCACATTTATTAACACTAGTCAATGTATTGAATAGCATTAAATAACAATGAGCAATACATTTGTTTCAGTATTTATTATTCTTTGTCAAAATTAGTTAATAAAAATACAACTGTTCATTGTTTGGCTGTGTAACTAGTGTTATCAAATACATTTTTTTAAATAATGTATTAGTAAATGCTAAAATAAACATCAGTAAGATTAATAAATGCTGTTGAACTAATGTTAGAGAAAACTTTTTTTGTAAATCGATTTAATAATGCATTAATGCATTCAATAATGTGTTCAAATTTCTCAAGAGGTCCCCTGATACCATTTCACTAAAGAGTTAGTTTAATTATTAAAAAATAAATAAATAAACAAATAAGCAAATGATTTTGAGAACCATCAAGGCTACATTAAATGAATATGGGTGACAATACAGGCATCTTTATTGATTGATTAATTAAGTGATTTATGGAACAACCAGGCAAACAATATTGCATTATTCTCCTGCATTTTGTGAATTAATTATATCGAAATGTTGTACATCAAAACATCATGCATGATTGACGTGTGTTGGCTGCAGTGATCACACAACACGATGGTATTCAAAAGACAGTGTTTAATCATAAATCAAAACTAGGAGATCACAGACATACAGTAGTATCAGCATAACAACGGTAGACGACACAGAACCCTAAACAAAGGAAACTGAGGACTATGTATACATTAGGACTGTATATATACAGGAAAACAAAGGGAGCTAAATGAAACTCAGGTGAAACTAATCAATAAGTACAGAAACAAACTGACATTATGAAACTAGATCAAATAACAATCCAAATAGCAAACTGACATTGAATCAACGTGGAAACATGACATCGAAACAACGTTGATCTGACATTGTTTTGCTCATCGAATTAACGTTGAACCAACGTCAGACGCGTCATTCTTTCAAAACTAACGGAAAATCAACTTGAAATCAACGTTGTTTCAACGTTATGAAAGCAAACCAATTTTCGATTTTCATTTAGCTTTGAAGAATGCCTCGTCTGACGTTGGTTCAACGAAACAATGCCAGATCAATGTTGTTTCGATGTCATGAGAGACGTCGTTTCCACGTTGATCCAATATCAGTTTGCTGTCTGGCAATGACTACGAGCTATAGACCTTATTCGATCTGCGTCATCAATGTTTGCGGTGGCCATATTGTTGACATAGAAACCACGGAAACTGTCAGTCTGTCAATGGACAAGCGAGGTGGCATCGGGATTATCCATGATATTATCACTGTTTTATTTTTTTAAACAGAGTGATGGTGTTGTGTAATACACGGCTGTTCTAACAACAGCAATAAGAACATCAGAGTTAGTTTTTATGTGATAAGTTACCGACTGTCAGAAAACTTGAAGGGAAGGAGACAGGGTTGAGACAGCGCAGGAGAGGCTAGCTAGGATAAATATGCTAAACTTTCAGCCAACTCCCCTCAGAAAAGTCTGTTCCCATCATTTTACCACAGGTTTCACACATAATCCGTGTGCAATGTGTGTGCGGTGTGTATACTGTACAGAAGCAGGACGCAAGTGCTTTAAATATGCAGCGTTTCCAGTGCAAAACTGATACCACAAACACCCCGATACTCACTATTTTTATTTTAACACACACTCATTATTTCAACAACGTAAGCCAATTATTCCATGCATTACTTCTATATATTAAGTTGCTCAAGCAAGTGGTCAAATATGTAGCCATGTACTTATATTAAAATCACAAACATTTTAAATGAAAACTTAAAATTATCAAAAACAACCGATTCTCATGTCTTTTCTTTTGCACTTACATTTTAATACAACAAATCTTGCATGTCACAAAGCACTTGTTTTTCCACCTCCACGAATGAGACGAGTGTCATTTATGTTGCCTTGTTGAAGTAAATTGTAGTTTGTACGTTATACGGATACTGTATGATCGAGATCGTTATAAATATCCGGATAGGTTACGGCTGGCAATAATGACAGATCTTTACTTAATACTATTATTTAATTTTGATGTGGGTCCATACACCAATCAAGCTTATCTTCTCTTGATACCGAAGAGATGAAGCTCCCCCTCAACTCAAATCTGCGCGCTGCTAGGGGCAGCAGGACAGATGTCATGTCAACAATATGGCCGCGGTTAGCTACTTCCGGTATTTGCGAATAAGGTCTATAGCCTTTACAGTGATATTCAAAGATTATTTTTAATATAGATGAATGATTCAACTTAACATTTATTAAAAAAAGATTTATTTTATAATTTGTACAGTATTTTGATGATTTTTTTAGTAGCAATGCAATAATGAATCATTATTTTTCAGTAAATATTGTACTCTCACCACTCTTCAAGAGGGCCTCAATACTTCATTATTTTCAGCCCGTTCTCATCCCAAGACGTCATATAACTGACACTTTTGACCACACAGTACGTCAACATCCGACGTTTTCGGGTACCCTTTAACGTCAGTTAGATGACGCTATCTAATCCTACCCCTACCCCAGACCTAAACATACCCGCGCCATCTAACTGACGCTAAACCTAAAGCGTCAGTTGGATGACGCCGTAGGATCATCATCTAACTGACGTTAAAGGGGTACCCTAAAACGTTGGATGTTGACGTATGGTCAAAATGAGAATGTGTTGTTATTTTTTTGAACCTGTAACAGACTGTAAGTAGTTGTGATTCCTGTAGTTTTACAATATGGGAGTAGCACACTAAACAACCATTATTTAAACTATGGTAGAACTGTACTATACTGTAAATCAGAGATTGTCAAAATAGATCCTGCACTCAGATCAACTATAACCTACAAACTACCGAATCTTTGAGTGAATTTTGTTGTGAATTTTTACATTTTTTGAAAAGTTGTGAATTTTTACATTTCACACAGACAGTATATGTATATACAGACACACGTATATGGTTACACTTTATTTTAAGATGCCCTTGTTGCAATGTAATTATACAAATAATTACCTAGTAATACAATTCACTACATAATTACTAAACTATGTATTTATGGTAACACTTTATTTTACAGTGTCATTGTTACATATGTTACATGTAACTATAAATTATGCATAATTACATGCAACTAACCCTCAGCCAAACCCTAATCATAATGCTTTACCATATAATAAGTGCATGTAGTTACTTAATATTGCTCAATACTTTATAATTACACTGCAACGATGATACATTAAAATAAAGTGTAACCGTACTACTACTCAATTAAATCAATTTGTTATTGTTAATGTCTTTCTGCTGAATAAATGTTGTCAGTAGAAAGTAATGCATTACAATGTTCAATGAAAGCTCACAGTGTCAGATCATGGAAATAAAGGATTGTGAGAGGTATGTTTGTATACTGGACTTCTGACACAAGAACCCTTTGGTGTCAAAGTTGACGAAGGGTAGCGGGAGAAAGAAGTGTGTGTGTGTGTTACTCGGAAGGCCTGTCTGTCTTGTCTTTCTTCTCTGTAGGGCACATGCTTCCTTCCTGACAGGTGCTGGTAGCTCCATTTGTTCTCATGTTCCTGTCTATGTTCATGTCTCCTGACAGTGGTGGTATCCTCTGGCGTGCCGTGCGGATCTTGATCACAGTCTCTCAGTAACTTTCACTGGGTTAAATACCTTCGAGGGTAAAAGTAAGTTAAACAGAATCAACATCAGCAGACACATCTACTCTTACCTGTCCACATTTTCTTCCCCACCAATGTGAACTCAAGGAATCACAATCTTTTATTACTGAACACTGTGGATTCTTGTGAAGATGGATCCTCACTCCAGGAAGACGTACATAAGCTGAACTGTGAAGACGATCACTGTCAGTATCAGGACTGTAGAAAGATACAACAGACCATTTATCAGTTTCTCATCTTCCACAGACAATAATGGTGTTTGTTCAAATCTTCATTCCATAACCTCAGTGGGTAAGTTGTGCCTTATGTGGCACTGACATTAATGCAAATCATATTGCTGAGGTTAGATTTTACTCATACTTTTCTAAGCGATTGAACAAATGATTTCCACATGGCTGACAGTCGAGATGAAAAAAAAAAAGTTGAAAAACTGAAGTAGACATGTATTAAAGGAGTGGTCCAAGCCATAACTAGGGACCAGAACAAACTAGGGTCGAAGTCTTCGGACTTGAGCTAGTAAGCGACCACCTACCAAACACCCTATCCTCTTCATTTACCACCAACACCATACAAACCACATGGCAATTATTTCTAATTATTTGTGAAAATTACAAGCAATAACAATGCGATTTGCACAAAAACGTATGGCTTGTTTAAAAAAATAAAGTGACCCCTTCAGTGGGGTCATATCGTACAAAACCACGATATTGTTATAATGTACACAGTGATACAAATTTAAAAAAAGACAAAGGCGTCAACAACAAGCTTGTTTCCGCCACAGAATAAAATATTTAAAAAGATATTTGTGACTTTTTATCTCACAATTGCGAGTTTACATCTCACAATTCAGACTTTATAACACGCAATTGCGACTTTATATCTCGCAATTCTGACACCTTTTCTCAGAATTGTGATAAACTCACAATTCATACTTTGCAGTCACGTGACTACGATGGGATGCCTGGAGGGCAACAAATTGCAACCAATCGCACAACAACTGTGTAAAAACTGGCGACGTCCTGGCAAGATCCTTGACTAGTTTACTGGGTTTCGTTGCTGGAGAACGGCATTCTTGCCCGCCAGCCAGTATTTGTGACATCACGTGCAAAGTATGAATTGCGAGTTATATACTCCAATTCTAAGGAAACAAAGACTGACTTTTTTTCCTTATTTGCGAGTTAATGTCTCACATTTTTGTCTTTCGAACACACAATTGCGATTTACATACAGTATCATGCAGTTTTGAATTTTCATCTCCCAATTCCGTGTTCTCAAGTCAGAATTGCAAGTTTATTTCTCACACTTGTGAGTTTATCACGGATTTATAATTTTATTATACGCAATTGCAACATTATATTACGCAATTCTGAAATGAAAAAGTCAGAATCGTCAGATAAGAAGTCGTAATAACCTTTTTTTATGTTTTATTCTGCGGCAGAAACAAGCTTACAAACCTGATGATGGAAAAAAAACTTAAAACGTAACTATTTTACGGGAACTATTTAACTCGTATGATGATGTGAATTCTTAGAAAAAAAAGAATTATGAAGAATCTAAAATTGTACAAAACATACTGTACAATGAGATCATACAAATACATATAAATTAACCACCAATTCACTAAAACGTAAAAAAGTTACCGTAAAATTGTATTGCATAACCCTAACACTCAAATTTTCTTCTTCAGAAATATTACTATGTAATTATCAGTTATCAGTTATTGTCACAGGTTGTGAAGTGAGAGACTAAACGCTCAAAGAAGATGATGAAGGCAGTATTTAATAATCTACAAAGTAAACCACACACTTACACAGAGACGAAACCCGACAAACAAACACAAACTGAACTAAACTTAAATAGGGGGAGATAATGAGATTATTATGACAACAAAGGCAGGAATTGTGCACAACACAAACAGACTCCTGATGGTGTATATATATATATATATATATATATATATATATATATATATATATATTAGAGCCTAGTTGTAACGGTTGTTGTCATTTAATCTGCTGCCTTAGTTCAAAAGCAATAGTGATTTTAATTTAGTCGTTTACTGTTAAATATAAGATATAGTATATAGTCTTTCATCAAGTGTCTTTCTGATGACCCTTCTGAATCTCTTTGAAGCAAAAGTTGAGCTTGTTAAGATTCATCACTGCAATTCAATACTCTGAATATCTCATGAGTAATGGATTTGTGGTGTACCACATCTAAAACACATTATGGTAGACTGGCATTTGAATATAATCTCTTGACACAAACATCAACATAAAACCTTCTCAAAGTTTCAACTTTTAGTTTCACACGGAGTAATAATTAAGAAAGGGGGTGAAAAATCACTGATAGGGATTTTTTTTAGAGAGCGAGAACATTAATCAAAATGACTTTATATTTGAATGCCGCAAACACACACACACACACACACACACACAATATACAAAACAATCTTAACAGATCAGCATTAATTGGCTTCTCCTTTGCGTTATCTTCTACTTCCTTTCTGCCCTTTGGTGAAATGCATGTTGGCAGGCATGATCTCATTTAAGTTTGTTTTCCTCTCTCCAGGACTGCATTCGAGATGGTTTCAATTTCCAAACCATTCTCCAATTTTCAACCCCAATGACAGACAACACATTCTGAAAGAGCTGTTTAGGTAAAGCAAAGCGTCAGTAAGTGATGATTTTCAATGCTGTGTGAGATGTGTTCTAAAATGTCTTTTTGTTAACATAAGTGCTTCAGTAATATACAGGAAATGGAAACATGATGGTTTGTTTTTTTTGTAAAATCAGCATACAACATCTAGAACAACTGTTATCTCGGACAATCTGATTCCATGTGTAGCTCAGATATAGACATTGAGATGTTTGCAGATGTTTCCATCTACAGTATGTAAAACATGTGTGTTTTTAACATTGAGAACAACTACATGATTTAATCAGTTTTGTTATTGCAAAGATTTCATTGCTAAACAGATTGGCATTTCAAGTTTTTTTTGGTCATTTTTGTCACTGTTGTCATTTTAAAAAAGTTTTTGGAAAACATGTTTGGTTAACTTCACAAATAACTAACATTAATGCAGATGAAAAAAAATACTGTAACAAACGTATTGTTCATTTTTAGTTCTTGTTAATTAATACATCAACTAATATTAGCAAATGAGACCTTGTAAAGTGTTATCGCAGGTTTTTAGTAAACAGATAATGAATAATAAACAGTATAATGTGAAAGACATGTTTAAAAGCTTTTGATACTAATATGTCTATATTACTTTATATTCATATTTACTTATATTTAAGCAAAATACATACAAATAAATTTTCAAAAAAGTGATTATTACTTTAAAGATGAATTTAATGAAATGTTTAATGAACGTTCATTTTGCTAATAAAGTAGATTTAATTTTAATTTGACCTAATTTTACCATATCTGTAATATGAAATGTATTTGTGACAATAAAGACAATCAAGTATAATTAGCAATACTGTACTGTTGTTTTTTCCGATATTGTGATTTTATAACTTCATATACATTTTATTTTATGACATAATTGTAAGATTGTGCATTTTTCAGTGGAATTATTTTTATGTGCAATTACAACACTTGTTTATCTCAATATAATTTACATATAATTTTTTTTTATATTTCTGATATGAATAATGTTTTCCAAATATGCATTTGATTTACCATTTGACTGTGAAAAGCATGTTCATGTTAATTTTTTACCTCTTTGAAGACCAAAAGTACTTCATTACCAGAAATAACACAAGGAGGAGCATTTTCACATTCCCAAACCAGCCGTCATCATAAATCTTGTTCGCATTTCCATTGTAATATACGATTATTGAAGCCTGGAGGTGAGAACAATAATCTCAGGTCACAATTCTCGAAAAAAAGTTCATTGACATAATATTAAACTATATGCATAATATGTTTTACATAACAGTCAAGAGTTTATTATTTGACAATCTATTGACACAACTGGCTATTCTCACACTGTAACTCAAGACACATGCACTTCCTCATATATTTCATGTTTTCTTTTATGATAAATGTGCATTCTAGAACTTCTCATGAATATTGCTTCATAACATAAACATAACATGAACTAACCCATGAGTGTGTTTCATGAGAGTGCAGTTTGGCTGAATATTGTCCATCTGTCTGATGGTGTGATGGATGTCTGTCCGTTGGCTTTGCGGCCTGGGGATTTGTGCTCTATAAAACAGCTTCAAAACAGGAAAAGCAATAGTGGGAATAGAGCCGGAGTATAATTAATTTTGGGACTATTATTGCAGGAGGAAGAATTCTAATCAGTTACAGATTCCTTCCTGTTTGGGTAGCGTGACCGTAACCAATTACATGTGAACTTTGAGTTACAGTTTCACTTCCTGTGCTACTCACGGTGCAGTGCGATGGAGAGGGAGGGTGAGGAGGATATATAACTGCAAATGTTTTACATCATGTAAAACAACAGTATAAGACAGTGTTTGTGTGGCTGTTTGAATTACGCACACTTAACGTCATTTTAATGTGCGGTGGCCAATGCAAGAGCAAACCATTAACTATTCATGTCTCTAGTCATTTTTATGTATTTACTTATTTGAAGTGGATATATGAAGTTGGAAATTAAGTGATAACATAACAGCATTGTTTATAATGCAAATGTAACAAACACAATCCTCAAAATCCAACAAATAATATTACCATGAACTATGCAAAATGAACATGACATGAGCTGAACAGATTTTTTTTGTAAACATGCAAACATCAACCATCAGTGATAATGTAATTTAACACCTTAACACATGGGTTAAAAATTGTGTTAGTATTAGTATTAGTAACACAAAGTGATTTGACCCAACATATGCACAGCTTTTGACATCAACATAAATATATCGTAAACATTTTCTCCTCTCTTTTAAAGCAATAAGCCAATTTATTTGGCTATACCTGTGTGCAATAATGTATATATTTATTTAATATTTTAATAATTATTTTAATTAATATTTATTATAATTGTTTTATGAATTTAATTTATTTGTGTCTAACATAGTTTATTTGTTAACACACTCCATTATTTAACGTTAGTAATTGCAGTAACTAAAAAAAACAGATTTGTTTCCATTAATGAAAGAAATACAACTGTTCATTCACTGTAAAAAAAAAAAAATCATGATTTGTAATCACAACATTTTTTCTTTTGTCAAATCAACTTAGATAATTTATGTAGTTCAGATAACATAATCTTTTTGAGTTTCTGGTGATTAAATTAATCTCCTTCATTTTATTAACTTATTTTTTTCATTCAATGAACTTAAAATTTTAAGGCAACCAAGTTACATATTTTTTTAAGTTAAATCAAGAATATATTTTTTTTACAGTGGGTCATATTAATGGATAAAACTTTTGGTTTTGGTAATATATTATTACATGTTAAAACATTAAATAAGATTAATAAATGCTTAGAAATATGTTTCAGTGTTAGTTCATAGTTAATTTAAACAAATTGAACCTTTTAAACCCGTTTCATATATATATATATATATATATGAAGAGTTCAGATGCAAAAGCCTCTAAATGCCATTTGAAAATTTCTTCTTTAATGATGATTTTTATCAAACTTGTATATGTAAGTTCAGTAATTTCACTTAAATAACAATTAATAGGTAATTATCATTGCCATTTAAGTGAAATCACTGAACTTAAATATACAAGCGTGATAAAAATTATCATTCTAGAAGAAAATTTCAAATGGCACTTAGAGGCTTTTGCATCTGAACTCTTCATATATATATATATAAATACATTGTGTATGTGTTAACTTTGTAAAGACTTATAATAAAGGCATAAAGCTGAATAATTTGCTGATATTTGACCATATTATCAGCATTCCAGAGACCTCCTTCCACTTGGACTAAGCATCCAATGCTAGTTGAAAAACTCTGAAAAGCCTTGTTAACATACATTTCTGTGGTTTAAGCATTATATATACGTTTATTATTATAATTAAAGCATCTATTAGCCGTTCCACTCTCTAATTATCAGTATTGGTCATTTAAAAATCTGAAATAGGTTGACCAATGACCATTACAAGTCGGACCACCACACTGATGTTTTAATTGATGTTTTCCGAGTGCAGTCTCCAAAAGCACAAGCATTTCACCACAGTTTTCCTCATAGTCCAATCATGATAGATTTCCTCCATATAACCCACATGCAGAATTAACACAAGATAAAGCATCAGTCTGCATGTCACTGTTACGACCGCTCTGATAAGCGTGTGTGTAAAGCTGATGGCACTTCAGTGCTGCTAGTTCACTGGGTTCTTATTTCCTCTCATAGCTCAAGTGAAGGCCGATGGGCTCACGGCATGCCAAGACTAACAAACATGTCTATTTATTCTATTTAAGTAATGACTTATATAGTGTATTACATGGAGAGGCTGCTGTATAAAATACTCATAACATGAAAAATGGAGTCATTTCCGATGCATTGTGGGCGAACATGAAAACCCAAGCCACTAAACTAATACAAGCGCAATCGTCCCCCCGTCCTGGTCAGGATCATTTTCCAAACAAACAGTATTCCTGCAAGAATTGATTCATTTAGACGGTACATTGATCACCTACATCGCCTGCAGAAAGGAGATGGCTTTACAAGCAATAAAATGAGGGACAATTATATTATTTTAGTGAAATAAGACAAAGTGCAGGCGCCGAATGCCAATAGCAAAAGGACTGCATCGTAGGCCAGTGGTAGCACATGTGTGTGCGTGCGTGCTCAGTTCTCAAGTGGCATGATAATCCAGTAAAGTTTCTCAGCTCTGTTTCCTGCTGCAATCAGAGAGTGCCGGCTCACCTCTGATTATGTTCATTTATAAAAGCATCCTGCAGAAATTGCAGCCCAGGGCTGATAGTGTATAAAGATGCTGATCAGAACTGCAGCTAAATAGACTGCACTGGGGGGCATGAGGTGTCACACACAGATCTGGAAGACCAATGACTTCATGGAACTTATTCCAAACACCCCTGCTGCACGGAATGCACAACAACATCCGACAACCCCGCCGTTTGGCTCTTTCTTTCTTTCTCTTTTTGCTTCTGATTTGCAGGAATGCAAATGCTGGATAGGCATGTGCTTTGTCTGCCGTGCTCAGATTATCCAGGAATGAGGGATTTCCTTTTGAATGCATCTACAGTTTGCTTTGAATTTCATTATTTTTAATGCTTTCAGGAAGTGTCATTATACTAGGAAATCCTCTGAACTAATTAAAACCTGTCCATTAGTGTCAAATAGTGTGGTCCAAATTTATGATAAGTGTCTTTAGCTACTAACATTTAAATTAATTTATTTGGTACTATGCACTTATTGTGCACATAGATGTTATTAAATTGTATCTACAGTATATATAAACTGTTACAGCTGTAATTCATTTCTGTATTTACATCTTTAGGTTAATTACACCGTTGACCCTTACACTTTAACCCAAGCATAAACCTACCCATACAACCGAACCTGTCCCTAACCTTACCCATATTCTACTTCAATTGCAGCAAGTGTTTTGCAACAACATGAACAAAATAAGTATATTTACCAGTTTGTTATATTTATATTTTTTCTAAGTACATGGTAGTTAAAGACATCTAATATAAAGTTCTACCAAGCTTATCAGAACATTCTTTACAGTTATGATAATAATAATCCTGATAATAAAAAAAAAATGCTGGGTTGTTTCAACCCAAATTTGGGTCAAATATGGACAAACCCAAATGTTGGGTTTAAAAATGCAATTCAAAATTTACAGTAGAAAGTTAAAGTTGAAGATAAATTAAAATAAAATTTCAACCAAATTTTTAACACTACATTTGGGTTTGGCAATGATTGTCCCAAATGTTTGTCCCAAATGTTGGGTTAAAAATGCAATTAAAATGTTTATTTTTGCATTTTTAACACAATATTTGGGTCCATATTTTACCCAAATTTGGGTTCAACAACCCAGCAATGTTTAAAGTGTGTGTTATAAAATTTTTTAAACATTGTGTTAAAAATGCAAAAATAAAAATTTTAATTGCATTTTTAACCCAACATTTGGGTTTGTCCATATTTGACCCAAATTTGGGTTGAAACAACAAACCAGCATTTTTTAGAGTGCACTTATCTGCACAAATTGATCATTACAATGTTTCCCTTCTGGTTGGTGTCTGCAATAAAAAGTTAAAGTTAACATCACACTGGCCTTTTGGCTTCCACAATATATATATATATATATATATATATATATATATATATATATATATATATATATATATATATATATATATATATATATATATTTCCTTTGGATCTCACTGAATAACTCATTATAACTGAAAAGCACTATTTGGATTGATATTTTTATGGAAATGTACCAGATTACATTTTATTAAATACAATTATGAAAATACTAAAATACATCTCCATACAAAAAATGCAAATATTTTATACGATTTTTAGCTATACCATTTCAAGACATTTGTATTTTCATAATTTTCTGTAATAACAGAAAATAGAAATAGAATAGAAATTCTGAAATAGAATTAAATTACACAATTTAAATCGGTGTTTGTTTTGGTTAATTCTGCAGACTAATTTAGCATATTTTAAAAAAAGTTCAAATATAAACACTGTAAAAAATATTTTAATGCAATATATTAAATGTACTTAATTAAAACAAGATAAAGTGATAGTTTACCCAAAAGAGAAAATGTTGTCATAATTTACATAATTTACCTCAATCCAAACCTCTATGAATTTCTTTCTAATGCTAAAAACAGAAGAAGATATTTAGAAAATGTGGGTAACCAAACTATTGATGGTATTGACTTCCATATTGTGAACCAGAAGAGAAAATGTTGATTTTGAGTATAGGGAAATACAGTACCTGTCCTCAATTAGCAATAACTGTGCACATTCCAGTACTGGGACCAGTCTCTTCTTATTGCTCATCCTGCATATACTAATTTTAGCATGCTAAAAAGTGTTTGCTAGTTATTATATAACATAAGCACTGAAATCTTAAGTTGGCATTCAACAAAACATTATTTGTTTAAATGATCTTGTTTTAGTCTTGTTGTACGGACCTAAGCTACTGTGTTTGGGAAAGCTTAATTGAATTATGTTCATCGAACAAAAATTTTTTTGAGTGTACAGACTATTTTCAAATGAACATGCTCCAACTGTTTGAAAATGACTTTCCTTAAACTGCAAAGAAATTACAAGTTCAACCAAATTTAGCAATTAATGGTTAAAAAAATGCATGTTCAAAATATATTATGTACTCATACTTTATAACTATACTAATAATACAAATATACAGCAAAAATCTATTAACATTTTTTTCTGTTTTTTTTATTATAAAAGTTGCTTGACTGCTTTTATTTAGAAAGTTGTTTATGTTTGCTTATTTGTTAATTAGCTATTTCTTTGGAATTTATGGAAAATTGACACCTTGAAATTGGAGAAAAGAAAAGTGAGTTCTTCAGTCCTGGCGGGCCTCATCGGCAGTGAATTCTAGAGGCTTCTTGAAAGAAGCGATTGAAGGCCAGGCTTTGATTGACAGCGCCAGCTCTCTTTCTGAGCCCTCGGGCTGATTGACAACACGGTTCATCTCACATTTAGTGACTGAGCTAATCCAGTAAATTCCTACCAGACGGCTCACAGCCCTGCTGAGACCTCTCTCTGTCCCAGGTGGACTTTCATCTCCCAAAATAAATATGTTTTTCCATCTGTGACTCTAAAACAAACCAAATATAATTAAGTGTAAGTATATAATTAAGTCTGTTTAGAAAGCACTGGCTTCCAATAAATGAATACGTGGGCTAATTACATGAGGGAATCTTTCTTCTGTTGTGGCAAGTGTTCATATTTTCATAGGTGTCTTACTGGCTGAAATTGGATCACTTCACTAGAGCGATTCTTCTCTTGCCAAGTTTAATAATGAACCTGTGTCGCAATCACACCCTCAAAAAAAAATGTCTTCTTTCTCACTTTGTACAAAAGGAGTTTGTGATCTTGACCTGGTGACATTGTTAAGCTGTAATTGGCCTCGAGAATCAGGTCTCCGGAACTCAACAAACCCTGGAGTATTTCTTTGGTCAAACACTTGCTTATTCCTTAATTAATTTAATTACAGTGTGAACTCAGACAATTGTGGCTCATTTTAACACATGTATTGTATTGCATAAGTGTGCTGAGTGGAATTATCATTAATCACCAGTATTAGGTGGGGAAACGCTTCTAATCATGATTAATTTCGGTCTGTGCAGGTTAGACTATGTAGAATGTTGTGCTGTTCCTGTGCTGTGCTCTTTTATAAGTGCCTAGCATGTATTAATATATTGGACAAAATATTCTTCCTGTACATTTTATGGAAGCTTGTTTCCGCAACTTTTAAAATATGATTGCCCCTTTTTATCTCAAAATTGCAAGTTTACCATTTTTTTAAAGTCTTTAATTTTTCTTTTTATAAAGTCAAGTTTTGCCATTCTGACTTTATAACAAGCAATTGTGTTTATATCTTGCAATTCTGACATCTTTAATTGTGAGATATAAACTAGAAATCGCAAGTTATAAAGTCCAATTCTAAGGAAAAAAGACTTTTTTCATCAGAATTGGGAGTTAATATCTTCGAACTCTGACTTTACATATCCAAATTGCATGTTATGAAATCAGAATTGTGATAAAATTCGCAATTGTGAGTAAAAAAGTCAGAATCGTGAGATAAAAAGTTGCAATTACTATTATTATTTTTTTTTTATTCTGTGGCGGAAACAAGCTTCCATAACATTGAGACCTCCGAAAGTCTTAAAGGTCCCCTGACATGGGGTTATTTTAGTATTTTATAATGTTTCTTGGGTGGCCCTTATAATACTAGTATGTTTTTAGATCAAAAATAGTGATAATTTTGAATAAAAGGCATTTTTCCTAGCTTGATTTTAGCCTCTGATTTGAACGCTCTGTTTTTTGTGTGCTGTGGGATTTAGTGTAACCGGCCTCTGCTGTGATTGGCTGACATGCTTGCATATGAATTAGCTATGTATTACATGTGAAACTCTCTTGAATACTTTTACTACAGCTATTATACGTTTTTTTTTCTATTACAGCATTTGAGATCAACAAATCATGAGAAGTTTTTAAAGTATTTAGAATCTAAATGGTAAAATGGTAAATGGACTGCAGTTATATAGCGCTTTCATAGACCTAATGGCCACCAAAGCACTTTACATATTGCCTCACATTCACCCATTTATTCATTCACCAACAGCGGTGTCAGCCATACAAGGTGTCATCCAGCTCGTCAGGAGCAGCTGGGGTTAGGTGTCTTGCTCATGGACACCTCAACACTCGGTCATGTGGAACCGGGGATTGAACCACCAACCTTTCGGTTTGTAGACAACCTACATGAACCACTGAGCCACTGCCGCCCACTGAGCCACATCTATTTCTAGCCACTGGGGGACCACATACAGGCGAGGGGGACTCATATTAACCCTTTCATGCGTACGATCACACCGGTGTAATCAGTCTTGGCTGGTCCCTGGAGCGTACGATCACACCGGTGTGATTAGAACGGTCAGTGCATCACATGCTAAATTCAAACTTACTCTCAGGCGTTGGCTGGTGCTGAGCCAGAGATGGACGCACTCAGTGCTGTCATATATAACTACTATTGAGTGTTTTCAACCACATAATATTTATTTTAGGTTTTAGACATTTAAATAGACAAAAAGTACTAGCAAAACAATGATTTTTGTTTCACGTTTTGTTCATATCAGATACAAATTGTGTAAGTACCTTAACATTTGACCCTTTTCTTCTCTCAGATCACCGGCCACTTACTTTCATGTATTTCGTGAGAAGTGGAGGAATTGATGTGTTGTAAAATCCAACAGATCCGATTCTCTGAACTGTAAAACAAACTAAAATGGCGCCGCCCATTGTGCATACAGCTCAACTAACACGTTCGTTATATGCAGACAGGTGTATACAGACGGGAGCCATCTTGGAAAACAGTCACAACAAGTCAAACCACGAGCATCGTGCTGAGTGAGCTGAACTGTAACAAGTGCAGCAAACTTCTGAACTGTATGAACGGCGTTCGGGGATCGACTTATCAAGACTATTTTCTAAGATGGCTCCTGTCTATATACACAAAGTGAACTGTCTTTATAAAGTATCTTCTTATTAAACAGTCTGTACACTTACAAAGCTCTCAATGCTTCGTTTTATGGACCATCATTATGTTACTGTATTAGTGTGGGGCTATTTTGAGCCTTGTTAGTGGTATAAACTAGCGATTTTTTTTTTACTTAGTAAATGCCCCCATTACTAGCATTATAAGCTAAACAGTTCTTAGAGATAAAACTCTTTACATTCGATTATCATGAAAACAAATCTCAGAGAGCGATTGAATAGGTACCGATGTATTATTAAACCAAAGGGTCATTTTGGGCCAGAGTTCTTATTTAATATCATCAATTCATCTTTGTTGCTAGGATACGTACCAAAAACCTTTAAATCATAATTATCTTACCGTTATCAGTTTGTAGCAGCAAATTAAGAGATGTCCAATCGATCACAAGTTCAGTATGGCGTACCACAAGGCTCAGTACTAGGACCACTGCTATTCACTCTGTATATGCTACCATTAGGAGATATCATTAGGAAACATGGAATTATCTTTCACTGTTATGCTGATGATACTCAGCTGTATATTTCTTCAAAACCTTACGAAACTTACCAATTCACAAAATTAACAGAATGCATAGCTGAAATAAAAAAATTGGATGACTAGTAATTTCCTACTACTAAATTCTGAAAAAAACAGAGATTCTAATTTTTGGACAAAAAAATTCCACACGTAATAACTTAGAATACTGTCTCTAACACTTGATGGCTGCTCTGTTAAGTCTTTGTCGTCGGTTAAGAACCTGGGTGACCACCATCAAACAAACCAAATGTAGGACAATTATAAGTTTGTGTGGGACAATGTGGGACATGTTACCAACTCTAAAACATACCCAGAAACTGTTATATAATGTCTATGTAATGTATCTGGTCCCACTTTATATTAAGTGGCTTTTAGTACTATGTACTTACATTGAAATTAATAGTTTGTTACAATGGACTTATTGTGTACTTACATGTTTTTACATTGTACTTATATTTTAAAATTCCAGCATGTAATTACAGCCATAATTACTTTATGTAATTACATTAGTAATTACACAGTTGACCCTCCCCTCACACCTTAACCTACCCTTAAACCGACCCATACCACCACACCTGTCCCTAACCTTACCCGTATCACATCACAATAGCAGCAAAAGTGTTTTACAATACAACAGGAACACAATAATACATTGTACTTATTGTTCAATGTAAGTACATAGTACTTAAAGCCACTTAATATAAAGTGGGACCTATCTAACTTGATAAAAACATGTATATTCTGCCTTTCAGCTGATAAAATGATTTGTTCTTTAGTCCCTTCCAGACAAAAATCTGTCATTTAAATTCAACATCACTGAGCCCAAAGGCAGCAGGAATCATCTATAAATATTTTAGAAACAGTTCTGACCAAGTCCAACAAAAATCCAACAAAATAAACAATGAACAAATACAATATAACACAACATGATATTATATTGACAGTCTTATATATTAAGAATAATATTAAAATCCAAAACCAAAAAACTTTCATATTTTTAGAAAGGATGTGAATTAAAACAACCACAGCAGGTTAAACAACAACAGATCTGTTAAATAAAAATTTTAATTTACCGAATAATCAATTTGTTTTCCGACAGGAAACATATGAAACGAACCACCGTGTTTACTCCTTTCTTTTCAACCATTGGATAATAAATAAAACATAGCTGTTGTATTTGCACTTATGACGAAGCGCTGAAAACTACGCAGCAAAAGTAATAAGTAAAATGCTTTCTTAAAAAGGCAAAAGAACGCATGCACGTTTTCTTAATATGATAATTAAAAACCAATAGACTGGTGAAAATGCGGGACATTTCCTCATATGCGACGAGCAGGACAAGGGGTGAAAATGCTGTTCAGTACAACGCAAAGCGGGACGGGTGGTCACCCTAAACCTGGGTGTGCTCTTTGATACCAATCTCTCACTTGAAAGTCATGTGTCTAGTATCTGTGGAACCGCATTTTTCCATCTTAAAAATATATCTGCGGACAAATGCGGAACAATTAGTTCACGTTTTGACCATACGTCAATATTCGCCTTTTTAGGGCCCCCTTAAACGTCGGTAGATGAGGTTATGGGATCCTAACTCTACCCCAGACCTAAACCTAACCCTAAACCTAACCCGTCACCTAACTGACGTTAAAGGTAAAGCGTCAGTTGTATGACGGCCCGGGATCGCCATCTACCGACGTTTAAGGGGGCCCTAAAAAGGCGGATATTGACGTATGGTCAAAAGACGTCCCAAGACGTCAGTTATATGACTTTTTGGGATGAGAATGTGCTGGTTCATGATATCAAGGCTAGATTATTGTAATGCTCTACTGGGTGGTTGCCGCGTACGCTTAATAAACAAACAAACTTCAGATAGTCCAAAACGCAGCAGCTCGAGTTCTTACCAGAACCAGGAAGTAAGACCATATTAGCCTGGTTCTGTCAACCTGCATTGGCTGCCTATTAAACTGTATAAATTTTTAAATATTGCTGATTACTTATAAAGCACTAAATGGTTTATCTCCGTAGTACTTAAGCGAGCTCTAAACGCATTTTAATCCTTCACGGCTATTGCGATCTCAAAACTCCGTCCAGTTGATAATACCTAGAATATCCAAATCGACTGCTGGTGGTAGATCCTTTTCCTATTTAGCACCAAAACTCTGGAACAATCTTCCTAACATTGTCTGGCAAGCAGACAAAATCTGTCAGTTCAAATCTAGACTAAAAACACATCTCTTTGGACTAGCATACACATAACACACTATAGACTTCCTGAATTCAAAATTAGGCTGCATGGTTTAGATCAGCCGGAACTGGGAACACGTCCCGTAAATCCTGATGTACTTGGTACATCAAAAGAAGGATGGCGTCTACGCTAATATTAGTTTCTCTGTTTATCCCGAGGGAACCTCTATGGTGGACCTGCGCCTGGACCCATCCCGACTCTTACTTAAGTGCCGGCCTCATCGACACGACAGCCATCGGCACTGATCCTCAACATCTCGTCTCCAAACCGACGCGATTACTTCGACTTTCAAACAGATGGAAATGGACAAATTCTCTTAATGTTTTGATCCAATTTGTTTTGTAATCACTGTTCCTTCATTGGCCCCCGACTGAGCCTGGTTTCTCCCAAGGTTTTGTTCTCCATTCTGTCACCTGATAGAGTTTTGGTTCCTTACCACTGTTGCCTTGGCTTTTGGCTTGCTTAGTTGGGGACATTTAATATTCAACAATATTATGATCTGTGTTGTATTATTTTCAAGTTATCACTGTGTGAAGCTGCTTTAATACAATCTGTATTGTAAAAAGCGCTGTATAAATAAATGTGACTTGCCTTGACTATTAGCCAAGCAACTTATATTAAATATATAAGTACAATAGTTAAGTCCAATAGTAGTTAATTAATAAGCTATTATCTGTACTTGTTTGAGTAAGTACTACGTCACCATGTATACGTAAAATAAAGTGTAACCAATAGCAATTAATTTGAGAAATGATTTGGTGCTTTGTGCTAGTAGGGTTGACTTTAAAACTTTTCATAAAAACTTCTGTTCTCAATATGAGAATGGGAAATAGTGAATTTATAGACAGCAATGTTTTCTAAATTGAACACAATTATTTTTCATGTATTTGCCATATAAATCATTAATCATACCATTTGCAAGATGTAAACAACACTGGTCCAGAAACACTTCCTGTTTCAGTTTTTAACTGTTTTCTTTATTTCACATGTAAAGAAAACATCTTAAAGATGAATGATAGGTACAAATGACCTACCCCTTACCCCGCCCCTAAACCTAACCATCACGTGGGTTTAGACAAATCGTACGAATTAGTACGAGTGAGGTCGTACAAATTAGTACGAATTAGCCACTTTTTAATCATGCGTCGAATTCGTACGAATTGGTCGTGAGATAGTGTTGGAGCAAACTTATTTAAAGACATGACGGACCTTGAAGATTGGTGTAAATTGAGTGCTTTGCAAATCAGTGTAGAAAAACAAAGCTGATTTTTAATGTTAATTCTAGTGAATACCACATGTTAGGGAAATTAAAGTGATTTGGCTGTTGAGACTGTGAAAAGTTTTAAATATCTGGGAACATTTTTGGATACAAGGTTTTCAATTGAGAATGTAGAGAAAAGATTCTAATGCAGAAATGTAAGAGTTTTTTTTTTTTTTTACGTTAATCAATCAGTTTTGGACAAGGTACATAAAAGCCATCGATTTCCATCAATCGATCGATCGATCAATCAATCAATTTGGAATAAATAAAAAAGTATTTTTAAAGAATGTCACACATTCACACATGCTGTCTGTGAGAACTCTGTAATTACTTTTCAACAGCGAGATCTTTTCCCTTAAGCACGTCATTGCACAAGAGTTTAAAGCACAAAGCTTAATGTTTTCTTAAGCAAAATTAATTGAGGAGTCATTACATGTGACAGATTTAAAGTGTCTGTCATATTCAGACTTTATGTTGAATAATTAAAAGCATGAAAGAGAGATTAATGGAAGAACATTTCTGCCGGGTATTAGTGCCGCATCGTCCGAAATTGAAAAGCCCGTTTTGGGTTTGTACGTGTATCGTCACAGCGTGTAGTTCTGCCCATGAGGGTTCTGTCACAGCTGTAGCTCAAAGACATGCCTGTCACACACATGCACGGTCTGATTGGGCAATGAAGGGTTTGAGATAGGAGACTACATTTGATGAAAAAAAGAAAATCTCCACAGACTTTCAGACCACCTGCAGTTCTGAACATTGTTTCATGCTTCACATTAGCTTGATCCATCACATTTTGCACCTTAAATTTAAACATGAAGTAAATAAAAATGTGATTGACTGTTTGATGATATTTACTCTTCACAATCCACTTACATATAGGATAATTAACACAGAGACAGACAAACTAGACATAGGAAAGAATAAAAAAAAAGGTTTTCTGACATGGGTTCCTTACAATAAGCCAAGGTGCATGTAAAAAAAAAAGTTTTTCTTTTTTATCCTGTGTTTGTGAAAATACCTGGAGCTGGACCAACTGTTAGTAGTCTTATGTAGATGATTGACAGATATCACTGTTAAAACAATTTACATTTTTGCAAAACTCCCAAAACATACCGATACAATTCACTGAAGATTCCAACTGAAATAAATGATATAGTAAAACACACAACTTATGATCACAATTCACAAGGGCAGATTATCATTTAATAAAAGCATTAATATCATAAACTATTTTGTGGCTCCAATGTCATGACCTTGACATTTTGCTATGGTGCATGGTTTGTAAAATGCATTTTGACATCTGCATCACACAACTAGCTCCATATGTGTGGTTTCTGTAATAAATTTTCTCATTAGCTCTTTTGGCACAGCACTGCACTTGCGAGGCAGAGCGCTAAGCAAAATTAAAAGAGATCGAAAACTTGTAGAAACAAGTTAAAGTAGCATGGTTGCTTCAGCAAATGCGTTTTTATCTCACATTTGCTATTGTTAAGACTATCAGTTTAGGCATAGGGTTTAGTGTTTAGGTACATTATTTTCAAAAGTGATACAGCAATAATATTTTACAGAAATTCCTAAATGGAGCAAACTTTACAAGTTTAAACTAGCTTTTTGTTAAAAATGTTTTAACTAGCATAGAGTTGCATATAAACAGCAGTGTTTACTGCATGCAGCAGCAGCGGTCATTGCTGTTTTATAAACTGTTAGCATATGAAAACAGTTAAAGTGATAAGCTTAAGCATTTGCGATTTAAACGGTGGCATATTTAGCCGTAAAACAAATGACACTTTGTTTTACTTCCAAGAGCAATGTTTTCATTAGCTATGCTAAATGTGCGAGGTTGATTCAGATGCTCCTTGTGTCTAAGCCAAACAATCAATACAGTGAAACTAACCGTCATGTTTATAATATTATGGAGGGACCCAGACAGCAAACTGACATTGAATCAACGTGGAAACGACATCTCTCATGACATCGAAACAACGCATTGTTTTGCTCATCGAATTAATGTTGAACCAACGTCAGACGCGGCATTCTTCAAAGCTAAATGAAAATTGGTAATTGGTTTGCAATTGGTTTGCTTCCTAACGTTGAAACAACGTTTATTTCAAGTTGATTTTCCGTTAGTTTTGAAGAATGACGCGTATGACGTTGGTTCAACGTTAATTCGATGAGCAAAACAATGTCAGATCAATGTTGTTTCGATGTCATGTTTCCACGTTGATTGTCAGTTTGCTATCTGGGGATTTACTAAGCATAAGTTGGAGCATTATGCAGTTGAGTCTATGAAGCAAAAAAAAAAATGGTATATTGTTTGTATCTCTGTGAGGATAGCTAAGCTATAGATGAGATGGTTAAATCAAAATTAGCATTCACGTTCAATAGGTTACATGTTAGCTGTAAAAATAAACGTTCTTTTATTTCAAGGGTAATGTTTCATTAGCTATGCTAACATTTTGATGCAGCGACAGAGCACACTCCTGTCATTCGTTATGCTTCTAATGACTTTTAATTGATCAAATAAGTGTACGTATAAGGGTTATGTAATCAAATGACATAAAGGAACACTCCGCCTTTTTTAGACTTTAGCTTATTCACTGTATCCCCTAGAGTTAGATAAGTCCATACATACCTTTTTCATCTCTGTGTTTGCTGTAACTCTGTTTGACGCACCCACCGTTAGCCTAGCTTAGGACAAAGACAGGATATAAATGGCTACAGCTTGCATACTAATCCCAATAAGTGACAAAATAATGCAAACATTTTCCCTTTTTTACATGTTGTGATTTGTATAGTCACAGAGTGTACAAATCACAAGGTCATATGAGACACAGCCATATTTTAACCATATAAATATTGGGAACTATATTCTCACAAGGCAGCACTGCTTTGGGTTATAACCTCAGCAGACGCCTCCTGAGAATATAGTTCCCAATATTTATACGGTTAAAATATATGTGTCTCATATTACCTTGTTATTTGTACACCTTGTGACTATACACATCACAACATGTAAATAGGAAAATGTTTAAGTTAGTTTGTCCCTTATTGGGATTATGATAGCTGTAGCCATTTACATCCAGTCTCTGTGCTAAGCTAGGATAGCGGAGGGTGCGTCAAACAGAGTTACAGCACGCACAGAGATGAAAAAGCTATGTATGGACTTATCTAATTGGGGGGGAACAATTATATTTATTGTTCATGACAATAGCATGCATTCTAGAGTTAAGCCTGTCGGCAAGGTAGCCAAGGCCCAAATATCCTAAGTCACTTGTGTTAATCCGTATGCATGTCTACGAGCTAGGAGCAGTGGGCCGTGATCACATTGTGGTTTGTCTTGTTTGTTCTTCATACAGGGTTTCGTGGGTTTATCCTGTTAAAGGGTGGACTGAGGAGCTTTGTGGGATGCCTTTGGCTATGACCGTTCCCATGTAAATGCGTATAACACGCACCAGTTTCTGCGTTCTGCAACAGGTAGGGGAGAGCGGGGCACAACGCATTTTGGTTTTGGCTCAATTAATTAAAAAATAATTAGGTTAGATGAATATATATATATATTTTTTTTACACAAGCAACATACACATCTCTGCTACAAATAAACACTTAAAGTTTTTTTCTAGGACCTACCATTTTCGTACAGTTGCACTGAAAGTGACAGAAGTGCAAATGTTACAACTTACAACTTAGGGCTAGTTGTAACACTTGTGTGTAACACACATAATTCAGTACTATTTTATTTGTATAATTTGATATTGTTTGTGCATCTGTATAGACAGATATTCATCCATCCATCCATCCATCCCTCATCCAATCATTCTTCTGTTATGGATTAATATCATGGATAGAGACATAGAAAAGAGCTGCACAGTTTTGCAATAAATTATGATAAATAAAATTATAAAATATTGTAATTGCTATTAAATTAGATTTGTGTGTGGCAGCTGCATGTACAATTATTATTATTAATAATAATAACAGTAATAAAAATACAAATGAGCTTAAAATAAAAATTTAAAGAGTTTATTGCATTAAAAACATGCCATATTTTTAATAAATAAACAAGTTATCATTCATAGTACACTACATTTTAAACATTTTAAATTCCAACATTGTTTGTGAAAGTCCAACAAAGTTAAATGTATAAATAAACACTCAAACCTCAAAAGTTGTGTGGCTCCGTTTTCATTTGATTATCATTGTAACTTGGCGGATTAGTTGTAACACTGTGTTACAACTAACCCCGCTGTGTATTACATATTTAAAGCCTAGATAACAGTTGCTAGGAATTGCTGACATGTTTCAAAACAGTGCTATGTTTGAGCCAACAAGACAGTGATCAAGGCAATATAAAGTTAGATTTGGAAACGTGAAATATTATCAAAATTTTCCGCAAATTCGTGCGTTAGGTTGTGCCCCACATTCCCCTATGTTTTGAGTATGAGCTATAACTGTATCATCATTAGTGGCCTCGCTGGTTAAATCTATGTTTTGTTTGGTGTATCACATTTAAGATTTGGGCCAGCGTGCAAAGAATGTTGCGGTCAGCTTTGGGTCTTATTCAAACAGTTAGCTGGATAGGCCTACTTATCTTTGCGTGTCTGCTTCGTCTACACTATTGTTTGAATATCAAACTGTTATGATTTTTTCAGTCTCCCCGGAAAAAGGCTCAGAGGTGGTGTAGTGGGTAAATATTTCTCCATCTATTTCTAAATGCCACATATGCAACTGTGTAGGGTGAAAAGTTGCTTTACAAATGTGTAGAAGTTTGTGTTGAACTGGGACCTGCCCTTTTCTCTTGTCTCCTGCTTTATTTGGGGAGGTTAAATCATGTATGTACATGTACAGCAGAAACATGTCCTACATGCTCACAGCAATGTGTGAATGTATTGACAGTAGCAAGTCTCTGTACTTTGGCCAAGACCAAATACATTAACATTGCCATATCCATTACCATGCCAATCTCTGTAGTGTTACCATACCAAACACCCGAGAGTTGTCATGACAGAACAAGGATCGTTTCTAAACAAGGATTGTTTCTACTAAAAATCCAGATTGTCTCTTTTGTGATTAGCACATAATTTATACATCTTTAAATTTAACATTTGCACTCCAGTTTTTCAAATTCAGCCAAAGATCAGGGTGTGAGCGCTTGGGGTGGTTTGTGAATGTTAATAAACGGCCGATAAATCAGTGACTTGCGGTTCCTGACAGTGTACCATTTACACACAATAAATGGCAGTACACCAAACTAAGCTCAGGCAGACTAGCTGATAACTGAGTTGTTCATTTTCACATGTGCATGTTAAACCTGCATGATAAACGAGATGCCTTCTAGCATTTTTATTTCCTTCCACTCACTTTTTATCATGCCGCCAGACACATATACGTAGCTCTCTCTCTCTCTCTCTCTCTCTCTCTCTCTCTCTCTCTCTCTCTCTCTCTCTCTCTCTCTCTCTGTCTCAATGTTTTCTCAATATAATGGGAGTTCAGCATAGATCTTTCTCTCTAGTCTCAAAATTAACATCAAGTGAAACAATTCTCATTTATCTCTCAGGCTTTATTTATTTATTTTATTCTGTCCCAGAGTCTCAAACTAGCCAATCCAGCCTCTGGCATTACAATAGGTGAGTGTTGATTTGTAAATCTTGTGTGAACATGATGTTACAGTATTTAGATGTATCTGCTCAGCACCACCTCAAAAAATACAAAAATGTGGTCTGTCAAGATCCTTTAAACTGAAGTGGTAATTCCTCCACAGCTAATGTCACCAAACCTACACTGTAAATGATTTCTGTTGTTTTCACAGGATTATACTGTTTTTCTCAACAGTTTCTTACTGTATAATCTATGTACAGTAAGTTACAGTAGATTTAGTTGTTTTCACAGTATTAAATTGTTTTTTCAACAGTTATGTACTGTGCACACAGTTGACAGTATGTTACTGTAGAATTTCAATGCATTCTGGGAAATTATCAGTTACTGTTAATCTAAATACAGTGCAAATTGACCGCGAAAAACACCACACACAGTTCCACGGAAAAATTGCTAGCCTACTAATGTTATTCTTACATTTAAAATAAAAATGTAGCACTGGTTGACCATTAACAGTCATAATTTATGACATAATTTATGTCAGTGGGGTGTGCATGAAAGCATATTTGACTTTGGAAGAGTTTCTCTGTCGTGTCAGTGGTGCTGCTGTCTTTTCTGCCGACCTGCAACTTCTTCATCTGGTAAGTAATAATTCTTATAATGTGTATACGGATTCTAGCTAATAACTTTAAAGTTTTTTAGAATACCTGACCACGATTTCTACATTCAATTTAATCTATTCTAGACATTTTAATATAATATGTATATGATAGGCTACTCTTCAATGTAGCCATTTGGGGCATGTTACTGTAAATTCAAATACATTAGTACGAAATGACCGCGAAAAAAAACCACTACCAGCTGCCATTTTATGAAGAACTCTTCAGTTCCCTTCTCTCTGTAAGAACGCGCAGGCCGTGCATCGTGTCGCTGTCGGCAACGTTTTCGCCATACATATCTGGTTAGTAATTCATATTTTTATGCAAACCATATGAGTTACGTACGTTAACAGATTAACGTTAGAAAGAACTGGCCGCGGAATGTTATAAGCCTAGCATAAGTCAGACGCGGATTTCTTTCATCTTGATAGCCTAACTTACTTGATTAAATATGTGATTTTATTAACATATATTTCATATGTAACCTAAGGTCAAAATGGTCTAATCATTTTGTTATTTACCACGTTAAGTCGGTGAAAGCGCCTGCACGTTCATTATTTTATAACTTATGGGGTTAGGAATTGAAAATCGATATCCTGAAATCGGATATCCAAGGTTAGGATTCGGATTTATTGTTATAAAATTAAAGTGTCAATTCCTCTTATTGATTTTTTCACGCTTTTTTTTTCGTGTAAATCCTGACCTGGCGTTCTGCCATTTAACGTTAACGTTACCTCAGTGATAACTGATGGACCACGGAAAGCGCCCAGGTGTATTTTTGTCCAAAATATTAAGTCATGTATCACACAAGCAAGATTTAACCTACGTTTTCACGTGATCGTAAATGAATTGATGTTGAGTTATGTTTCAGCTTGCGTTGCATTCAAAAGAAAAGAGTGGACGATAGAGACGAGTTATCTTTAGCCGTTCTTGGCATATTTATTTCAGCTGTTGACACTGACACATCAGTCTCTAATGAAGATTCTCTCAGTAATATGATCCTCTTAACTACGGTAAATCAACTTGGACAAACATAATAATAATACAAACGCATCCTCCATAGCCTATACTTTAGTGCCCTCTTGTGGCATAAACATATGCACAACACTGAACAGTATAGCATTGCATTATATTACACAGCATACAACTGAGGACATAATGAACATACTTTAACAATTGATTTTAAACAACAGTCCAACAAACAAGATTTTAGTATTAAGTGAATTACACTTTAGACATAATTTTGTCTGTTTTTGCTGTTTAGCCAAAACAACAACAACAAAAACGTACTGTATTTTAACTGTCTTGTCTGTTCTCCTTTTCCACAGGTGTGAGCTGTGCATGTTAAGAAGACCCCTATCCATCTTGACGACCGATGAATTGTAAATCTAATCTAATTTAATTATTCTATTTATCTAACTACTACTACTATACCTTGGTCCAGCACTGACCCACTGAGAACTTTTTAAACAGATTATTATCCATCTGTGAATTTTGTCTATCTGCAAGTTGTTAAGAATTGTTGTATGAAAATAAACGTTGTTGTACAGTTTAAGGTTTAATTGCATAAAAGCTTGGATAGAAAACTTCCTATTGCAAAAGTTAGAACATAAGTCTACATATAAATGATTATTAATACCATAATGCAAGTTTTTCATGGCACATGTGCATGATGAGGTTGTTTTGTGTTTTATTTTTTATTTTTTTAAAGGACACTGGATAACTTGTCATTTTGTAATACTCATCTGGATTGGTGGTTTACTTGTCAAAGCTTTTATAGTTTATAAGTTTATATGTGTCTCGCAGCCCTGCAAATCTGGTCCCTTAGATAGAAAGCAGCCAAAACCCTTAAAAATCAGCAACTGACCAGTTAGACAGTCTATCTCAAACCAATAGACAATCTTAGACTAGTTTAAGCTGTTTTACCCCAGCAGGGAGTGGGTGGATGAGTTGTTATGAACTATCTTTCTAATAGATTGATCAGATAGCACCCCTTTAATCTTTTCTATTTTACCTGATATTTTTTTTTGCATGTATTTATGCATAATTGTTCATGATTGTCATGCATGATTTTTATTGTATTATATTACATTTTTATTATTAATGTATTTAATTGTATTAATGTATTTAAATGTATATTATAAATGCGCTAATGTGTTTGAAAATACACAATAAACCTTGTGCAGTTAAAGCTTCAATTGTTCTTTTTTCTATTTCCCATTAACAGTTAAAATAATATTTCTACGGATTTTCTACAGGTTACACAGTAGCACTATAAAATAAATACAATAACATTTCATACTACACAGTATTATTAAAAATTAACAGTGTAATTCTGTACTTTAATATGGTAAGAAATTACAGTAAAATAATGTTATTTAATTTGCAGTATGCTTAACAGTACTGTTGTTAGTGTTACGGTAATTTTACTGTTAAATGAAATACAGCAAGTACTGGATAATTGTTGCCAGTAAGTTACTGTTAATTTGACAAGAAATTTTTTACAGTGTACACGCACATGCAAGTACAAAAGTTCAACAAAACAAACTTTGAATGGTGGCTTGAGAAACTTGAAAAACTTGTTACAGAAGGTAATTTAGGTACAGTTAATATACAAAGTTATACAAGTCTACAGTAATTTGAATGTTTTGTAAAAAAAAAAGAGATGGAAAGTTTAAGGAAATGTACAGTATGCCTTGCAGATGATAGATAGATAGATAGATAGATAGATAGATAGATAGATAGATAGATGTGTTTTAAGGTTAAAGGTACAATATGCACGATTTTTTCACCACCAGGGGTCGCTAACCACTTAGAATAACAAAGGCGTATATTGATGATGTATATTGTGCATTAAGCGGAATTATGGATCTTTATGAATGAGTGAATACAGTGATGTTTTTAACCAACGCATTCTCACCCCAAGGCGTCACCTTTGACCATGCTTCAATATTTGACGTTTTAGGCGCCCTTTAGCGTCACTTACATGACGCGATCCTACGGCGTCATCTAACTGACGCTAAAGGAAAGCGTCTGCTAAAGGACGCGGTTAGGTTTAGGTGTGGGGTGGGGGTAGGGTACACGCGATCCTAGGGCGTCATCTAACTGACGCTAAAGGGCGCCTAAAGCGTCAGATATTGAAGCATGTCCAAATGCTTCCCAAGGCGTCAGTTAGGTGACGCCTTGGGAGTGAGAATGGGCTGTTTTAACAGGACTGTGGTGTGAACCAGGGCGCGATTGCTAGACGTATGCCAGCACCACATGCAACGCTAGTCCCGCGGATTTAAAGGAATAAGGACATTTCATTCTACCGAACTACACGCAAGTGCTGGATTAATACTCACACAAGTCAGTTTATTAGATGAATTAAACTTGAGAGGTAACGCAGCGCTGTTTCACTTGCTCTAACAATTACACTATCACACTAAACGGGTTTTGAGTGTGTTGAATGTTATTAGTTAGGTTGTTTGTTGGCTGTATGAGACTAAGCTACATTAACATTAGATAATACCATACAGATCATATTCTAACTTCTCTAACTTCTCACCAAGCTCAACATTTGCTCACCTGATTATAAAGTAACCTGCAACACTCGCGTCTCTAAGTCGAAGTTAGTCACGGACGTGGAGCTCTTGGCATCTCAAAAGATGTTGATCTTCGTTTTAGTCCTCTTACCGTGGTCCATAATGTTTGAACAAAACAACAACAGCGTGAGCGTCCTGCTAGGCATAACCCGGTTGTCCACGTCTGTCACCATGGTTACTGTTGCAGTACGAGGTCAAACCTGGCGGAAACTGAGGGTAACGCGGATATGACGTCATTGACTGGCGACTCCTCACCCCTGCTCACACGCCCCGTTTCCTTGGTTAAAATCGCAATTTCTCACGATTTACAAATAGTTGAGAACTTTTGGGACATTGTAAGTAATCAACTAAACAAAATATATAACATTGTCCTGGTTTTTGGATAGTTTACTGCAAAAAGTCTGCATATTGTACCTTTAAAGTAAACCACAGGTAATTCAAATATTAACATTTTCCTGAAAAAAAAAAAAAATCAGGCACACATGCTGCTATTTTCCAGAGAATGACACCCTCTCACCGACACAAAAGTGCACATTTGCTCAAGATCTCTTTCATCCTGTAAGAATTCACACCATTACATTTATAATCCCACATGAAGGAGCAAGACCGCAGTGGTCTGAACATTCACAGCACACTGCAGAAGAGCTCTCAGGATCCTCTCATAGCAGTATAATAACCTGACACCTGAGACAGCTCCTCAACCCCTCCAGGGTGACAGTTTATCCCTCTGCCCCTGATCTGCCCTGAGGCTGGGCAACTGGTAGTGTCATCTCAGCTTCAGGGTTCTTGGAAACTCCATCTGAAAAAGAGCAAGAAAGATACATTGATATACTTCAGGATAATCCTTTTATAAATCATTGAAGGGTTTTATAAACAGGAAACAGCCTGAATTACCAAGTAACTATCTCATCACAAAATCCAATGCTGTGAGATTTTTTTTTTTTCCCAATTCATTTGCACTTTCAAATTTTCATGTTTGCATATTCAAATATGGTGTGCCAGGTTTGATACCAATGATCGTAAACACAGCATTGGTTTTGTGATCAATCGTGACAAGTTTGGATATAGGTCAATGACAAATGTCAGAGGTAGTTAAAAGTATATGAAGAGTTCAGATGCAAAAGCCTCTAAATGCCATTTGAAATTTTCTTCTAAAATGACCATTTTTATCAAGCTTGTATATTTAAGTTCAGTAATTTCACTTAAATGACAAATAATAGGTAATCTTCATTGCCATTTAAGTGAAATTACTGAACTTAAATATACAAGCTTGATAAAAATGATCATTTTAGAAGAAAATTTCAAATGGCACGTAGAGGCTTTTGCATCTGAACTCTTCATATAAATCATTAATAATTAGTGATAATTAAAATTAAAATGCATGTTCCAAGAAAAAAAAAACATATTTCATGACAAAAAAAAAAAATGACAACACTTAAAGGGATAGTTCACTTAAAAATGTAAATTCTGTCATTGTTACTCAACCTCAAGTTGTTCCAAACCCGAATTAATTCCTTTCTTTTGCTGAACGCAGTATAAAGAGCCCGTTCTCATCCTTTGGCGTCATACAGGTGACGCCATATGACATTTCGTCGAAATACTATGCACATGGCACCCTTTAGCGTCAATATTACACGCAGACCCTACCCCAGACATAAACCTGCAGTACCCATAACAGTGCGTGTTATATTGACGCTAAAGGGTGCCATGTGCATTGTATTTCGACAAAATGTCATATGGCGTCACCTATATGACGCCAAAGGATGAGAATGTGTTGGTATAAAAGACAGTATTTTGAAAAATATCAACGCATTCTCATCCTAGGCATCATCTAACTGACACTTTTGATCGTGCGTCTAAATCCGACGCACGTGGCAACCTTTAGCGTCAGTTAGATGACGCGGGTAGGTTTAGGTCTGTTGTTGGGTTAGACCACTAGGAGGCATGTCTCATATTGACACTAAAGGTTGCCATGTGCGTCAGATGTTGACACATTGTCAAAAGCGTCAGTTATATGACGCCTTGGGATGAGAACAGGCTGAAAATATGTTAGCCAAAGAGTTAACAGGTCCAATTGGCTTCCATAGTATATATATATATATATATATATATATATATATATATAAATCTATGGGGCACATCAACTTTTGGGTTACCAACATCCTTTAAAATATCTGCTTCTGTGTAGAGTGAAAGAAAGAAATTGGTTTGGAACAAAAAGAATGTTAGTAAATGATGACCAAACAGGAAAACAGGCTTCACTGCATCCCCTTATCGGAGACATACAGTGTACATATACATATACATATACACATACACATACACACACACACACACACACATATATATATATATATATATATATATATATGGACTTTTAAGGTAATACGCTAACCTAGCTAGTTCTTTTGCCATTTTTTGGCATTCTTGGTATTTTATTTGATTGAAATAACTTAAAACATCCTTCCATTCTCCAAAACGATTTATTCACTGAAGGGTCGTTGGGATGCTGGAGCCTATGTCAGCGTCTCAGGCCAAGTTGGTTCAGTGTTAAATATTTTTGACTTGAATAAAACCAATTAAATCAGACGATACCATTTTTAGGTTACCATTTTATCCCCCATTGAGGACAAAGACTGGAGATTTTAAATTCATAACAACTTTCCTTTGTTACACACACACACACACACACACACACAAAAAAAACGGTTTTGATTTGAATTATAGCATATTATTACTTCTGTGATACTTCTATGGTCTTTGTTTATCTATTTTTGGAGCCGACAGCCCTTGGGTGAGGCAGTCTTTCATTGAATTGAACATTGTGAGTACTTCTTTTATGTTTCACGGAAGAAAGTAAGTTAAAAGGGTTTGGAATGACACGAGGGTGAGTAAATAATAAAAGAGTTTACATTTTGGTGTGAACTAACCATTTAAATGTCCATAACACTTTGTCTGTATGGGTCTGTGATACGTGTAATCTGTGATAGGAGCAAGTTAAAACAATCAGCCCAAGGCACGATTCATACATTTGTTTATTAAGACATCCTCCAAAAATCAGACAACATCATATCCAAAGAACAGCCATGGAGAGAATTAGATAGAGAGAGATATGAGTGGATGGAAATGAGAAGAAAGAGAGAGAAAGTCCGCAGGCCCTGCCTCCTCCCGTCATGGTCAAATCATGTGTACAACCTGTTTCCAATAATCTGTTAAATTTGATAAAGAGGGCCTGTATTATATTACAAAGCCCAGGGGCCAGTTGGACTTCTGCTATCATGAATATATTTTGCTCTCATAATAATGTTGGGACTTCAATCGTCTGGCAAAGTAAAACTTGCGCTCTCTGGAAATCAAGTCAGACGGTGACACCTGTATAAATGGAGAGATGATGAGACTGTAATATATTTATGCTCGCTGCATTAGTGCTAAAAGACTCCTACAGTTGTGTGGGTTACAGAGAAATGGGCTGAGCTACGGGAAGTGTGAATATTACTCCTACTGACTACACTCCACAATACACCTGAAGCATGTCAAAATTCATGTCAACGTTTATTATACAGCACTACAACGACAGCGGACCAAAGTGCTTTACACTACATCATAGAACGTATGTATATATATACAGTATATATATATATATATATATATATATATATATATATATGTATATATATATATATATATAATAATAAAAAGGGGGAAAACATAGCAGACACACATCATAAATGAAAGGCATGTTGTCATAAATACATCACCATAATCATTTACAGAAAATAGGTTTTTAGCAAATTCTTAACAAATGGAAATGCAAATGCAAGTCCCTATTTTCTGTAATTTGTGTCTAGGAACAACTTTATTTATTTTATTTTATTACTTTTTGTCCCAGATTGGAGAGCTCTTAAGGGATTGCATAGGACTAATAAATTAGAGAGGAAGGAAGGCACCAGATTATTTAAACATTTATAAACAATTAAAATAATTTAAAATGAACTCTAAAATGAACCGGCAAACGATAAAGTGATGATAAGATAGATTGATATGGTCATGTTTGCGTAGATCTTTAAAACTTTTTTCCCTTTCTGGTTTCTTTGTATTTTTAAGTTTGAACAATTCCAAATTGTACTTTTTTTGCATGCATTAGCCATTAAAGCTGCATGCATAATAATAATAATGAGAAGAAGAAGAAGAAGAAGAAGAAGAAGAAGAAGAAGAAGAAGAAGAAGAAGAAGAAGAAGAAGAAGAAAGAGCAAAATCCTATTTTAGATGAGTAGAGAATGTTTGTGAGTATTCTGAGGATGTCACATTATGTCAACAGCATTATGTCATACTGTATATTTTCTCAGTCAGGAATTGATTAGATCTTGAGTCAGGTTATTAGAGAGAAGGAGTTTCAAAAATAACAGGTATTGATGACATCAGCCGAAAATAGAGGTGGAGGAAGTTATTACATTTTGATGAAAGTACAGAAATAACTTTATTTTTTTGAAATAACTTAAGTATGATTGTTTATTTTAACTATGGTAATAATACACTTGATTTTATTTTGAATTATAAGACATTATGAATTATCTTATAATTATACTATTATTACTGTGTAATGCCATATAAGTGTTAAAAAAATGCAATATAGGAATTAGCCTGCCTGGTCTGCAGGTCAGTTTGCTTTTCTTCTCTTTCACTTGCATGTCCTGCAGCGAAATAACAAAAGCTTGTTCATGTTTCATTAGCTCTAAATAAACTTTAGCTTGTTTCCTCTCATCAGCCTGACCTCTGATCTCTGAGAGACATGCAGTCTGAATACTGACCGTATGCCTTAAACTGTATTAGATGCTGTATGTTAAAAGGACACAAGTCACTGTCCTTTCCTCTGATGATATACTGTTAAGGTGATTGTGATGTTCATAATATAACTCTTTCACTTACCTTTACTTTAATCTTGGTCACAATGACAGTGTAATCACTCACAGGAGATTCTATTACACGGGGAAAAAAACGTGAGTGTTTGTTATCTTTCACACGGATCTTACCCTGAGTTACACCCAAAGGACACCTACTCATCAAACTGCCACAGCGTGTCACAGCACATAACCCTCTGCCGTGACAAGCAACTTTACGCTGTCAGATAGTTTCCATGTGCGGTGAACTAAGCATGCTGGATCCGGTAGGGAATGCGGCATAACATGCCGATGTAGCGATGATTGCTTCCGTTAATACTTCTCTCTGTAATGTCTCTTCAGCCAATCAGAGATGACAGAGAAATTTTGCTTCTGCCATGGGAATAAAAGGGTGTGTGTGTGTGTTCATGAGAGTGGGCTGTTTTTGTCAATTAGAAGTTTTACTTTAACAACAACCTGACTTTAATATAAGTATATGTTTAAATGTTTTGCCAATTGCTTGCGCAACTTAATATATAAATCAATATAGAAGTAATGCATTGAATAATTGAATGTTGTTTAATTTAGTATGTTCAAACATGAATACATCAGTGAAAGATTGTATAACTGTGTACCTAAGAGAATTGCAATTCTGAAAAAATCCAGTAACAACTGGATTTGAAATAAAAATGATACAAACAGACAAACAGATCACCTCTGATCATAAGCTCATTATTTATTCATGCAGCAATGCATGATGGGAGCCATGAATGAGTTTTGATTGGCAGCACCCGGAATGCACTGCATGCGTTAATTATTGTCACCATTGTTAAGATTTGTAGGCTGATTCTAGATCTCTGTGTCTAAAAACTAAATCAAAACAAAAACTTTTTTTTTGCATTTAAGACATGTTTAAAAAATGCTATGGATTACCTTGTGAAATCATACAAATATTATACTGTACAAGGACAGTAATGTTATAATTAAGTAAACCTAAACTGGGCTCTATATGAGTTCAGTGATTCAGGTCAAATGATTGTAAAATAATGATGATGTTATAATATAACCAACACCATCAGATCGCCTTTTCTATTTGTTCATCTGGCTGTTATAATTCATGTATAACAGCCAAACAACATCTAAAGTTAATGATTTAAGGGTCAAGAGCCCAACTAAAACACACAATGATCTCCATAATGGTGACAATCCTAGGTATACCTAGGATTTTCGAAAGGGGAGAAATCGGTCCAAAATCACCCCACATATTTTGTAGTGTGTACCCAGCATTACCTGAAAAGCACTGTTTATTTCATTTGTAACTTTGTTCTATTGTATTTATCTATGCTTATAACAAGTTTACAGATCCATCCCCCAGAAAATCACTCCAATCAGTGTGAATGATTCATTTTTAGAATGATCGATTATTTACAAATAGAGCTATTCATCTGGAAGTCATCTGGAAAAAAAATAATTTCGCAATATATACAGCAGAAGAACAATATATTGCAATAAATCTCGCACATACACAAAAATAGCATACTTCTGCGTTGCAATATATGCCAACATTTACCTTTCACCCTAATAACTTAAATATGATTAAGAAAATGAACCTATATTGTCAATAAATACCTTTTGCATTTATTTGATGTATTTGACATAACTAATGAATATTGTAATACAGGGCATAGTGATACTTTAACTCTCTTTTTTTCCCCTTGCATTTAAACTGCATGTGCCAGAAATGACAATCTTTCCAGATTTAACGTTACATTAAGCGGGACGTTACTTCAAAAACTAAAATTTACAGAAGCTTTAGGAAAATGCATAATCCTACATTTGGAACATTCATTTAACACAGAAGATCACTCATCAACGTTCTTAAAAACACACAACGTTCTTCTCTCAATGACTAAATATAAGCTCTTAATCCTTTAATAAGAAGACAGGGAAAAAATATTTAAGAGCATGCGACCCTTTCTACAAACTGGCCCCAGTGGGTGTTCTCATGCGACCAGACGAAAACATTGTTCACTTCCTATTTTTTATTAGTTACCAGAGCTCAGACCGGATGCCTCCTATTAGACGCACCATCAGAGGTCTGTGGATTATTAATGGCACAGATATTAAGAAGAAAGACCCACACGTTCCCTTTAGGTCTGAGAGTGTGTATGTCTGCACGGACACTGGAGTTTGTGTGTTTGTTTGCATGTTTGTGCGACTGCGTCTGGGTCTCCCCGCTTTGCTAATTGGATTCCTCCGCCGTTCTGTACTCCTGTCCTGCGTCTCATCCCCCAAGGTGGAGGGAATTACTGTCTCCCCCTATATTTAGCCCGTTTAAGGTTGTGGTCTGAAAGCTAAAGTCAAAAGATGCCATTCTTTATTAATGTCTGAGGCTATGAAATGGGTCGAGTTTCCTGCAGTCGCCCCAGAGGAATTCACCTTTTCAAATATAACGAATGCCTCAATTAAATTCCCTTTCAAACACCATGCTTATTTTTCGATAACAATCACTCTCTTTTCTCTTCCTGTGCTTTCTGTAGAGATGACACATAAGAGGAGAGAGAGAGAGAGAGATGACTGAGAGAGACAGACTGAGGGAGAGATAGCGAGGCAAGGGACCAGCAGATGGCAGGGTAACAACAGTAATCACATCTAAAGAGCTCATCACATGTGTTTAGCATTTAGTGCTAATAATTCATCATAAATTCAAATGAGTGTTTGACTCCAAAACATTGTGTATTGTTTAGAGACACACCTGTACCACCACGCATACACTGCAGAACATGTCTGAGTCTGTGTGAGGTGAACAAAGCAAAGCTGACAACATTACAGTAGGCACTTGTTAACTGTACGTTATTATTTAAACTCAATTTACTGTAAAATAATGCTTTATGAGTTTATGCCTTATAAATATGAACATTGTATTTAACAAGACAATGCTTGTACGTTTGTCACAGTGAACCACTAACTACATATTTTAGTTTAGAAAGTATTACTCGCCTAATAATTGACAGTAAAAAATGTGAAACTATGCAGTTGTTACTTTAAGGATCTATTTCGACCCGATTTGACACCTGATAATGATATGACACCTGAAAATAATATGACCTGATATGACACCTTATAATGAAGTTTGCTAAAGTGTTCATCTTGTAAGAGCAGGGACGGCAATTATAACTTGATTGTGTCGAGGCTTTCAGTTATTTTAGGTGCACAAACCTATCCGTTACATTGCTTGATATTGCAAACTGTTATTTGTTATCATATAATTGTCATTTATTATCGTAATCATAAAACACAGGTTTGTAGCATGGATTATTATTAGTAAATTATTCTTCCGGTTATTTACTATAGTTATTTATTAGTATTATAGCTAATAAAATGGAAGTGGCCACACCATCACAGAAAAAAAAGCTGAATAACTTAAAGTAACCAGATTGACTTGAATAAAATAACAATAATAAACTTTTTTTCTTATGCTTACCTGAAAAACAGTGCAGTGAAACATTATATTCACAAATTTGTGACGACATATTTCAACACATTCTCATCCTGTGGCGTCATCTAACTGACACTTTTGACCATGCTTCAACATCCGATGGTTTAGGCACCCTTTAGTGTCAGTTAAATGACGCTATCCTAGCGGTCTGACCCTAACCCTACCCCAGACCTAAACCTACCCGCGTCATCTAACTGACGCTAAAGGGTGCCTAAACCATCGGATGTTGAAGCATGGTCAAAAGCGTCAGTTAGATGACACCTTGGGATGAGAACGGGCTGCATATTTTAACACAGTCTCATCCCAAAAAGTCATATAACTGACGTTTTGGGACGTATTTTGACCATACGTCAATATCAGCCTTTTTAGGGCCCCCTTAAACGTCGGTAGATGGCGATCCCGGGCCGTCATACAACTGACGCTTTACCTTTAACGTCAGTTAGGTGACGGGTTAGGTTTAGGGTTAAGTTTAGGTATGGGGTAGAGTTAGGATCCCATAACCTCATCTACCGACGTTTGAGGGGGCCCTAAAAAGGCGAATATTGACGTATGGTCAAAAGACGTCCCAAAACGTCAGTTATATGACGTCTTGGGGTGAGACCGGGTTGCATATTTATACAAGACAATACATAAAGCTTTACAGTAAAATGTTTTTGTGAGCAAAAAAAAAAACACACAAAAAAACCCCACACATTTTAGGTTATTTACAGTTTCAATGTTAAATTGTCAATCGTCTAAGGAAGCAACCCGGTCTCATCCCAAGACGTCATATAACTGACGTTTTGGGACGTCTTTTGACCATACGTCAATATTCGCCTTTTTAGGGCCCCCTTAAACGTCGGTAGATGAGGTTATGGGATCCTAACTCTACCCCAGACCTAAACCTAACCCTAAACCTAACCCGTCACCTAACTGACGTTAAAGGTAAAGCGTCAGTTGTATGACGGCCCGGGATCGCCATCTACCGACGTTTAGGGGGGCCCTAAAAAGGCGGATATTGACATATGGTCAAAATACGCCCCAAGACGTCAGTTATATGACTTTTTGGGATGAGACTGTGTTAAAGGAAGAGAAAAAAAGAGCCACCATGAACATGTTTCCCTTTATCATCCTATCATTATTGTGTTTATATACGTACGTAGCTATATTAGGATTCTATCATTTTATTGTTAAGAGCATAGATTTTGTTCTTTATAACCTCTCTGCTCAATTCCTCGGCACTCTTCCACATTTTTACATTTGCCGGTGAGAAATAGGGCAAATTTTTTATTTCCTCGCCATTTCAATTTGATTGACAACGTGACTTTGGCATGTCTTTTGCATAGTTAAAAGCAAATGGATTCCAACCAAATACCATTTAAGAGAATTGACCAACAGCAAACAACTAAATGCAGAAAACATGATGTCTGGCTGATGTACTGAATAGCATTCATAGCCAAAATCCTTTTCTCAGGCCTGTTGTTGTTTAGCTTGTGTTGACTGTTTCCAATTAGCCTTTAACTCACTCTTTACTGGTAAAAAAAAAAAAAAACTGGATAAACATATAGTGATTACATACACATGCACATGAACTTCTACTTTGATCCTAACATTTTTTTCCTTTTCTTTTTCCCTCCCTAAACTTCCATCTTCTGCAATAGCTAATATGTTTTTTTCTTTCACATATCACTGTGCTGACACTAAGAAACTATACATTATATTTCTTCTATATATGAAGAATAGATATATGAAATCTCATCAAAACCAATGACCTTGAACTGAAGCAATAATATATACGTATAAGTTTATATAACACACACTGAGTTGTTGTTTTTCTTTTCTCTTCCTAAATACATATATAGTTCATATTGAAGAAAGAGAACATGTTTGTTTACAATAATTTGTTGATTTTTTCCATTAGCAGTGACTGATGTTTGTTGATGTATTCTGAAATTGGATGCAATGATCCCCGGTGACTGTCCTAACATCCAGCCAATGCTGCAAAATAAATCTTTCTGACTGCAATAAAAATGCATTAGGCTTCCACTATGTATCACGTGTTGGAAACATTTCTGATTACATCCCATGTTGTGTGATATAGGACACAAAGATATCATTTAGTCAAATGGACATGATGCGTTGAAGGTTTCATATCTTTTATTTCAGCTGAGACTAAGATATGTTGAACAGAATGAATTTTGAATGAATTACAATATTGTGTGTTTTTGACAGAGCCCCTGTCAGAAGATATAGGCGTCTATGCGAATCAGAAAGAAGTAAACATATGAATAATTGGTTAGCAGAGGAAATGATGGATAGATTCAAAGGCGGTGTGATAACAACACTTTGCATAAGCAGCCATGTCATCTCAAACTCATTTAATGTATAATTCATTATTCAATTAATTAATAAACAACTTTTGAAATGAACTATATTAACGGAAATTACTATTTAAATTAACTCAGGGACAAAAATGGACAAATAACTAATTCAATTGAAACAATATATAATAATTATCTAATACATTAATCTTTATTTACTTACAGATCACAATGATAATGTTTGTTCAAGACATTTTTGTTGATCATTCGATCCATCCATCCATCCATCCATTCATTCTCCAAACTGGAGTCTATCCCAGGATGTCCAGTCTATTGCAGGGCTTGACAACAATGTATCATGTTGTAAAACCACCTTATTTAATATTCATTAAGTAAAAAAAAAAGTTATATATATATATATATATATATATATATATATACAAATATATATATATATATATATATATATTATATGCTTATTACTATATATAGCCGTATTTAATACTATATAATATTAAATATGGTGGTTTTGCAGCATGATACATTCATTGTTGCATATCTATATATATATATATATATATATATATATATATATATATATATATATGAAGAGTTCAGATGCAAAAGCCTCTAAATGCCATTTGAAATTTTCTTCTTTAATGATGATTTTTATCAAACTTGTATATTTAAGTTCAGTAATTTCACTTAAATAACACTTAATAGGTAATTATCATTGCCATTTAAGTGAAATCATTGAACTTAAATATACAAGCTTAATAAAAATGATCATTCTAGAAGAAAATTTCAAATGGTAAATTTTAGTAAAATAAATAAATAAATAAAGGAGGTATTGAAAGTGTGATTGTTCTACGTTAATAAAATTCCGATTTTGTGTGTAGATCTACTTTCAGAAAAAAAAAATGTTGAGAGAAATATGTATGTAGTTTAAACAGTGGGTGAGCAGGAGTAGAGTTGCATGCGTGCTTGTATCAGTGTCTCGGTGTCTCGATCATGTTTATAATCGGCCTTTCATGTTCATATCCAGCATATCATAAGTGATTTAATCAATTTCGGCTCTTCTTCAGTGTCACATGAAGAAATGGGCTGCCTTTGCTCTCTGGAAATTGGGAGCCATTTATGGCTGTCCAGCTGCAAGTTTGTGAAAAATCATCAGGCCTGAAGGAATATCAGAATGACATATCACTCACAAGAACTATAGGATAAATGTACAAACTTTTGCCCCCTTTTTCTTTTATATATATGTGTGTGTGTGTATATGTGTGTGGGGGGTGAACTACTATTTTAAGCAACCTATTTATAAAAATGAGTTGGAATTGAGAATGAAATGATGAAACCAGTCTACAACACTAGTGCTATCACACACTGTGGTCCATGCTAATTAATTTGGAATGAAAATGAGATATATCTGGATAAAGCATAGCAGACCTAAAAACCTACTTAAATAGAGCAATCACAATGTTCATTTATTTGGCTCCTCATTCTTTAATTGATTATTTAAAGCACGGGAGAGGGCTATCCGGCTAAACCCTTGGGGTTTGCGTCAGTCTAGCACAACAACAGTAAAGTTAACCCATGAGCTCTTTTAATACATTTCTGTATAATTTAAATGCATCTTCTAAAAATCTTATTTTAGAATCAAACGGTTCAAACATAATTGTCACGTTACAAATTTAATGTATTATAGAATTTCTTTAAATCTATCAAATTTGAAATTACAAGCTGGAAACTCAGAATTTTATGAAAGCTATACTGTCGCTTGACCATCATGATTTTACATTTCAAGTTAAAAGAAGACAATATCCTCTACACTTATTCTCTGTGATATGTCATTTTTTGCATATACCTCATACGCTTTATTGATTCTTAAAGGGATACTCCACTTTTTTTTTTTTTTGAAATAGGCTCATTTTACCACTCCCCCAGAATTAAACAGTTGAGTTTTACCGTTTTCAAATCCATTCAGCTGATGTTCTGATATTTGTAAGAATATCAGTAACCAGACAGTTTCTGGTCTCATTGACTTCCATAATAGGAAAATATATATATATTATGGAAGTCAATGAGACCAGAAACTGTCTGGTTACTGATATTCTTCTAAATATCAAAAAATCGCCTGAATACATTCGAAAATGGTAAGACCTAACTGTTTAACTCTGAAGGAGAGGTAAAATTAGCCTTTTTCCATATATATATATATATAGGATAACAAAATACTTTTTCCTATGACTGAATCAACTTCCCTACTTTAGGTTACCCAGTGAGATCATGTAGAAATAGCTAGTAACAGTGGCACATTTTTACTTTTTGCAGTGTAACATTTTCATTAGTTGATTCCGTCCAAGTGAAGTATTGTGTTACTTTTAAAATATTTGTTTAACAATGGTTAATTCAATGGCAATGGATGGGGGAGGTGGGACATTTTTATTTTATTTTATTTATTTATTTATTATTATTATTTTATTTTTACCAACTAATGGGGTACCATTGGGCAAACGTGTTTAAAAACAAGCATTATTTTTCATAATTCAATGGTGCAGAAAAGACATTTATGCTTTATACTTTTACTTAGTCGGCACAGTAGTACTCCCATCAACAACAAAGCCACGTATAAGCAACTTATGGTGTTAGCCATACAAATAATTTCTGAGGCTGTGAACATGAGTTGAATCTTAAATTTGTCACCTTGTCATTGTAATAAGTTCGAGACAATTCTAGAGCACTTTATTAATTTATAAAGTGCTTTTAACAGTATGGATTGTTTCAAATCAGCTTTACAGTAATAATAGAAATTACCGTAACAGATTGTTCAGGCTTTACCACAGCTCTAGGATAAAGTTATTGTCCAGCTAAAGAGAGTCTTGATTGATTCACTTCCGTTGCAAAGATCATTAGTTATTAACGTAGGCGCCGCTTACATGACACCGTTCTAATGGAAAAACTCTTTGCTCGCTCCGGCCGCCCATCTGCACAAAGCAGTGCCTAGTGTCTTGAGAATGCACTCCCTGAAATTGGTTTGAAGGGACAAACGATTATCCGTTTTCCCTGCACAAACCACAAAATCTGTGCTGAGGTAAGGGGAAGGCCTTCACAAGAGAGAGACTAGTTGACACTTTAGGACTGTGTTGTCGTCGTATCCAGGCGCAGGTCTTTCATCGGATCAGGATACGGCCTGGATCCGTCAGACTGTGGTAAACCACAGGATAAACAGAGAGACTAATATTAGCATAGACACCATCCTTCTTATAATGTACCAAGTACATCATAATTTATGGGAAGTGTTAATAATAATTAATAATTCATTACATGTATATAGCGCTTTTCTTGGCACTCAAAGCACTTTACATAGAGACGGGAATCTCCTCAACCACCAACAGTGTGCAGCATCCACCTGGATGATGCGACGGCAGCCATAGTGCGCCAGAACGCTCATCACACACCGGCTTACTGGTGGAGAGGAGACAGTGATGAAGCCAATTGGTATGGGGATGATAAGGAGGCCATGATGGACAGAGGCCACTGGGCAAATCTGGCCAGGATGCCGGGGTTACACCCCTACTCTTTCGAAAGACATCCTGGGATTTTTAATGACCACAGAGAGTCAGGACCTCAGTTTAACGTCTCATCCGAAGGACGGTGCTCTTTGACAGTATAGTATCCCCATTACTATACTGGGGCATTTGGACCCACACAGACCACAGGGTGAGCACCCCCTGCTGGCCTCACTAACACCTCTTCCAGCAGCAACCTGGCTTTCTCAGAAGGTCTCCCATCCAGGTAGTAACCAGGCTCAGCCCTGCTTAGCTTCAGTGGGCAACCAGTCTTGGCCTACAGGGTGATATGGCTGCTGGCTTCTTTTCCGGAACCGGTAGTGTTTTTGGAAAAATACCGGAACCGTGCAAAATTCATATGTTTCGGTTCCTAAAACGGTTCTGGTGCGATATGAGGGCGAAGTCCTGGGAGTAGATTATCCTTTAGCATCTCACCTCAAGGCGCAGACAGAGAGAGAGAGAGTAGAGATGCATGATTAATCTTTAAAAGATTTTGATTCATACACCTACGCCGTCTCATTCCTAAATGACAAAAACTTCACCGCTGAAGTTGCGATTTGCTCTCACACGCGCTGCATTTATAGTACACACACGCGCGCGCGCGCCGAGTCACGTACATTCAAATCTGTTTGCGCTGAGAGAGAGAGAGAGCAGTTGTCGATATGAAACTGCTTTATAATCACACAGGATCAATATTTATGTTACACATATTCAAATGATTAACGAAGTAGTGAGATTATAGTTTGAGTAAACATTGACGGTAGTAATCAAAACGCAGTCCGTAACTTTTTTGTGTTCAGAATTTACAAAATGTATACAATGAGCGAGTGCATCGTGAATGTTTTTTTCAAACCGCGTTTTTGTCTTATCTCGAATCACTACGTAAAGCCCGTAATAAGCGTTAATACTCGGACTTGTTTAGACTGGATGGCGGATCGCAGCTGCTGCGGAGTAGCCCAATGCCTGCGTGACTCGTCATGGACATAAACAGAGAGAAGTAGCTCCGGCAACTATGTTCTTCCGCAAGACGCATGCACTGCAGTTCTGTTTATTAACTGCTGTTTAGGGCCGATATATCCAGTAATAATGCAATAATTAAAGTCTTTATGAATAAACAATTCAAACCGTTTTTAAAAATAATCCGTTCTACGTACACACATATGTGTGTTAAAGCATATTCTACCCCTTCTGAGAGGGTATCACTGTTGGAGATAAAATAAAGGACAGGTCCTAAATTATTCTAAAGAATGCAGAATTTTTTAATTTCCTTTTTATTTATTTTTTTATTTTTTGCAAAGATTGATTAATAATATGTTGAATTTGTTTACATTACCAGTCTGTTAAACTCATTTTTCAAGTACTATAAGAAAAAAACACAAAAGGGATTGTGGATTTTTCTCTTACTAATATTTTTAATTGAATGGGAACCGGAACCGGAACCGGAATCGTTTGGCGGAACCGGAATCGGAACCGAAACCGGAAAATTTCTCACGATTCCCAACCCTAGTTATGTGTATGTTAGGCCAAAGAGGTTTTAGTCTATATTTGAACTGACAGAGTGTGTCTGCTCCCTGGACAATTTTAGGAAGATTATTCCAAAGTTGTGGTGCTAAATAGGAAAAGGATCTACCGCCAGCAGTTGATTTTGATATTCTAGGTATCATCAACTGGCCGTAATTTTGAGATTGCAATAGACATGACGGACTATAATGTGTTAAGAGCTTGCTCAAGTACTGCATTTAGTGCTTTGTAAGTAATCAGAAATATTTTGAATATTTATACAATGTTTAATAGGGAGCCAATGTAGTGTTGACAGAACCGGGCTAATATAGTTATATTGTTTCTGCAGCCCATTCTCACCCCCAAGGCGTCACCTAACTGACCTTGGGAAGCATTTGACCATGCTTCAATATCTGACGCTTTAGGCGCCCTTTAGCGTCAGTTAGATGACGCCCTAGGATTGCGTGTACCCTACCCCCACCCCAGACCTAAACCTAACCGCGTCCTCTAACTGACGCTTTCCTTTAGCGTCAGTTAGATGACGCCGTAGGATCGCGTCATGTAAGTGACGCTAAAGGGCGCCTAAAACGTCAAATATTGAAGCATGGTCAAAGGTGACGCCTTGGGGTGAGAATGCGTTGTGTTTCTGTTAATAACTGCTGCGTTTTGGACCAGATGTAGTTTGTTTATTAAGCATGCAGGGCAACCACCCACAATAACATTACAATAACCTAGCTTTGATGTCATGAACGCATGAACTAATTGCTGTACAGATCCCAGAGTTACCTTAATGCACGCTTAAACAGAAAGCACTGAGCAATACTCTGAAACAGCATGTAATGAGGATGAATTATGATGAGTATCAATGAGCTGTGGTCCAGAGATCAGCGTTACAGTACCGTAAACTGCTCCATTTAACTCTCTTCAAGTCCCCGTGGCCTTCTGCTAAATAAGGATATCAATTAGGCTAAAGCATGCAGCAAAGACTCCCATGTTAACCATCAAACCGAGCTTGAATGAATCCTGTGGGATATTGACTGCTGCAGTGATGGGTTTGTAAGTGGGCTGACCAAGGGTAATTAAACCAGCATTATCATGTTAGCGCATTTACAGCCCTGATGAAGCGTTCTGCTTTCGGTTAGTATACTGCCACACGTCACAATCCAGACAAAACACGAGGATAAACGTCTGAAGCCGACTTTGTGGGTATCACGATGAGACCGGCTGCTCTTGGTGCGAGAGTGTCCTTGATGTATGTGCAATTACACTATAATTACAGAGATAATTACTATATGGGAAAGATTAATAACTTTATTATCTGTAATGGTTCGCTTTTAAAAGGGGGAAAATGTATATGTCGCTCTCGAAAATCTAAATTTACCGGGAGTCAATTAACGAGCTTATTTTGAAACTCATTATTCACTAGTTCTACCTTGGAAAGGCACCTTGAAAAGTGAATTTAATATGTTAAAAAGGGTCATAGAGTCTCAAGTACAATTATGGCAAAAGTTGTTTCAGACAGCATAAAGACATTAAAATCCCCCCTCATTAAGTATCAAACTGAAAAGCTTATTTAGCAGTGCTTGTGCAGACGTTTCCATCTTTGCTTAATTAGAGCGCTAAATAATTCATGTGGGAGTTTCAAACTCATCCTTCGGTCCAGTCAAATATGTGACTTTCTGCAAGAATACCGCTCACAAAATACCATTTATTTAATCATATTTGAGCAAAATGTTAACAAATACATTCAGTTTATGCGAATTTTAACAAATTAAATGAGGTACACACTCTAAAATGCTCAACAAATGGGTCAAACATGGACAAACCCAAACGTTGGGTTAAAATATAATTTAAAAATATAACCCAACAGCTGGGTTTTTCCATTTTTTACCTAAAATTACTAGTCACTGAAATTATCAGGTTGTTGTTTTGCCATCAACAGGTGGATGTTCTGCATTATCAATATTTAAATTGCTATTTACAAACTGTCATTTATTATAATACTGCATTTTTTTTTTTATCAAAATATTTAGCCATTAGTTTAATGAACATGAAAGTGATTTTAACGTGGTCAAGGTGAGAATACATGACCAAAACTGTAACGTGAGTCATTTCAATGTCTTGATTATTAGAATTCATGTCATTAATATGATATATTGCATACACGTTTATAGCATTTATTTCATTTACTGACAACCATTACTATTCAACTATGAATATTCATATTCAAATAGCTCAGTTTGCGATGGAATGACCATAGTGATTCATCTGTAATATTTATAATTGTACAGTAACTGTTAGACAATCAATGAATCATAATAACACCATGCTTTTAATAGAACAGAGTTAAACGTATTGTATGCTGTAACAGGACAGAGAAGCATTACAATCAAAGATCAACTGTATGCAGAACTGCTATAAGAAGATTTGAAGCTATCAGCTATTATTGTTCAGCTACAGAGAGGGCAGCAACCCTCCAGTATTTTTTCTTTATATATTGTGTAGTATGTGTCTTTTCTGGGAATTCCACAATAAAATGACTGTTATTTATCATTACAAAGCCCTTTATCATTTAGTCAATAAAAGGGCTCTCTCTCTGTCTCTCCTCGCGTTCCGCGGTGGGCTGCGAGTCAGATATCTGTATTAGTCTGCGGCCGCCTCAGGGCCAGCGGTGTCAAAAGCTAAATCATGATCAGCACTGGCTTTCTGGCTAAATTGTGTATGAAGGCCTAGGGCAGTAAAGGTGCACTCGCTCATTACTTGAAACAGAAAAAAAAGTTTCTCTCTGCCTCGATTTTTTCTCTTTTTTTCCCCACCACAACAAGGCCCCATTTTCACCCGTGCATGCACTTACCCAAAGATAGGGTCACATGTCACCTGAACAGCCAATAGCTTCAGCCAACCACAGATTGAGCACTATGAGCAGATATATGTATATATGTATAAGATATCGTGAGGTCTTTGGTTATCTACATCTTTTAGCCTGAGGGGAAATGGGATGGCGGTAGAGCCACCAATGGAAGGATTGTGTGAAGGGTGAGTGTACAGGTAAGGTCAATACCACTCTTCCCATCATGCATTCGGACCTTTCTATTAATATTAAATGTGGCCTCCGCTGTCCCATTCTTCATAGGAATGCTTCTTTTATGAATCACAAGATGGGCTGCCCGGTCGGGGCAGTCTGCATGTCGATTTGCACATTCAGTCGTAGAGGGATGGACTCATGCATCGGCTGTGAGTGTGTGTACATATTGTGTCCAGATCTGCAGAGGCCTGCCTCTCTGCTTTCAACGTTCGGACATCATCACCTTGGCAGTACACGGAGGGCCCGCCTTCCCCATGGGCTGCACTTCTGCCAGTACTAATTAATTAAAAGGGCAGGTAGGCCACAGTGGAAACTGAGCCCTGAGCCTTTTCATCTCACTCACAGGATGCTTACAGATTTATCACTTCTCTTTTTCTTCCTCTCATTCTTCTCTTTTCATCTTCTTGTCATTACGACAACATCAGAGTAGGTGTTGCTTCATTTTCCTTAGCGATGTTCTGTGTGTTCTCTTGTGTACTTATTAGTGTAGAGATCATAGACTGTAAAAAATATGGACAAAGCGTCTGTGACGTCACCCATAGACTCTCTTTGACATAGACTCTCCGCCATACCGGAAAATCTTGGAAAATACAAAATACAAAAATTTCAGAAAGGATACAGAGGTGGTATGATGCGTTGTGTCAGATCATGGCCGAGACGTTAAATTCACTCGACGCAGCCCGTTATCAGCTGTCAATCAAAGTAAACCGCCCTTATTTGTCATACATTTTATATCTAAATATGATCTAAACTAACGAGTTAGAAAAAAATTCACCTTCCTCACAGTTGTCAAGAACGAGGAACATATTGAAGATTACAATAAAAGTCCATGGGAACAATCTGTAAACGTATTAATTTATGCTGTGAAAACAGACATTATAACATGACGTCTATGGATATTTGCTCCCTTTTGGGACCGGCCTCTAGCGGATTTGAGATGTATTGCAGTTTATCGCACTTCCGGGTAGGCTTCATCTTTCAGATTAGAATGTTGCCGCTTGGTTGAGATCCAGGTCAGTGTTTGGATACTGGAGATGAATTTGAATGACGTGAAAATTATTTTATGTGGTAGTGCTTTGTGGTTCTCGAAACAAATTACTCTTTTGAGCTAGTTTCTTTTAATGAATCAACCAAAAATGAATCTCATAAATCAGTTTGTGACTTATTGAATCAATTTGAACTGAGAACTGTCAGTGTCTCTCACGCATGACATCATTTTGAACAGAAGATTTGAACTGCAAAGAGTTTTCTCATAAATGTACTTGAGTAAAAAAAAAAAACCTAACCATAACCCTAACTCAATTCAAGTTTATTTGTATAATGCTTTTCAAAATAGATACAGTATTTAAAGTAGCTTCACAAAAAATGCATCCTTCATTGTTACATTAAAGAAGTAATCATCCAGAGATGAGATTGTCAAAGTAATGTTCATATGGCAATAATATTAAACTGTAAGATAATAGAAGTTATGTGTTTTTTTAAAGCAGGTATAAATGTAAGGCAATGTTTACAGATGGTGATCATAAAGATTATAATAACGGTTTAGTATGTCTATCCAAATTTGGCGTCATCTGAAGTCTTTGCAAAAGCTGGATCCAAACTGGAGCTGGAGCAATATGTAGGTCTGGAAAAAGGAGAAGAATTAGCATAGCTTTTTGTTTTCATAGTACAGCTATCTTTAGTTAAGACCAAATCTTTAAGTCTTAAAATAACCGTTAAGGAACTGTGAAGTAAAATCTGACATTTATTTATTTATTTTTTATTCCCATCTCTTTGTTGCATGGGTCGCACAGGGAAGAATCCTTGAAAGTGCTTCTCTCGTCAGGAACATTAGCATGCACATTTAGCGTTAAATTGACAAAAAAAGAATAAAAGTAGCACAGTGAAATAGAACAGCAAACAAGTAGAAGAGACATAATAGCAGCGCATTTAATGAAAGGTTAAATTTTCATTTACTCTCTATTGACTGAACAAAAAGAGCCATTTTTTATTATATTGGCACGATGTGGCCCATTAGTGCTCTATTGGAATTGGTTGTTGTTTTTTCCCTCCTCTCCTTCGCTTTTCCTCACTGTAGCGATCGCTCCAAGCAAGAAGGGCAGAACTTTCCCCGTTCACACTCCCCCAACAGCGGGATGGAGTCTACACCTCTTTCATGATGTCCATGCGCACAACACGCTTGGTAATTTGCCATCGATCTGTTGTTCTCTCTTTCCCTGACACATCAATGACAATCTAATTCCATTCACTGGATTCTATTGGCCTTGTCTCTGCAAAGTGACAAGACACATTGCTTTGTGCTTAACCCAATAAACGGATGTTGGTTTCGAGCAGATTGGGTCATCAGCGCTGACCGGCCTCTCTCCTCACATTCAGTTAGCGCTGGACTATAATTGGACTGTTTGGGAATTGGAGCTCGAGAATGTGCCTTTATTCCAATTGCCTATATCCCAAGAGCACAATGAAAAATATTAGCTGGCAGATTAGCAACACATTTGCAAGGCTCTGCTTAAAGACAACAGTCTTCTACATGTCTCACATTAGTAGTCATTTTGTGGATGTCTTTCTGTGAGTGGGAATGCAAGTAGGGCAGCAGATGGCCCTCATCTCGTGTGCCGCTGCTGAGCGGACGCTCTCTTCAGGATCAGACAGGTCACAGGACGGTTCAAACCTCCGACACGACTGCCAAGCTCCTGCCATCTGGCCTGCAAGGTCAAGGTTGCAGCCAGACTTATTTGACGCACTGCGTGAAACAGTATTATCTTCACTGATTTCCTGCGAACTCCCACGGTGAGTTTTGCTGGCGTTCACATACTGGCATTGTTTAGATTCATGTTAAATCTCGACATAGTTTAGCCTCCTGTCGATTAACAGTTGCAGTCCTGTCTGTTGATAAAAAGCCATACCTCATCTTGTTTCTCTTCTTTTTTTTTTCATCAGCCGCACACTCCTTTTATGGCCTGGAGATTTCCATCCGCTTGCTTGTAGCTCTCTCGAAAGCTTTTAAGAGAGTGAACCTCTTGGGACTTTACAGCCTAATTTTCTGTCTGTGGCTGGAATCTGCTCGCTTCCTACCACTTTCACGAGCCGTAAATGTAGCTGGAAGTCTTTCATCTGGTCAGTGTGGCACGGTACCTGGGGTCCGCGGCCCCTTACTGGATTAGCACCCTGATAAAACTGCTCCCACACTGAGCTTTTAAGAAGCTCTTCCAGCTACAGAAACACGCATTAAAGTCGTTATAGCCCTGGCCACTAATTAATTGTTTCCAGTGCTAGGCAACGTTGCAGAGGAAAGCCCCATTAATTCAGCATTACAGCAGAAACTACCTCCCTGAGCATACATGCATTATATGAGTTTGGCCATGTCCTACAGTTTATAATTCTCAGAGCTCCTTCAACTCTTTGCCTGGCAGAGACCATAAGAAAGGTGTTATATTTTAGGATTGTTTACGGTTTTTCATTTTCATTCTATGTATGATGGATATGCTGCTGTGACGTGTGTGCCATTGGATTTAAGGGAAGCATTAAAGTGAACAAGTGTTTACACTGGGAAACAAACAGTGGCATAGCTAAACACAAGAGCTGGGCCAAGATCATACAATCTGGGAATCTGTCCTTATTTGTCGGTCAGTATTAGATATTTCTGGGTTTATCGGATATCTGCCACGTCTAAATACGAGTGCCATTCTATCAAAGACCATTTTCCCCAATATTTGTGCCTGTGTAATATGACAACCTTCTGCTTTCCCTGTTGAGAGTTCCCACACTGATAACTCATTTGGTGCATGGTGAGTCTCTGCTGCATTTGCAGGATCTAATCATCTTTCTTACGCCAGGCTGGAGTGAAAACCGTCCCACATGCCTTCCATCACCGAGCCCAGAGCTTCCCAGTGCCCGGTCATGCATGGCTGCTGTTGTTTAAAAAAAAATCTTCGGACCAAGCCGAGGTCCTCAGCTTGGACCCCTGATGCACCTCCGGTCCCCAAGCTAACTCTGCCCACACATCGGAGCAAATCAAGTCTTGACCTGGAGCATTTAAACGCAGTAGAACATTATATTCTCATCAGAGGCACCAAGTGCTGTAAAGCATGAGCTCTTTGCAATGAAACATGGCTTTGCTTATACGCCGCGCTGTGCGGAAGCGCCACTAAACAGTCATACATCACGCCAGGCCTCACATCGTTCTCTTTATTGAGAGGGAAAACAAAGGGTTGAGCCTCCCAAATCATTACTTTCTCCCACGATTTTTCAAAAACCTCCACAAGTTTTTCTTTTGTGGTCCGCAGAGTGGTAAAGAGGTAAAGATAACAAAGCACTGCTGTTCCCTCAACACCTCCCCAACTGCATCAGCCCTTATTTTTGTTAACTAACCTGGTGTGAGTTATTTACACGTCTAGCCACGACGGCGCTGTAGCCTGAATATGCATTAGGCTGTATCCAATGCATGCCGCTATCTCATTATGTGAACCTCTTCTAAACTGGGATAATACATCAGACTGATCTTCAGAGATGCAATAAAAGGTGAGGATACTCCATTTTCACTGACACATCCCTCGTTCAAAGTCAGTTGTGTCGCTTAGACTTTAATAATGTCCCATTATGCAATATGTTTAGAGAATTGATCGGTGAGAAACACACAATTATCAGGAGTCCGCTTTAATGAGCGTTAATCCATCTCTGTGCAGTACAGCACCATTTTTAATGTCTGTCTCCTTGCTTAGAAGCACAAGTCTCTGTCTCGGTGAGAGGACTCAGGTGACTGAACCTGAGAATGTCTTAGTATGAGGATGATACATGGATGGGCAGCGCTGGATGACAAATCCAGCCGAGACTCACCCAAGAAGAGACATATTGATTTCTCAATGATTAATAAGTGGAAAATAATTGCATTTCATTAAGATGAATGGAGTTTCATTTACGCTGTCTCTTCCCTTCACTTCAGCTGGGGCAGGCAATCAAATCTCCACCAGTGTCACGTTAGTCTACCATGGCAACAAGGTCAGTGAGTCGGGCGAAGGCTTTTATCAGAGACATGGGGAGACAAAAACAGCTTTCAGTCTTTAGCTGTGACAGATCTTTAAGATGTTTGTTCCATCTCACTTCAAGGACCTTATGCCTGGTACACATTATACGATTTTGAGAAATCTCATACGCATAATGAGAAATCGTGGAGATTTATGTGGCCATGGCTGCTAAACTACGTCGTACAGCGAGAGAAGTTCAAAAACGTCCGTTGTCATGATCTTGTGACCAAAGATAGCCTGTGATATTTTTCTCACTGTGGGTTTGCTGCTATGACCTATGTCACCTGAATAGCTAATACAAATGCAACATGAAATGGCGTATTGATCAACGCAACATGTAGCTAAATCTTAAAGGGTAACTAAACCCCTGGTCAGAGCCTGACTCCACCCACTGGCAATATTTGAAAAATGCTGGAAAAGTGGGCAGAGCCCAGCGGAGGGGGGCGTGCACCTGAGACGCATCTCTTTGTATGAAACTTGCCTATGTCACCAACAACCGCTGTGTCACGTACCACCGCAAACATCCAATAGGAAAATTCAACTGCAGTAGCCACCGTTCAACCTGAAGAGGGCAGCACTAAGACGTTTTTACACCATATACTGTAGAAATAGAACACTTTATAAACAAATGCCAAAAAAGTTACTCGAATCAATGACTGGTATAAATAAAGATCCATTCTTACAGATCATTAACTAAAAAAAGTTGGTTAAGTGTTAAGTTACTCTTTAAAGTCCCTGTAAAGTCAAATTTAAGTTTGTGTTCTGAGTTTGTCACACCACAGAAAATGTGTTTTTAGCCACCCACCCAGAATGATAAAAAAGCCGCCAAGTACATAAAATAATCAAAATGAGCAGTATTCTCCGCTCTCAAACGCTGGGGGTGTGTCCGCTGGCTGCGCTGAAACCACACCCACTCGCAGGAAAGCTGCCGAAGGTGATATTAGGTGAAACTGCTTTCAGGACGGGAGGCCGAGGCGGGAGATAGTCGGTTCGGCCTCATTCACCAGTAACAGTGGATTATCAGTGAATCCCAGTTGTCTCTGACAAAAAGTTTATAAAACTATCCCATGTAAAATGATCACTACAAAGGCGGGTGTTGGACAGTGATCCTCAGCTCTCCATCAAGGTGGCTTTTCACAAAATAAATCCACCTCTTCTTGATGTGATCTTTTTTAGGAAATTTAAAAAAAGGCACCGATCTCTTTTGTACATGATCGCATCAAGGTAGTAGCCTACGCATACCGTGTTGAAGGCATAGCTCGCTAGCAAACTGTAGGCTGTAATAACTAATAGAACTGACAGTAACTCGCGATTGAACGGCGAACTGATACGAATATGCTCTATTGTTAGGGGAGGGGCCAGCCTCAGTGCGTCATCAAGTAGGGGCGTGTCCAGGACCTCAGGGGCTCCAGTGCGTCATTGACCGCCCGTTTTTGTCCCATCCAAAAAATCCGGAAAATAGCAATGGTGAAAAATTGTCTTTGCAATATTTTTAGCAATACATTTCTAACATTTATAATGTGTTTAGACAATTTTTTTTTAGAATTGCCTTTACAGGGACTTTAAAACTACTTAACCTCAAGCTCCATTGGCATGCCAAGCTGGCCTCTCATGGCTGCATCAACACGTTCTCATCCCAAGACGTCATCTAACTGATGCTTTTGACCATACGTCAACATCCAACGTTTTTACGGTACCCTTTAACATCAGTTAGATGACGATCCTAGGGCGTCATCCAATTGAAGCTTTACCTTTAGCGTCAGTTAGATGACGCTGGTAAGTTTAGGTCTGGGGTAGGGTTAGGATAGCGTCATCTAACTGACGTTAAAGGGTACCCTAAAACGTCGGATGTTGACGTATGGTCAAAAGCACCAGTTATGATGTCTTGGGGCTGACTGCATCAATATTTTGCTCTTTTGCTTCTTCCTCTTTTTTAGTGCACACAAAAACCACAATTGCCAAAGAGTGATTCACCTTGGTCTATATGCTTACCACTAGCGTGTACTGATGACATTTTATTGTTCTGTACTGAGTCGTAGCCTACAATTCGTTTGAAATCGTCATCGTACAGTCTACGTATATGTCGTTCCCAAGTTTATTAGATCCATGTCATATATTGTGATTTGTAATGCCAACATCTGTAGCAGGCATTTAAGGAATAATTCGTATTACACAAATGCAAATTCTAAGATAGAGTGTCAAACAAATTGTAATGACATTATCAGAGAAGTTTCATTTCTGGCTTGCCTATTTTTATGTTATATAAAATGCAATCTATTTGTATCTTTTACATAAAAGTGTCCCATTTTAAGTTGTGTTTGTCCCATTTCCAAAGCTTACAGGCCAGTGGCACCCGTAGTAAATGGTGGGCTATAGAGTAAACAGCTGCAGTCAGGGTCTCACTGCATTGTGCATCATTTTAATGTTCATCTAATGACATTCCCTCACTGTTTGTGTCATGGGCCATCAACAATCATAATTGTAAATTGATTCATTGTCAACTGAGGGTGACAACATGCTACTGACAAAAAGAAATTGATAAGAGAGAACAGGTTCCTTTAATGAATATATCAATAACCTGTGACAGCTGAAAAAGTACCTCTGTGAAATTTCAAATAAGCACAAACTCGTCTTGAGGTTGCTCCATTTGTTTTAGCTCTACCTGCCACATTGAATTTTACTTCGCAATAATTACTCTGCCATGAGCAATTTCGTTTTACTTTTACTTTTCAGAATACGTGTCAGCCTTGTGTTCAAGTTTAGGATTGTATCTGACCAAAATCGTTTGATTATTGTGTGTGCAGAATACACATTTTTAAAAGTCACATAATTGTTATGAATATAGTTGAGGTTTTTTAGGCCAAGCTCTCTTCTCAAATATGTATAGGCCAAATATTTTTTATTGGGTAAGGTGCATTTGCTCAAAAGCCAGCAATTGGTGAGCAAATCATGTTTTCTGGCTTTTTCATTCATTAGTGAATCTGTTTAATGATTTTTAAACATATTTATTCAATAATCACAAATTGAAAAGGTTTAGTTTGTAAAAATATTGACTTTAACTCTTTGCACAACTTTTTATTTCTTAATTAGGTCTGTGTGTTGCCTTGAAATGTACTGTTGCCTTTGTAATGTGATAGCATAACACCTCTTCACCTTCGAAAAAATGACGGTCGTACATCAAGTAAATTGTACTGAGTTAGACTGACAAATATCACTCTAATGGACATTTAATAGCCTGTGTGGAAGGACTAAGGTAAGCGATCTAACGGTAACATCAAGTGCACCATGAACACCCTGACACCGCGATTCAATTAAAATGGCTGCTCAGTCAGTCCCTCGTCTTGAATTAATGAACAGACATCGAGCCGGCCACTTTTCACCTTTCTCAAGAAATCCACAAAAATAAACACGTGTCTCACACAATTAGAAGGCTGAGGTGCACGATTATCATATTATCAAGACTTCACTCGCTTGACGGTTCAGGTATTAATAGAATTTCAATTGCTATGGCCTGCTCTTAATGGCTGATTTATTTGATTTTAATACCCCTGTCAGGAGGTAGAGCCAGGAGAGAGGCCTGCCGCCTGTATAATGGTGGCACATTTTGCCTCTGTCCGTTGGGAATGCTTTGCACTAAAGCGGAGCCTTTTGATATGTGGCCAGTGGACTCCAGTAGCTATAGTCGGCCAGCGTTCATTCAGTACAGGACTGAAACAAGCTTCATCCATCTCATATCTGATCAAACTCATGCAGCTCTGTGCAACTCTGGAGTAAAAATACATTTTATGAGCAGTAATGTAAAATAAAGTGAATTAAAATATAATGTGGAGGTAACTTTGCAGATTAAAGGGGTCATGAACTGTCTTTTATTTTTTTTTATATATATCGTTGTCTGAGGTCAACTGGGTTTTTACATTAAAATTGAAGACTTGGAAGTAAACGCCCACTGCTGTGAGTGGATAACAGTTTTGCATATTATAATGAGTTTAACTCTCGATCTGGTTTGTCATCACGAGGTAGGCCTATGTTATTTAGCTATGCGTGTAATGCGCGAATCGGTGGGCGGGGCTAAACCGGCCATGTTGAAGTAGGCGTTGATCTTCTTCTGCAGGGGTGGTGTTTTATCCTCTTTGACGTCATAGTTCCCACCTTTGAAAAACGAGTCGTTTGCTGAGCCTGCTGTCAATAAAAGCTTTTATTGGACTAACAAGGACGTTTTCAGTTCTGAAACTTTCAGGATATTCTTATAATATGATGACCTAGATGTCAAAAGCTCAAGGAAAATTTGATTTCTCAGTTCATCACCCCTTTAAAAAAAAAAAAAAAAAAAAATGTAGGTAAATTGTAAATTTGTAAATTTTATGTTTTGCAGAGCATTGCAAGAACTTTGCAGTTCTTTATCAATATTGGTGGATATAAACGAAAATGTGAAGCAGATTGAAAAATTAAATGTTCATATAAACATAACTTCAATCGACAAGAATCCATAACTAGCTCATGGAAAATTTATATTAAAATTAAGAAATTCAAATCGGTTTTAATTCAGAATCAAAATTCATAGTACATGACATACCAGTATCCAAACTGAAACAAGCAAAACACTGCAAAATAATAAAAACTATGATGAGCAGCATTGACCTCCTTTAGGATTTCTGTTGAGTCTCTGTGTGTGGAATCATGTGGGGACCATGTCTAGATTCCCTTTAGTAAATAAATTGACTGGAACTGTGTCATTTACCAGACTATTAATTGACTAATGTGCAGCACTGTCTGCTGTGACATAGGTGCGACCATGGGACTTATCATAACGGATTTAAGGAAATTAGCCGAGGCGATGAAAAAAAAAAAAAAAAAAGAACAAACATATGTGCTCTCTTAGATTTTGCAATAACTAGCCTTCCAGCACTGAAACAATACGGAGTGTTAAGAGTGTTCGAGCAACGATTAGTTTAATCGCTTAAGTCCATCATTATGAGATATCTGGAACCATTAACGATACATTTCCCAAGACACCAAAACACAATGCATTATCATTTTACACATTTATTGTCTCTGACAAACCAGTTGATAAATGAAGACCTAAATGCGTATTAAGAACAGTACCTCCCTCATTCCATTTTTTATTAACTATTTACATTCCTTTATCCAATCTAATTGGACACGGCATTCAATGTATAATTTTATTTTTCAGTCTCTGGGAGTGCTTTACAGAGACACTTTATAGTCTCTGCTGTGCTGAGATTTTGCAGAAACACTAATGATAAAAAAAGACTAAAAACAACCAATTTAAACAAACATTCCCATATTATTTAGAAAATTTGTGAAAATTATATGGAATTTCTGTTTGCATATTGCCAATAGATGCACATGTTGAAGTCTTAATGTTTTGTTGTAATCAACATTTAAAAAAAAAACAATATGTGTTGTCAATCCTTTGATGTTGTGTTGTAGGGATTTTACCATATATTCTAATCAGCAACGATTACCAATTGCCAAACAATGTAGCAACATAGCAATATAGAAAAGTAGCTTGGGCATAATTTTATTTATAATATGAAGTGTACATTGAGCCTTGTATATATAACTGTTTCATTTTGAAAACTGAACTGATGACTAAAACCTATCAAACAAAGGTCAATAAAATCAGTACTTCAATAATGATCTTCTAAATGTCAGATGGGTGATATTGTGATTTCCTCAGCAGGGCGTCTTTATTCAGCATGAGGTGTTACATCTGCTCTCAGTGTTCATTAGCTCTCTGCCTATACCATAATCCCTCAGCTGCCTCTGCCTATAGATTTGCTGTCTTCTTTATTGTGAAAGTGATGTGGACATCTGAACACTCCAATGGAGAACCAGCTAACAAAAGGACAAAACCCCACTAAAAGGTTAAGCATGTTAGATGAGGTGACAAAGATGGTTTAGGGTTAAGGTATTGTTGAGAAGAGACACTGATATTAACATGCTCACACTGATATGGTTAAGTCTTTTTGCTTTAGTTCATTAGCCATTTATGTTGCATTGGCTGCAGTGCTGGTGTTAGCAACTGTAATTTTCCTCAAAATACTTCTGTTGAAAATAGGTTTAAAGCATCACGTTTAAATGCTTATATTCTCTTATTGCAAGTTCATTCTGATAAAAGCGTCTGCTAAATGAAATTAGATGATTAATTTGCATCTAAATTAAATGTTAATATTTAAATCAATATTTTGAAAGTGTCTTTCTACGTTTGGAGAACATGAGAAAGGTTTGCGGTTGAGAGGCAGATGGATTGCTGGGTGGTCACTCTGTTTACTTTGACTCAACCGCAGATACCAATAATCGTTTTTTCCTCTTTCGATTTTGATTCTGTCGATTTCACATTAGGCACACCTATGTTCCAGACCGCCTGTCACGATTCAGAACACAGATATCCTAAGCTTTATTTAGAAATATGAACATAAACCTTCATACCATGCACTGCACTACTGAGACTGCCCACTTAGGTTGAGAAGAAACAGATGCACATGTCTTGTTTATAGCATCCTGAACAAAATAATTAAATCTGACTGATAACGGTAATTATCGGAAAACCATTAACATTCCTACACTATCCATACCCTCATTACTGTACATAAAAGAGATGCAATAGAGACAACACAGAGACATTTACAAGTAAAAAAAAAAAAATCTCTTAGTTTTCTTGGGATTTCTCTTGTTTCGGCAGCATGATCTCTCAAAACCAGAGGCTGCAGTTTCAGGACCGCAACTCTTGGACTGTATTTCCAGGACACTTTTTTTAATGTGAAACCCCCCAAAAAATGAATCTGTAGTGAAGTAAATGGTAAAAACAGGAATACGACGCCTATTACTGTATACATATATAACCTCCTCCATATTATCAGCAGCTATCGCGTTTCTCAGGAGCTAATTACCCTCCTCCATCCCCAGCTCCTCCTCTCATGCAGTCAAGATTTGGCATTCCGATTCCCCCTGAATCAGACAAAATTTCTCTTATTATGTTGTACATTAAAATTAATGATATCTGCAATACATTTAAGTTGGTTCTGTTCTGTTTAACCCGAGGGTTATTTCTGCTCTCCCTGCTCTTATCCATGCTATTCTGCATGGATGCGCAGGCAGTTTTGTAGGGATTTACAAACCTGCGCACATACTGCATATTCAAACGTACATAACTATAGAATCAATTCTTAATAGGCATGTGAACGCCATCAGCGTTTATCACAGGATCGCGTTTAAAGTCTGTTTAGAGATTTTCATATACATTTTTTTCCTAACAGTTACTGTAAATCCAGCCTCTAGGTTCATAAACGCCAGAGGAGAACTGGCCCCCGACTGAGCCTGGGTTCTCCCAAGGTTTTTTTTTTTTTTTTTTTTTTTTTTTTTTCTCAATTGGGTCACCTGATGAAGTTTTAGGACACCATTAGGTCACTTGAAGAAGTTTTTCGGGTCCTTTCCACTGTTGCCTTTGGCTTGCTCAGTTATATATATATATATATATATATATATATATATATATATATATATATATATATATATATATATATATATATATATATATATATTCAAATTAATTAATCAATCAGTTATACCCTTGATCAGCTTTTTTTCAGGATTTTTTTTCCCACTAAGAAACGAACATTGTTATTATGTTTTGATTGATACTGTGAAGCTGCTTTGATGCAATCTAAATTGTGAAAAGCTATAAAAATAAACTTGACTTAAAACTAATCAACTTTTCTTGTTCCCATGCACTGGGGCTTGAAGGTTGATTCTTTTTTTTTCTTTTTTTTTTTACTTGCCATTTTCTGACATTTGAGTTAATTTTCTACTCAAAATAACACTAAATGATACTAAAAAACGACCCATCGAATTGCACTGTTATTATATATTGTGAACCAATATTGTTACTTTAGTTACTTTAATTATGTAGATGGCGTCTATTTGATATCTATTATATTATCTATTTAGATGTTTTCTAAGTAAAGCATACATTTTAAAAGCTAGGTTTAATTCAAGGTCATTTTTTTGAGTAAAAAAATATTGCAAATGAAACTTCAACTAAGTAGAAATTACTCTAATCTTTTACTGCCAAGTCATAGTTACTTATATTCTCTGTTAATTTTAAGTAACTTAGATCATTAGAGTTTACTTAATTTTAAATTGTTTAATTATTTAAATTAATGTAGTTATTTTTTAAGTGTCATTCTACTCCAGGTGTAAAACCCATGGAAATCATTCAGTTTTTATTATCTTTTCACCATATTTTTTAACATATGCTGGCATGGCCATTTTAAACCTGATTATGCAAGGCTTTCATTATCAGACACTTTCAATTATTTTAGCAGTGCAAAACTTATTTAATTTAATTTCTCTCCAAGAAACTGATAATTAAAATCAGAATATAGAGAAACACTCACCAAAAAGATTAGGAACACCTGTTCAATTTCTCATTAATGCAATTATCTAATCAACCAATCAAATGGCAGTTGCTTCAATGGATTTAGGGGTGTGGTCCAGGGCAAGACAATCTCCTGAACTCCAAACTGAATGTCAGAATGGGAAAGAAAGGTGATTTAAGCTATTTTGAGTGTGGCATGGTAGTTGGAGCCGGACGGGCCGATCTGTGTATTTCACAATCTGCTCAGTTACTGGGATTTTCCCTCACAACCATTTCTAGGGTTTACAAAGAATATTGTGAAAAAGGGAAAAACATCCAGTATGCGGCAGTGCTGTGAGCGAAAATGCCTTGTTGATGCTAGAGGTCAGAGGAGAATGGGCCGACTGATTCAAGGTGAGCATTTGTGAAGCTAAAACACGCACCACTCATCTCCACTACAAATAGGAAAAAGAGGCTACAATTTGCAAGTGCTCACCAAAATTGGACAGTTGAAGACTGGAAAAATGTTGTCTGGTCAGATGAGTCTAGATTTCTGTTGAGAAATTCAGATGGAGTCAGAATTTGGCGTAAACAGAATGAGGACATGGATCCATCATGCCTTGTTACCACTGTCCAGGCTGGTGGTGGTGGTGTAATGGTGTGGGGGATGTTTTCTTGGCACACTTTAGGCCCCTTAGTGCCAATTGGCCATCGTTTAAATGCCACGGCCTACACGAGCATTGTTTCTGACCTTGTCCATCCCTTTATGGCCACCATGTACCCATCCTCTGATGGCTACTTCCAGCAGGATAATGCACCATGTCACAAAGCTCGAATCATTTCAATTTGGTTTCTTGAACATGACAATGAGTTCACTGTACTAAAATGGTCACCAAATCTCGACCAAATAGAGCATCTTTGGGATGTGGTGGAACGGGATCTTCGTGCCCTGGATGTGCATCCCACAAATCCCCATCAACTGCAAGATGCTATCCTATCAATATGGGCCAACATTTCTAAAGAATGCTTTCAGCACCTTGTTGAATCAATGCCACGTATTTAGTTTGCTCTGTTCAGTTAGTCTTTGTCGGTCGTTGTATTGTCAAGGTCAGTGTTGTGTGTAAAAAGTGTTCCTGAAGTTCCAAAGTTCCTGAGTATTCCTGTAATCTGAGTTTGTGAATAAACCAGAGGTATTGAAATCCTGTCTCTTCGTCTACTTGCAATACAGTGACAACACTGAGATGTTTCTCCACGGCTCTGCATACGTCATCTCCTTCATCACTCTGGGATGGGAGTTTTTTTTTTTTTTTTTTTTTTTGGTACTTGACGGGCAAATTAATGTCAGATATCCTTATGCCAAAATAAAAACTGCTGCATCTCTGTTGATGAGAGAATCAAAGTGTGTGCGTGTTGTGCACCCGCTACATTATGGCCAAGTATGTGCTCTTAAAATAGCATTATGAACAACACTTTAGACTAGTTTTTTTTTTTTTCTTCTGATCAGTGGAGTATTTGTTTTCTGGAGCTGCAAAATAGCACTAGAGAATGTTTGTGTTGAAACACGCCTCCTTTTTGCGTCGACTTGAGAATATTTTTTTTGTGCAAAAAAACAAACAAACAAACAAACACAAAAAAACGACATGATTCAACTATTAATTTCCTTCTCTGTGGGCCTCGAGTGAGTTCACTAGTGTAACAGCGTAAGCTTCTGTTGTTGTATGTAATACGCATCACACACATGACCAGCATATGCCAATTGAGCCACTGTAGTCACTTGGACTATTTTAACAATGTCTTTAATAACTTTTTGGGACCGGCAAGTTTCAATCCCTTGAAAGTCTGTGGAGGAGTGATTCAGCTCTCAGATTTAATCAAAAAATCTTAATTTGTATTCCGAAGATGAACAAAGGTCTTACGGGGTTGGAACAACATGAGGGTGAGTAAAAACTGACAGAATTTGCATTTTTGGCTGAACTATCCCTTTAAGTTCAGTACACCTTCTGCAAGTCATACGTTTGGAAAGGTTGGTCTGGACCACTCTTAGCTTTGCCCGGTCAGTTAACTGGTGGCCAACACTGCAAATAAATAAATAAATAAAAGTCTTTACATCTCAGTATACCAATATAATTCTGAGGTTAATACACACAATGTTCAATTAGGCTAATTCAAGTGTTTTCATGCACTGAATAAATGTGTAATTACACTAATTGTTGTTAGCTTTTTAATTATATTAAACAAAGGTACCTTAGCTGGCAAACTATTAGTCAGTAAAGGCTTGGGAGTCTATTTAAAGGGAATGATTGTGAATGATTGCTCGAACTATGGCAGCGATACAGCGAAAAGTTGTGCTAAATGAAAGTCGGCGCCATAGGTGGAGCCCTAACAAAGGCCAGTGAAAGCAACTGACAACGTTTATACTGTGAACAGTTTAGCCCTATTTAGACGACAATTGTTTTTTTATGGGGTCATATGGTATTTTAAACATTTACAGGGGTTAGTCAGTGATTTCATTGTCCGAATCCACATTTTCGTCCGAATCCACATCTCTAAGTCACCACAAACTTCACTTTTGATTCATTTTTTGAGCACATAAAGATTTGTATTGGGCCGTTATTGTGGCAGCAATATATGATACAATTTTAAAACATGTAGGCTAGGCTATACTATAGTAAATAGTATACTATATACTATACAATACTGTATACAGTATTGTATAGTATATAGTATACTATTTTAACTATACTTTATTATATTCCTTACAATAACTATATACAGTATAAATACTATTTGGATTAGTTGTATCTCCTAGCCCATGTATGTTTGATGAGCAAAGTAAGTGCACCCTCACACTTTCATTGCATAGAGGGTAAAGGTGATATTTTCTAAATTGGTCACATTTTGGTCTCATGTTTCCTGGACAGGAGAATGCAGTAATAACTAGTGCTTTATAACCATTCCAATCTGGTCTGACTTCGTTTGCACTCATAAGTTATACATACTTGCTACATTTAGGCTGAACGAGTTGAAGCTCTAGATTTGAGTCTTTGCCTCTACAGTAGATGACAGAAGGCTATACATGGCTTATCTTTTATTCTTTCTTTGTTAAACTTGACTTTTTTTTTTGTTCCGAATTGTTGCAGTAAGTAAAGTTTTAAAGAAATCACTTCTAACGCTCTTTGAATGTCTCTTTTGCAAGGTCATAAGAACCCCTTGGCTTGTTTGTATATCTCACATGCTAATATCCATTAGCTAAGGTGATTAGTTGTAATTATTTACTGTAAAGACTTACTATAATGATCCTATCCTATGGACCAATGGTGGTATATCTGGGAACAATTTGGACCCCTCTGCACATTAACAGCAGAAAGGAGGAACACATCAATTACCCAGGACCATTTTACATTTCATCTTCTTATTGGGCCCCTGCTAATGTTGACCACTTCCTCTGCCTGCAGTTTATTTTGCTTTTGGTGACTGTGGCCTCCACACATTGACCGTTCACTGGTCAGACGATCCATAATGGCCTGGCAGACGGATTGAGCTGCCAGGTTCAGGCCAAGAGACTTGATCTTGCAACATTTCAAATACAAGTGAATGAACTGTACTTTATCATTGTAAATGATGTTTAAGTCCTAAAACAGGCTTCTCAAAGGAATAATTCACCCCAGAATATAAATTATATGATAATCCAATCATCCCCATGTTGATGATCTGATGTTATGGGAGACACAAAAGGGAGAATTTTGTACAATATATATATATATATATATATATATATATATATATATATATATATATATATATTGATATATATATATTGATATATATATATATATATATATATATTCCTTATGACAGTTCAGCAACACACTTGTAAAGCTCCCGAAGGATTATTTATATAGAGTTCAGATGCAAAAGCCTCTAAATGCCATTTGAAATTTTCTTCTTTAATGATGATTTTTTATCAAACTTGTATATTTAAGTTCAGTAATTTCACTTAAATGGCAATGATAATTACCTATTAAATGTTATTTAAGTGAAATTGCCAAATCCTCCACTTCTTAAATAAAAAATGGCATTCTGATCTGTCTCCATTTAGTTAGCAACACCCAACTTCCTACATTCCAATCAATTTCCAAGAATGAAATCAAGTCCCGCCCTAGAGGTTTTTTTTTTTTTGTTTGTTTGTTTGTTGGTTTGTTTTTTTTGTTTTTTTTCTCGTTCCAGAAGCCATTTCCCTCAGATATTCGTCACAATAGGGAAGAAAGGACTATCGCAAGTTCTGTTTCATGCCGACTTTGAAGCGGCATGATGCCATGACAGCATTGTGTGCTTATAATTAACAAAGTTGTTGTACCGTGGTGTTGACACTTATATATCTATTATGGGTGTTGTTTGGTAGTTATAAGTCATAGTTTGAACAGGCCATGAATTATATGTTTACTGTGCTTTATGCATTTTTTTTCCTTCTTTTTTCTCAGTGTTGATAGCTGCGGTCACTTTGAACTGTTGTTGAATGAAAAAGAACAGAATACATATTTGATAAATAATTACAGGAATTTAATTTTGGGTGAATTAATTCCTTCAAGATGACTGTTGTAGGCTTAAAACATCATACAGTAATTAACTTTTTTTTTCATTGCATTGAAAAAAAAGACACAGGTTTGGAATAGCATGGGGGTGAGTGAATAATGACAGAATTTTCGGTTCCAATTATTTTTTCTTCTCCTCTCTACAGTAATGAACTTGATGCTGATGTAGTTTACCACATAACCTCAATGCCTGGAATTCTCCCACAGAGCTCTCTGGTCTAGTCCAAACACGCAGGCTTTCCTTAATTTTGTGATCAATGGCCTTTTAAACGTGTAAGAAAATCACCACTGTGCTGAACCCCTGACCCACTAACATAACCTCTAAAGGAAAAAAGATTTATACCAATCAGGAGAAGCTGACGCTTGACTTGGAATTAAGGACACAGTGTAGGACCCTTAATTAGAAGTGTAACCTTTTCCTGACAGAGAGATTTGTTTTCGCAGGGTCCATGTTTGGGTAAGTTCTACAGGGACCAACTGATAGAGAGATATGGATTCTGAATGGGCTCAGCCAACTGGGTGTTTATTAGAAAACTTGTCCCAACAAAACCCAATCAAAGGCCAAAGCAGCTCTGTGGCAATCACTCTAATAGGCTGTTTCCTCTTAGAGGTCTTCAAAGTGTCAGCAATGTGTCACCCAAATACTTTGTAAAATCTACAAAACTAAATCATGACTGAGCTAGGAAAGAAATGTGTAATACTTATAAATACAGCTTAAACATTAGTTGCAAATGTTATTATGAAATATGATACGCTTCCAAATGTCTATGATATTCCGGTCTCTCTATGGGATTTTTTCACCTGCTTTATTGTTTTACACCCAGCATGTCCTAACCATACGCGACGGCAACATGCGATGATTCAATTTTTGAAACGGTGGACGTTGTCGGTTTCTTAACACAAACAAATAACAAATAATTTGACTCTCCACACCAGACACAACGCAATCACAGCCAATCAGAAGAGTGCGTGGGCGGGCTCTCTCGGCAAGCTCCCGGCATTCTCAACAAAATGGATAAGCACATAATCAAATTCATGAATATTATTACACATCAACATCATTATAAATACATACTGAGTTACTGAAACAATTGTTGTCATAGAATGTCTGCTAACAATAAGTTGACAGATTGAACGTTATTGTCCACTTTTATTTATTTTGAAGAACTGAGGTGAATCAGTGCAGCTATTAAAGACACAATTTTATATTCAAACACAAAGACACTTTTAACATCAAATAAAGCACATAAACAGAATTAGTATTATCATACTGTCACTTCAACCATCTGTCTTCCTCATCTGTCTCTGCACTACACTTCCCAGAATCCTCTGTCATCTCCTCATCATCATCATCATCATCACCGTCACCTGTTGTCCTTGTCATTATCTCAACCTCTATGTATTTAAGTTCCCCTCTCACTCCTTGTCATGGCTGGTTATTGTTCTGTTTGTTTGGGTATTTACTTATTGGTATAAAACCTTTGGTATTTTGCACGCCCCCTTCATCTTTTTCATCCACCCGTTGACGTTACACATACTTTTTGTATGTATTCAATGTGTTGTCGATGTTGCAGAAATAGAAAGCGATTCTAAAAAAGAGATTCGTCATCTGTTGCGGTTGTGGCTGGTTATGACAAAAACTCTGAATAGCATACGATACCTTAATAACATACGATACCATCAATAACATAAGATACCTTTTGCGTGTCTAGGCGTGAAGTTAGGACAAGGTATTTAATGTCAAAAGCGGCTGTCTGAGATTGATTATCTTTTTGTGTGTTTTTTTATAGCAGTACTGAAATCAACTCACCTCATCTTCAAAATAAATAAAAATGAACAAGAACATTGAAACTATAAACTCAATGTTAAAGCTGCAGCTTTTTTGGGGTTAAAAATTATCCAAAAAAAAAAAAAAACATATTTGAGAAAATATACAACCAGCCAGAGTTCAAAACTATCTGCTTGCCTTAGTTTGATTCAAAGCGGTAAACTTGTAATAATGTTTTTAACTCCAGTGGTACTGGTGGATTTCCGTGGGAAATTCGAGCATGTCGTTGCGTCATTAAGTCACATCTGTACACATGAAGAAGGAGTCTCGGCTGGTAGGCTGTATCGCATGTGAGGATGTTGGAGGTGGAGATTTATTGCCTTTTCTCACTGCACTTGATATAATTAAACTTATCAATTTGATGGCGGATCCAGAAAAGTTCAAACATCACCAGTGACATCTAGATGTTCACCCACTGTAAAATGCAAAAGACTTTGTTCGGATTTCGGAGTGGCTACAGAAAAAAAAAAGACCGCCACCGGACCCATGCGAAAACATGGATACATATTGGAAGAACATTAGATCACGTAATGCTAACGTTGTTAACATTAACAATTTGAAAACAAAGCCCTGTTTTGCGTAATATGATAACTTATAAGCGATTGTTAAATTTAATCAGTGCAATTTACTGCAATGTCAGAACCAGAACAAAGGAGGATGTTTCGTACTTGTTAAGATGACATTTTCCGGTGAAGATTCTTATGTTGGTCATACTTCCAAAAAGAATAATCTCTGATTTTGTATGACAGTATCCACACCGGCGAGGGGACTGACAGCCTCTCCTCAAACATTGTGTTCATCCATGCTGTGCCGTGTTGGGGGTGTTGAAGTACAACTTACGCAAAGTTGATAATTCCGCGAAAGACTGCAATTGCAGATTTCGAACAGAGATGGCGACAAAGAGGAAAATCGCCAGACTGCAGCTTTAACTCAGTATGTATTTTTAATAATGTTAAAATGGTGTAATATTCCGACCCAATCAATTCATACAAATTTCACGAGGTGGCTAATTCGTACAAATTCATACGACTTCGCTTGTACGAATTCATACGGATTTTGCTAATTCGTACATTTTTTTTCGAGTAACCAGATTCGTAGGAATTTGTACCAATGACCTACCCCAAAACTATCCATCACGTTTAAAGAAATTGTACAAGTTCGTACTCGTATTAATCCAACGCATTCTCATCCCAAAGCGCCATATAGGACGCTTTTGCAAAAGCGTAAATATCCAACGCACATGGCACCCTTTAACGTCTAATGAGACGCTTCGGTTATGGTTAAGTTTTGGTATGGTGTAGGGTAAGGGTTAGACCACTAGGGGGCGCCTTCTGCCCAAATATATCTGCGTCTCATTTCACGTTAAAGGGTGCCATGTGCGTTGGATATTTACGCTTTTGCAAAAGCCTCCTATATGGCGCTTTGGGATGAGAACGGGCTCATTAATCGTACGAGTGAGGTCGTACAAATTCGTACGAATTATGGCACCTTTTAATCACTTGTACGAATTTGTATGAATTGGACGTGAGATAGTGTTGGATATTCATGAATTTGCTTATGTACTCCATTTCGTTCATTTCGCTTCCTGAGAGAGCCCGTCCACGCACTCTTCTGATTGGCTGTGATTTTTATCGCTTCCCATTGTCCCCAAGTGTTTAGACACATTATTTGTCGCTGGAATCGTATCTCTTCGCAGTTAGGACACGGTGTTAGGTTTAGCCTTTATGTGTGAACAACAGTAATAGCAGTGCCAAACACTGTTAATAATGCATTATAAAACAAATAGATTGCATTAGAGTAAGAATATTAAATATGAAATCAGAAATCAATGTATTCAAATGTACAATTGCATCTTCAAGATGCAAAGAAGATTTCCAGTGGCTTAATTGGAATTTGTGGCATGTTTTCGGACAGCTGGCTTGAATTGGTCATGGTTGGACGAGCCATTGAGCTGACCTCAGATGGCAGGAGCTGTATCCAATAGAAACAGAACAGGCAATACAGGAAGATGCTTCAGTTCTCTTAACCCCTGCTTCCTGAAAAGAGACATCCAAGAAGACACAGGCCGTATAATGCAGAGAGTCTGTGTTCTATCAGGTCCTCTCCAACTCTAGACACTGAAGGGCTGTCAATCGACACAGCGGGTCACACAGGTGCAATAAGAAACACATTGCTTTAAAAAGACTCTTGCAGCAATGCAAACAGAGGATGTGACCCTCCTCAATTAGATAAAGCTCTTGTTGGATCTCTGAGATCTAGTTACAGGAGGTATGTTTCTATATGACACTGTTGTTTTACTGCATCTATTTATTTATTTTAGTAAGCAGTCAATAAAATTGAGGACAGTATAAATGAAACAGTATAAATGCGGTTTGTGTAAAGAAAAGGGATTTAAAGTGTATAAATGGCTCAAACTGTTTTTCGATATAATATTTTCATTCAGTAAAAGTCTTCAGCCGTTCAGTGAAAACCGATATGGAAATTCAAATTCTTCTAGAATCAGACAGTAGGTGTTTCCAACCCTGCTGTATCCAGTAGAATGTTTACTCCACCCATTTTCAAATATCCTGTCAATTTTATAAATTTTTTTTTTATTATTATTGTTAAGATAATTCGACTTAATGGAGTTCACAGTTATGCGTTGTTTGCTGTATACTTATAATTAGTGATGTACAGTGCTTTAATGATTCAAATAAGTTGAAAAAAGTCCATTCGATTATTAAAACGTTCTTTACACTAAGTACAATGGTTATTTTAAGAGCTGTTCACTGAAACGTTCTTTGGGTGAAACAAAATGGGTCTTATATGGCATTGAAACCCTTTGGGAATCTTTGTTTTGAATTGAATTTATACAGAAGCATTGCTCACTAAGAGCAGTTGATCTTGAAAGAATTTTATTAGACACATTTGAGAGTTTTAAGCACCGTGTGAGTTGTTATCTCTTTTTCTCGCGAGAAAATTAGAATTAAGTCTCTCCATTAAATCCAATTGCCGTCTAGGAGAAACAACTGAGAAATTGGGGAGATCTCATTTCCCAAGTCAGTGGGAACAATTTTGGTCTCCAAAGTAACTTCAAAAGCAGGCCTGCTTAATTTATTCTGTGGTTTCAGCACAGTTTGGGCACAATTTACATGGTGATAAGGGGGGAATGGATCTTTAATATGCCTTGATTTTCTTTTCTTTTTTTTTCCACGAAACCTCTCAGCTTTCAAGAGTCATTTAGCAAATAATCACTTTGTTATTGGTCTTAAATAGTGGCTAATTAAAAGTCTGACCTCTGCGAGTTACCCTCTTCCTAAGAACACGTTGCATAAACAGGAAAAATCTGTTTAATTGCAAGAAAAAAAAAGCACATTTTCTGAAGGGTAAGGTAATTGGCCCACTGTGAAACAAATGAATCCACTGGGAATCGGCCAAATGGATGTTCCAATACATGTTCAACAGTAGTCCTGCACTCGGTTTCAACGTCCCTACTGAAATAAGATGACATCAAATCACAGAATAGGGTGTTTTGACTGAGCAGAGACACTACACTGGTGCTCTAGCAATAACACATGTGACTAATGAAAAACGGTCTTGTAAATGTAAATAAGGAGTGATTAGGACTGATTTTGACTCTTTTTCCACTTGCCAATGTTGTTTTGTTCAGTGGTGCCTATTGGATGATGGAAATAACAACACAAATGCATACAGAGAGAAAGAGAGAGACAAAATTCAGCTCAGGAAGAATGCATTTTCATTTTATTCACTGTCATGTGAGGGACTGAGCCATTTCACATGCAATCTACAACAGTCTACCCTTCAAGAGTTTTTAGCCATTCTTAAATGTGACCGGAAACTAATGCATGGCCCTTGTTGGAGTCCAGCTGTGTGTGTGTGTGTGTGTGTGTGTGTGTGTGTGTGTGTGTGTGTGTGTGTGTGTGTTGCCGTAATGAAGCCCCAATAGATGGCAGTATTTCACAGTGTATGAGTGTCAGAGGAATCTGAGGGTCAGACACACTCTTGCATTTTTCAGACAGGCTTAACTCTCTGTTTATTTTAATCAAAGTGGGATCGCAGCCCATTCAGCCATATTAAGAGTGATTAACACAGATACAAATACTCTGTATTCACAGTGTCAAAATGGCAGGTTTCATATGTCACATGTGAAGGTGATTTGTTGAGGTTTGAAAACCTAGTAATTCATTTTACTTATTAAGGCTTTATTCACAAATTGCTCCAAAGTCAAAATCCCCTACCAAAAAAAAAAATTAAACTGTAAACATAATATATTTATTTCATATTAAATTCATAAAAATTGCTTAACTGCACAGGAAAAGACAGGTTTTTTTTATTTATTTTTGCCATGTATGAATTTTGACAAAATAGTTTTCTAAACCAATTTACTCAATTTTCTAAGTATTTCATTTTTCTTAAAGTTTTAATTTCATTATATATTGAGTAAAGCACAGATTAAATTGAGCATTGTGTACAGCAAATAACGAATATGCAGAAGAATGTGTAAAGATCTGAGTATTTAGGATTTAGAAACAAATATGTAAAATCTTATGAAATATGTGTGACAGATGCTGAGACGTGTGTGTGTTTGTTATGAGTTTTGAACAGTGTGAAGTCATCATGTGCAGATAGAGGCGACGGGGGGAGGTCAGCGTTTGACTCCGTGGCAGATGGCGGGTTGTAAGAGCTACAGATTTCAATATGACTGACTGCTCTCTAGACATTTGTTATATACAGAAATGTATATGAAATATACCAGAACAATAAATACGGCACATGCTACCTTTATAATTCTTTTCACGTAAATGTTCAACCTTTTTTCTCTTTTTTTTTTCCTCAAGTTGAAAATAAATGCTTTAGGAAGTTGGCTTGCCTTGAACTATTTTAAGGCCTACATTAATGCTGTTTTTATCAACTTTTAATTTATTAATTTAGAGTTAATTTATTATTTGTTTAGAGACTAAATTATCTATTTACACACACACACACACACACAAAAATATTTTCGTGATTTGTTATCGCAACATTTTATCTTTTGTCAATTCAACATTGACGATTTATGTGGTTCAAATAACATAATATTTTGAGTTTCTGTTCAATCTCCACTGTATTAACTCATTTTTTTATTTCAATGAACTAACATTTTTAAGGCAACCATTTACTTTCTAAAGTTAAACTAACAATCATTTTTACAGTGTATTTTTATTCTGTTGTCAAGGTCATTTGAAAATAAAATTAAAAAAAATGACCATATAGTATGCATGTTCCCTTATAGATCCATATAATTTTTTTCTGTTCAAAATGTCCACACACCACTCGCACATTCAAAGTTGATTTGAGCCACAACGTGTGGTAGGGTATGATGCGTTAGTGACAGGAACTACAAATGCTGCCTGAAACGGTTTGTTTTCATTTCGGTTGTGTTAGTAAGCAGCACAGACAGAACCTGTCATGTCTTGGCTTATACAGGACTGTTGTCTTTAAACATTTGCTTTTGTCTGTGTTGATATGACAGGAAATGAGAGGACGCAGCAGCTATAGGCTATAAAGCACATAATTGTCTTTATAAGTTTAAGATGTAGAAATCGACTTCCTGGTGTGCCGTTTTTTGAAGGTTCCCCTTGAACTGGATGAGAGCGGCCCACTGCACACCATATCCTGTCTAGTACTAGCCGAGCGTGTGTGTGTGTGTGTGTGTGTTTAAGGGGATAAGTCAGCAGTGTGCTCTGTAATGCTCCGCTCGAGCTCTTTCTGCTTCAGCGGCTCTTCTCTCTGATTTCACGCTGCGCTGCCTCTGAGCTCTGCCGGCCCGGGTAAGTGTCCTCGGCCCGCTCACAAGAGAACCAGAGAGAGAGACAGAGAGAGAGACAGCCACATGCATGACTGCTCACTGCCCCATTCCATTCATTCCAAACTGCCCACCCCATTCCAGCTCTCTCAGATTCAGGCTCAAGTAGCATCAAAAAAGCTTTAGAAAAAGCTTTACTAAAGCATTAGTGTCATTATATACAGATAAAAATTAATCATATACACATTATATATATATATATATATATATATATATATATGACCGTTTATAATTAATTTATAAAAATGGTTGAATTTTAACACATTAAATTAATAATTAAAAAGAACAAATATACACAATACAATAAAATATAAATAATACAAATATTAAAACCATTTGTTCACTTACAAATCAATTACTGCAGAATATACTGCAAACATTATTCCGCAATGAACGTTTGAAACCATAGAAAGCTATGTTGACATGAAATTATATATATATATATATATATATATATATATATATATATATATATATATATATATATTATGCTACACATTTAATGTACTGTAAATTTAAAATAAACAATGTCTTTTGCATTTGTAATCTTGTGTAAAAGTAAATTAGATTATGAAGGTTCAAATAAGAAAACAAAGAGAAAGATATTAGACTGAAATTACTTCCGGGTCATTCATCAAATTGAAAATTCAAGGTCAAGTTAAAGTTAAGTGCACTGCATTGTGGGACACAGTGTGCTATGATGTATGCCACATTTTTTTTTTTTTTATGAAATGTAGTTCAATGAAAGTATTATTTGAATTTGCATACTTTGCACAATATACTACAAACTGCAGCAGAAATATTAGAATAGTATAGTATACTAGTATACCATTACCCCCCCCCCCCCCTCTCTCTCTCTCTCCTCTCTCCCTCCCTCTCTTTCTAAAGGCTGCACACAACTTTACCAACATGAGCACACACACACACACACGTTTACTTAGCTATGGGAAAATTCCATATCTGTAATGTTTTTTATACTGTACAAACTGTATTTTCTATTCCCTTTCACTAACCCTACCCCTAATTTTTGACTTTATACCCCTTGTGGGGACCACATGTCCATACTAAGGGCTGCTCACACTGGACACATTCTTGCGTTCCATCTGTGCAATGTTTTCAATTGTTGTTCTAAGTAAACATTGTTGACTGTTGCTTTGCATCTGCAGTTTTTCACTCTATTACACTGTGAGTGTTACATTTTAAAGTTCAAGTTCAAGTATTCCAAGACCCATGAGTTCTGTCTCATTCATGATGCAAAATACACCAGCCCATAACCACAATGTTCTCCTCAAACCTATCCATGAAAGTGGTGTTGACTAAAAGAGAAAACTGACCATAGGGGAAGACAGTTTACACTAATTTCTGCTTTAGCACCCCTAGTGGCAACATTGAGAAATTGTAATCTCAAAACTCAATGGATAAAGTATAGTTCACTTTTGAAAAAAAAAAAAAAAAAAAAAACTTTTGCTGATAATTTACTCACCCCCATGTCATCCATGTCATTCTTTCTTCAGTTGAAAAGATATTAAGGTTTTTGATGAAAATATTCCAGCATTTTTCTCCATACAATGCACTTCAGTGGGAACCAAACGGTTCAAGGTCCAATAGACACTTTCAGTATAAACTACAAACTAAGGGCTTTAAATGATTCCAGACAATGAATAAGGGTCTTATCAAGTGAAACGATCGCTCATTCACAAAATAAATAACAAAGTTTAAGTTTTATAAGCACAAATGCTCGCCTTGCTCTGTTCTGTGACGCACGTTTGTGACTCTCCTGTTCAAACTTTTTTTTCTCTGTTTAAAAAACTCTCTTTTTTTACTTTGTGATTTAAGAACATTATTTTCCTGTGTTTTACCCTATGATTTTACCAAGCGTGATCTGTTCATCTCAGAATCAGAGCTTGGTCATTCTCCCATATAAGAACAAAACAGACAATGTCAGTAGTACTGAGTGACATTAGTCAAGTCAGGCCTGCACAATATGGAATTTAATAAAACTTTCTGCATTAAAAAAACACAAGGACAAGGAAAAAAACGTCCCCACAAGGACAAGGATTTCAGACATTGCCATCTTTGTGGGGACATTTTGTCCCAATAATGTACAGTAAGCCTATAATAGAACTATTGATCTATTTTTTTTTTTTTTTTTTAACAAACCCTCCACAAAAGCAACCGCAAAATAGAAAATGCCTCAAACCAGTGTCCATCTGACAGAGAGAAAAAAAAAAAAAATAGATTACTTACTTGTAGCATTGATATATGAATTGCACAGTTGTGGCAAAATGTTGCAAATAACATCACATGATAAGTGGCTCAAAATATTTTAATTATGTCACGGTTATGCCATATTGCTTTACAAAAAAATAAATAAATGATTTAACAATTTCACCTTGTTGCATTAGTGTTGCAAATAAAACACAATTTGCTGATAGAGAAATGACTCTGGCATCACCTACAGCAAATTTAGTACTCGAGTAGCAATTATTATTTTAACCTTGATGTCAACTCGATAGATTTTGGCCAGGTAGGATTCGGGATTAAACATATATAAATAACCTCATCAAAAGAGGATGACGAGACATTATGCAACCTTTTGTTACATAAAGTGCCCAAGCTTTTGAATCAAGATGGATCAGAAATGTTTAAATTCGGTTAATCTGAAGTGGAATCTGTTATGGAAATGACACTGCGGAGGAAGAGCAGGGGGTGTGAATCAATTTGCACACTAGAGGATATTACACCAGGTGATAAATAATATCACCTTTCATGATCGCCTTCTGAGAAATCCGAGCGAAAACCGTGGTAACTGTTTTGGGGGTGTGAAATCTGTTAGGCTGCCCTCAGTGGATGACAGAAACAATTATACAGCTACACGGGCAAATGAATAAAATTAGCGCTTGGAGCCGTTCTCTCTTTCCCTGCCCATGGCGATTAGCATGTCACTATCCTCAGACACTCGTTTATCAGAGCCCGACGACGTTAGCGCTGCACACGCTTAAACCAAAAAACCCATCACTGGCTTTAATCATGAGGGTGTGATTGTATCATCAAACTCAGGCCTCGTAATGAACTGATGATGTCAGCTGCTAACAGGGCGTCATGGGAGCAGAGGTTATATATGTGTGTGTCTTGACACACACATAGTAATTGGAAGAAGAAATGTTTAAAGCCGTTGTCTTTGTGTTGTAGGTGATATGTGGTTCATGTTAGCCGGTTTTAATGTAATGATGTTATTTGGGTCAGAAATAATTAAACTAACTCATAATGGTTTCCTCCTTCTGTTAACTCCAGTTAACTTCCTGTCGGGACCTCCAGCAGCGTTGCTGGGCTTTATTTACCCCATCCTCATTTCCTGTCATTACTGTCTTATGCCACATATATCTCAGCTGTGTTTCAGCAAAACTAATAAAACTTGGTAATACGCCACAAATTTAGAAAGGAAAGGGGCCCAGAAATAGATAAAGTGGCCTGGAGTGTTTGGCGAGAGTTCAGAGTGAAATGGCTCTGTTTCTGTCATTATTTCACTGATCATTTCTGTCCTGACTTAACTGATAGGATGATTATTTGCTGATAACAGCAATGTCCCCCTCTTTTACTTGCAATGATAAAGAATCATTTTATTTCATAGGCTGATATTTGTGGTTGATCATTTGAACTGTCAACTTGACTGGGATAAAATCCTTTACATGCCAATGCTTCGTTCAGAGATGTTAATTTTACAAGTCCATATATTTACAGAAAAAAAAAACATGGGTTTGTTCCAGTGGTGTGCAGTGATTTCCTATTTATTTACTTCAATGCTTGTCGGTAACACTTTACAATAAGGTTCAATTTGATTAAGTTAACTACATTAGTTAACATGAACTAACAATGGAGAAAAAAAATCTAAAGCATTTCTTAATCTTAGTTTATATTAATTTCAAGAATTAGACATCATTGAAAGTATTTAACGGACCTGAGTTAGTATTCTTTCAAATAACTAACATTAACAAAGACTAATACTATGTATTGATCATTGTCACGCATGTGTCTGCTCTAGTCAACACAACACGCCTGCGTCGTGTTGCTCTCGCAAAAACGCGCTGGCGATTAATATATCAGCCCGTTCTCATCCTTTAACGTCATATAGAACGCTATATGACAAAACGGCGCTATACTACGCACATGACACCCGCTATCGTTAATATAACACGCGAACCCAAGACGTTATAAATCCTTTAGCGTGAATATGACACGCAGACCCTACCCCACACCTAAACTTAGCCCTCACAGCGCGTGTTATATTAACGATAACGGGTGCCATGTGCGTAGTATAGCGCCGTTTTGTCATATAGCGTTCTATATGACGTATAAGGATGAGAATGCGTTGGACGATCCCGGGCCGTCATACAACTGACGCTTTACCTTTAACGTCAGTTAGGTGACGGGGTAGGTTTAGGTCTGGGGTAGGGTTAGGATCCGATAAAAGGGTTAAGGATACCATAAAAAGGCGGATGTTGACGTACGGTCACAAAACGTCCCAAGACGTCAGTTGTTAAACATTGTTTAATAGGCCCATTGCTTTTCTTAGAACTGAAAGAGAAAAAGGGTCATTTACTTCAGGACACAAAAATGGTAAAATATTAATCTGCAAACCATTATTATGAATATAAAATTATTACAATCTATATTTTTAAATAACAATTGAGCTGACAGAGACTTTCTCATTCACCTTTTAATTTACAGTATGAAAAAGAAGTAACTGCCGTGATATTCTTCCTAACATCTTCTTTTGTAAGTCTTCATGATTATTGAACAAAATACAGGCAAGTTATAAGACGCGTGACCTCCAACAAACCAAATGTGGGACAATTATAAGTTTGTGTGGGACAATGTGGGACATGTTACCAACACTAAAACATACCGAAACTGTTATATAATGTCTATATAACTTGATAAAAACATTTATATTTTGCCTTTCAGCTGATCAAAATGATTTGTTCTTAGTCCCTTCCAAAAAAAAAAAAAATCTTTATTTTACATGTCATTTAAATTCAACATCTGAGCCCAACGGCAGCAGGAATCATCTATAAATATTTTAGAAACAGTTCTGACCAAGTCCAACAAATTAATCAGCGAAGAAATAAAATATAAAACAACATGAAATTAGATAGACAGTCTTATATATTAAGAATATATTAAAAACCAAAACCAAAAACTTTCATATTTTTAGAAAGGATGTGAATAAAAACAGGTTAAACAATAACATTCTGTTTTATCGAATTATCCATTTGTTTTCTGGCAGGGAACAAATGAAACGAATCACTGGTCCACATTTTGATTGACAGCCGTCACAACCTACGAGTGACCGTGTTTACTCCTTTCTTTTCAACCATTGGATAGTATATAGAACATAGCTGTTGTATTTGTACTTATGACACAGCGCTAAAAAACTACGCAGCAAAAGTAATAAGAAAAATGCTTTCTTAAAAAGGCAAAAGAACGCATGCACGTTTTCTTAATATGATAATTAAAAACTTTAGTCTGATGAAAATGCGGGACATTTCCTCAACATGCAACGTGCAGGACAAGGGGCGAAAATGCTGTGCAGTACAACGCAAAGTGGAATGGGTGGTCACCCTATGGTCACACCTAATAGTGTTACAATAATAAAAACAGCCATGACTCCTAATCTCGATTAAGCTTTATTCTATGCAAAATAAATCATCACATTACTGTAATTATATTATTATTGAAAATAGTATTACTATTATTAGTAGTATTGCATTATCTAATAAAGAGATTTACGTAACCTTTAGTTAGTTAGCTCCAGCTGGAGAACACTCGATTCTTAAAGACTCCTCTTTTGCTGGATGTTGCATGCATGTTGTGCTCCCGTGAAAAGCATTGTTGGTTTTAAGTCATAATTCGCGCTGTTTTTTTTTTTTTTCCTTTTACCGCAGAAGCATTTGTAAAGGGCGGTTTTGCACTCCCTTACATTAGGTCACGTGAGATCAAATGACTACTCAACAGCAACAATATTTGTCGACAATGTCGACTAATTGTTTCAGTCCTAAAATAAAGTAGTAAATTATGTTTTCTGTGCAAATTAAGCACTTGCATCGCTTCATAAGCATCACATGTATTAATTGTGTGATGTCTTTACTACCTTTCTGGGCCTCGAAAGTAGTGGAGGGACTAAAGTGTTTTTCATCAAAAAGATGAAAAAGGTTCGACATGAGGGTGAGTTATTAATGACTGAATATTGATTTTTGGGTGAACTAAATCTTTAACTAATGACATTTATAAAGTGTCACTCTTTTTTAGAATTAAAAAGTTTCCCTCTCAAAGTAGGCTATACAATTAATATGTGTAATAATGTAGTATTGCCAACCCGATCTCACGACCAAGTCGTACGAATTCGACGAATGATTAAAAAGTGGCTAATTCGTAACAATTCATACGACCTCACTCGTACGAATTAATACGATTTTGCTAAATCGTACATATTTTACGAATTGGCCAATTCGTATGAATTCGTACGAATGACCTACCCCTTACCCTGCCCCTAAACCTAACCATCACGTGGGTTTAAACAAATCGTACGAATTAGTACGAGTGAGGTCGTACGAATTAGTACGAATTAGCCACTTTTTAAACATGCGTCGAATTCGTACGAATTGGTCGTGAGATAGTGTTGGTATTGCATGTGTCCTTCAATCCTATAATGCATTGTGGCAACCTCAGTAAAAAAAGAAATCTTTTGAAATAGTGAGAATATTGTTGATTATAAGTAACTAATAATTTATTGAATAAATGATTAAAAAAACAAATTAAATTGAATCTGACAATTTTGCATAATTTTTGTATACTGTGTATTTTTATGCTTATAGTGGTCTTAGCAATTTCACCAAACTGCTTTGATTGAAACCTATTGTCAGTCAAGCATGTTAACGTGTGTAGTACGTTTTGTGTGGCATACAGAGTTTCCTATGAAGAGTGTTTAAAATCAGCTTCTTTGTTTCTATTTCATTCTGGATGATGCCTCCTATATGTAGACAGTAGACATCAAAGCAGCCTAATATGTTTTGGAACAGAGCTGTGTCGTGAGACCATTTTCTTTTTTTCATCTGTTAAATTATGTTTTAAATTGTTTGAATTGTAAAGTGAGTTTTTACAAAGGGTTTGGTAGCGCTGCCTCACAGAACATCCAAGAAAATATCCATTACAAATCATAAGTTTGCAAGACTGACTTTATTGAATTTGACTGGAATTTTTCATGGGCGGCATTCTTCAGCGACTGAGTTTTCTTCAACGTTCCTCAATTTTTATTTGCAGAGACATTCATCTTTAGTCACACAACATAAAAAAAGAAAGAAGGATCTTAGAGTCACAGTCGACAAAATTGACATATGGCTTTTTTTCCATAATGGATTATTTATGGTTAAAATTGTAGTAAACTAATTGAATACAAGATGCACTTTGATCTCTGGAAGGCAAGTGAAGTTGCTTCTCAGTGCAATTGATTCGCAAGCACTTTTGGCCAGTGTTATTTACATCAGAGTTTGACACTATTCTTTTAAGTCTGTTCAAAACATTGTTTAATGCAATTTCCATTGGAAAACGTATTTGCTTACAGAGTGGCTTCAAGCAGTACAACATCATTTCAATTATTTTGTTGGACTTTGCTTTTAGGAATCTAAAAAGCACAGACATGCACATTGCACACCGGCTACGCCTGTCGCATTCTCATGTTGCTGTGGCAGCACATTGTAAAGTCTCAAACCCATGCCATTCTGCTGGGTGATATAATTAGGAGGCAGATGAACACATGGCAGTAAGCGCTCTCTGGAGAGGCAGCGAGTAATGATGTGAGAATCAGAGGCATTTGAAGAACAGGTTAGAAGTCAGCCGAGGGGTTCGAGGGCTGTCTGCACCATAGGGATGACCTTGGGAACTTTCTGGAACACTCGAGACCATGTTGCTTCAAAGGCAAGCATGTCCTTGGGGAAGATCCTGGAAATTGGTTATTGTATTGTGAAGGCTATTTACCTTTTTGGGGATTAACATATTTAATTCCCCTCTCTAATCCCATCGGAGTTAATGCCCCTCCATTTCCAATTATCCTGTAAGTGTGACACGGAAGAAATCGTTTGCAACAAACTGCTTGTATCCACACAGACCTCATTTTCTGAGAAGAATGCTGGAGTATTTATTGCTTTTGTTGTTCTAGCTTTTATTTATTTATTATTATTTTTTTTTTTTCAGATTACCCATTAGTAGTGGTCAATTCTTTGGAGCCAAGTATCCAAGGATTTCCAGGATGTAATTCTCCTTTTGGTTTGAGGACCATTAACCCTCTGCTTTAGGTTAATAATCTTTAAATTATGGCATCTTTAGCCTCAGACTCAAACAGTACACCCAAGAACCACCCACTGTCCGGTTTAACTCTGGATAAATTTGAATTGTTTGTAAAGTGTTTATCAGGATCATTTATATGAATTCCTCTGGAGTTTGAATGTTACTTCTCAGATGTGTGCATTTAATGGACAATTGGTGGTGCTAATGTCTTGTAGCCCTCATATATAATAAACATTTCTTCAAGGACATAAGAAATCGCACTCAGGGTTATTATCTGGAGATTTTAAAGGAGTAGTTCACTTTGGGGAAAAAAAAAAAAAAACTTTTGCTGATAATTTACTCACCCCCATGTCATCAAAGATGTCCATGTCATTCTTTCTTCAGTCGAAAAGAAATTAAGGTTTTTGATGAAAACATTCCAGGATTTTTCTCCATATACTGCACTTCAGTGGGAACCAAACAGTTCAAGGTCCAAAAGACACTTTCAATACAAACTGCAAACAGTTCAAACGGCTTTAAACGATTCCAGATGATAAATAAGGGTCTTATCAAGTGAAACGATCACTCATTTAATAAATAAATAACAAAGTTTAAGTTTTATAAGCTCAAATGCTTGCCTTGCTCTGTTCTGTAACGCACATTTGTGACTCTCCTGTTCAAACTCGTTCATCAAAATGAACGACTCTTTTTCCTAGTCATTTGGTTCATTCAACGAACAAAACGAACCAATTGACCAAAAAGATTTGCTCATTTTGATGAATGAGGTCTAACAGGAGAGTCACGAACGTGCATCGCAGTACAGAGCAAGGCAAGCATTTGAGCTTATAAAACTTAAACTTTGTTATTTATTTATTAAATGAGCGATCGTTTTCGACCCTTTGAACAGTTTGCAGTTCGTATTGAAAGTGTCTTTTGGACCTTGAACCGTTTGGTTCCCACTGAAGTGCATTATATGGAGAAAAATGCTGGAATGTTTTCATCAAAAACCTTAATTTCTTTTCGACTGAAGAAAGAAAGACATGGACATCTTGGATGACGTGGGGGTGAGTAAATTATCAGCAAAAGTTTTTTGAAAAGTGAACTACTCCTTGAACGCTCATCTGTAAAAAGCACTTTGTGGATGTGGAGAGATTTTCCCAGACTGATGTGAATTCCATCCAAGACTGAGTGTTGTGACATTGGGCGAGTCTGCTCAGCATCAGTCCCGTGCAGACAGGAAGTGTGGACGAAAGCTGTAGTTTAGTCCTGAGATCTGTCGGGTTTTTAATAGCCATCTCATTCATTAGAGAGATTCCTTTCAGATGACACAGGCATGGCGCGATGGGGGATGTCAGATCTGGGCGTTTATGAGGGTCTAGACTGCTTGTCCTTGTCTTGGCACATAGCCTACTATTTCGTACCAGGACAATGCACAGTCTGGTTTTGAGGTGGGCCAGAGTTTCTTACATGTTTCTAACTTAAAGGAAATAACCAGGTGAAATACATATTGGTTGAGGAATGAAAAAGCGGAATGAGACAAATCATCTATGGTTAAAATCATTTGTCCAACGCAAGTAAAGACCTTACAGACTCTCAGAGCTTTAAAATTCTCCGAAAGTTAATGTCATTTGGGGTTTCTGTCAACTTAACTTGACTTTAACTTCTACCAGAAAGACTCGGGAGATATACATTGAAAAGCAGTATACATTTATTGACGGCTCAGCAAGCATAAATTTATGAGTTCTTTGGCGTAGGCCCCGTCCTTAGTGAGCAAAACGAGGTTAGCCAGAATCTGCATGTCCCATCTGAGATGAAGGCAGGGGCGCAGCCGACTCCCCTGGGGGTAAGGGAAGGACCATCCTGGTGGTGGTGATGGGCAGGATGGAGGGGAAGTTACCATCTTGGTGGTGGTTGGGGAGGATGGAGGTGAATGGCAGCGACAGCATCTGCAAACTCAGACAAGTGTAAGTACCAATCTTTTATACTGAGATTGTTAACACCTGATTGGATAGGAGTGAGGTAATACATGACGCCCTGATTGAGTCTTCCTGACAGAACTTAAGCTAAAGCTTAAGTTAAAACTTAGGGGGTGAAAGTAATCGTTCAGCTGTGCATGTCCAATTAAGCATTTTACTAGCAAACTTCATAATCACAAAATAATTCTGATTAATAATGTGTAAGTCTTTGATAGTCTTTGATATTGTGTGCGGTAGTGTGTATGACTAAAATCCTAGGCCATTACCTGAAGAAAACAACCATGTTTAAGCAACAACAACAAAAAAAAACAGTAGATTATGGTTCTAGCAATGCCAAGGTCATGGGTTTGATTCCCATGGAATGCCTGAACTCATAAAGTGTATACCTTAAATGCAATGTAAGTTGCTTTTGATAAAAGGGTCTGCCAAATACCAAAACGTAGGTTTTGGTACTTTATTAATTACTGCATATGCTGGCTGTTAGTTGCTAGGGCGTTTTGCCAGGGTTTTGCTAGATTTTGAAGTCATTTTTGGGGAGATTTGATTTCACCATTCTGAGAAAACTGAAAAGTGCTTGTACTTTTCACAGTGTAAATAGATAAAAAATCTAAAAAAAAAAAAAAAAATCAGAAAGGGTCAATAATTTTGTAACCCTCTCTAAACCAAATGTGATCAATAAAAAGTAATTGCCTTTAAGCCGATACAAAAAATACAGTTCTGTAATGATGAAACTGATTAATACTAAATTTCCTGGGAAAACATTGGTCAATATACTTTGGAATCTGTTTCACAGTCTGCTCATTATGTTGCACCTTCGATTTGTTTGGTTGCATTATCCACTGTTAATTACCAGGGCAGATTAATTAGATGGTGTCTTGGAATGGTTGAGATGAGAGAGAGTGTCTTTAACCTCTCCTGAGGGGAATCACAGCTTATGGAAGTTCCTCATGATGAGGACTGACAGTCCCAGTCTGTGTCTTTTGAATTCATAATGTTGTCATTAGACTTTAACATGATCCTTCTTTTATCCACACAGTACCCAGGTTTTGAAACTCTGTAGCAATAGCTAAATTATTGATGAATAATATGCAGGGTTAGATGAAATGTCTGGACGTTTTACACATTTTATGCACTGACTTTTTGGGAAAATGTGCAGAATTATAAGTGAATGGCAGGCCCTCCATTTGACTTTTTGTGTGGGCGTGCTTATATGGCACTATACTATAGTGATAGTATCTCTAAAACTCAACCCAATCTGCTCAATTTTGCTTGACAAATTCCTCCAGAGTACAGCGTCCTCTAACAATCCCCTCTCACAGACACAAGTCTCTTATCTCTCAAGGCTAATTTCAAGCCACGCTAACAGCACTGTCTCACTCAACACTTGTTGTAGCTCTAGATCTGCTGCTGTTGACGGTTCAACAGCCGCCCACCCCTCGCATCATCCTCCTGGGGTGACAATCCGGCCATTGTGCCCCCCGTTCACCCCCTCCACACGGGGACCCTCCCCTCTCTGCTATGAGCTATATTACTTTGACCTCTCCCCATCAATCAGATTCAATTGGATAATGATCTGTAATCACTTTCTTTCAGGGGAGTCTATAAAATGGAGCAGGGCTTCTGCCCCTCCTGGGAGACCCCCTTCTGCTCACTCCCATTTGATCTGACGCGCCTCCTTTCAGAGCCTTTATATACCCCCGCGACATCGGCCGCCCCGCACAGCCACCACAGCGGCTGCCCATCTAAGCGCCCTCTGTAGAGCGATGGGGAGGGTTAAGAGGGGACAAGGAAGAACCCCGCAGGGGGTGTCGTAAGCCCGAGGCTGTTAAAACTACCCCTTTATTAGAATGAGCTGCCCTGCATGGATAGTGAGCGACAGAGAGAGAGAGAGAGAGAGATAGATAATGATTCTTAATGAAGTTCTGGACCTGTGAATAGTTCAGAAATCATCTAGTTTTAGAAACAAATGGGATTCTATGAAAATGACAATTTACAAGATAAATGCTTGCAAATCCAAACTATTACACTGCATTTCCAATAGATGACTTCCAAAAAAAATTGTAGAAATCTCTTACACTTGACCGAATGGCCTATGGTCATTTGAAGATTCTCAATAAAGTTTACGAATGTTGTGGAGAATTTTAATAAAACTAACTTTTCTTTGCAGGTCCAAACCTCTGACCCAGCTCTCTGAGATAACGTTCATAATGTCTCGCTGTGATCCGCCGGGAGAGGGCTTTGTGTTTCAAATGTAAAATACACGCATGCATTTACGCAGTTCAAGAAGCGAACAGACCCAATGTGCTTTAAAACTCCATCACTGCAGCAGGGTTTTGTCCAACCCCTTCTGCACCCTTGACTACACATAAAACAACTCTTCAGATATAAGTAAGAGCTGCATAATGTGGTCATGAATAGAGTGATATTTCTCTTCATTATTTTGGGAGTCCATTCTTCGGCGAGTGTAGTGCCTCTCCACGCAGAGAGCATATGCCTTTTGTAAGCATGGCACCATGTGAAGCAGGCCCAGATGGAGTTAGCCTCCCCATCAATGCAGGACAATAGGGAATGGAAATCAAAGTTAAAGGGGTGCATCCAACCCCATTTAGCCCAGACAAAAGCTGCTTGTAGGGGGTGAGTGTCGGGGAGGGGCTGGGCGGTCGCAGGAACACGTCACACACCATAAAACTCCTTCCTCAGCTGCCCACTGTGTCAAAGAGGCGATAGAGACATGCTGATGGGCGGAAAGCACCCGCAAACAAGACGAGGAAAACATGGAGTGATGTTGAGGACGCCTCCATCTCTCTCTTCCTAACTTGCAGATGAGTCAGTGTCATTTTGATTTCCTTGCTCTTGATGAAGCAGAAAACTTTCGCACAATGCATGTATTAGCCACGCACAGCCAATTAGGACAAAGTGAAGGGTCATATCTATAGTTGCCTAGCAATGCTTTGCAATAGATTAATAGAGGAAGTTTGCTAAGCCAGAAAGGAAATAACAAAGTGCACATCCTGTTGTTGGCATGGATGCTTGCTTTGAACGTGCTGCTTTGAGACTTATAAAACAGTGTGTGTTAGTTAAAGGCTGGAGATCAGCTCTCATTAAAATAACAGTTTCCTTACACACGGACTCACACTGTGTGTAAGTCGGTCTTAATAGAGATCCATTAAACTGACAACACATCAGCTGGGATAGATGAGCCAAATGTCCAAAGATTTGATTTTCTGTCTCGCCATGACATGGCTTTAGGGTATTAGTTCATTTAAAGATGCTAATCATAAGTCAATAGTGTCAATAGAAGCATTGGAAATGATTGGTTGAAGATGGAGGTACTTAAGTTTCAGAAATTCACATACTATTTTTTACTTGACTTAGTCTAGGGAAACCAGATTATTGACTGTTGGCAAATAGTTATTCTTGCCAAGATTCAACGCTTTTACAGGAAGACTGGTTGGTATAAGTGACCATCTGAAGTTTGTTTTGCTTTTATGTGTTAGGAGTGAGTAAAAAGATCACAGATACCAACTCATAGTGGGTAAAATTAACCATGTTGGTATGTTCCGAAAACACTAAAGAAATTAGTGGAAGTTTAGACTTTTTTTTTATTAGATTTTATATCCATTTAAAGACAATTCATACTGATGATTTCCCAGACATAACTCAAAGCGGAATTGACATTATTTCTTATGAATATATTGTTTACTCACTTATAAGTGTCTCAAACTGAACTTACATAAGAAAACCTGTGCACTCTGACTCCCAGATGTTACATAAAGCCAGACAATCAGATACAGCCATATCTAGAAAGCTCTTGGCATTTTTGTGTGCAGTGTGCATTAGACAGTCAATGAATAGACTGTGGGCGGCAAAGTTGGAATCCTGATCTTGTGGTCTTGAGACCTCTGGATGACCAAATAATCATGGCCTTGGTCTGGGTCTCATTACTTTGTGTCTTGGTCCTGCTTTGGGTCTTGACTCTATGGTCTTGGACCACACTATTTGTCCTGGATTCTATTTCAAACATAGAAATTCATGAACATGTCTGCCATGCTTAGAAAAATGGGGGTTGCTGGTTGCACTATATTGCTCTTTATATTTAAATATATAAAACTATGTCTGCAAGAGAGACCCATTATTCAAAAGCTTGAGTGAATCAATGGTTTCAGGTTCAATTTATCTCCGAAATGGAAAGATGAGAGTACCGGAAGTTTATGTAATCTTCTAATTTGCTAGAACCACTCACACAGGTACGTGCACAGACATTTTGAGGGGCAGGGCTCAAGTGAAAAAAAAAAGGGCACTTCTCATAATTGCTTTTTTTTTTTTTTTTTTTTTTTACTTTTTTAAAACAAAAAAAATTATATATATTAAAAAAGTATATTAATTATATCTTCCTCAAACTCAAGCAATTGTTTCATTTTCAAAAGATGTCTGCAAAATAACACAGAAACCATGGTCTCCTTAGTATTCAAAGGTTTATAGAGCAGCAAAGGAAACCATGCCACAATGATTTTTTTTTATATGCTACTAGTTTCAATCAAGTATAGGCTATATTTGATACACCTGATGGTGACATGGACTTAGTTTCACATTTGAGGGATGACTGTATCATCATCATCATCATCATCATCATCATCATAATCAAATAGAACCTTCAAAATCCACATTTAGATGGAGTTTGTTTTAAACCTATTATCCTCCATCTGTTTGCATCAGTAGATTTCTTCTAAATTCACCAGTTTAGATTTAAAAATTTCAGGGGGAAAGACTCTTGATGTATGCAAGTCATTAACTTTAATAATAAGAATTTTAGGCCATAAAAAAGTCATAAAACGTCCAGTTTTCCATACAAGGTCATAAATTACATTTAGCCTCGTCTTAAATTAAAATGGTCATTCATTCATTATCGCGATATAATTGTTCTCAATAAAACGATATCAAGTTCGAGTCAATATCGTCAATAGGCCTACTTGATATCAATAGAGTCAATACTCGATATCAATATCGAGTTTGATAAACGTTCGATAATGTTTATGTGCCAAAAGCGGAATGCAACTCATTTGAATCGCGCGCGCGCCTCACGGACTGTTTATCCGCTCAAAGTCCAAACCCTGGTGGTTTCTAATAATGCTAAAGACCTTGATTAGTTTGTTCAAGTAAGTTTAATTACGGTTTTAGGTAAACTCTGCAAGACAGCCAGGATCAGGATTGGACATCAAGCAATTGATCTCACCTCAAATGTGTATCTCTTTCAGTCTTGAATCATGTAATTTCCAAATAATATGAGTACTAATGAGACATGAGTAGCCCTGAAGTGACTGACGGTCATGTTTCCATCACTGCAACTTTGTACCATTAGTCAGAATGAAGTTATGTTGGACTCACTCACCTCAGTTGCCCTGTGGACCATCACACATCTGTATTTCCTTTCCACTGAACTCATAATTTCTCTGTCTGCTTGTGATGTGTTCTTGTGGAGTGACCACGTATAGATTTATTGCATCAGTGAGTGCGCTAACTCAAACGGCATTTGCTGTTGTTCTTTAACCCCTTTGAATATTTGAGCTTGAGCAGTCATCGCTGAATCAGGTGTATAGGCCCATCAATCTCAGAGAGAATGCTGACCCTCTTCAAAACATGTGAGTCCAATTAGAGCCGGACACACAGAAGTCTGACTGTAATTGGTGTGAATGCATTCTTACAAAATCATGGCAGCCTCTTCTGCTCCAACAGATAAAGTACCGCACAAACATCACTGAGAAAATAATGAGAAAATCATCTTCACAAATCACATTGTTATTGTGGTAATATTAAGGAAATGCTCTTACACATATTCACATAAAAACACCCAAATGCACACTGAGATGTTCTGTGTTTGATATTTAAACACATTTTATTGTAACACAGTCTCATCCCAAAAAGTCATATAACTGACGTTTTGGGACGTATTTTGACCATACGTCAATATCAGCCTTTTTAGGGCCCCCCTAAACGTCGGTAGATGGCGATCCCGGGCCGTCATACAACTGACGCTTTACCTTTAACGTCAGTTAGGTGACGGGCTAGGTTTAGGGTTAGGTTTAGGTATGGGGTAGAGTTAGGATCCCATAACCTCATCTACCGACGTTTAAGGGGGCCCTAAAAAGGCGAATATTGACGTATGGTCAAAAGACGTCCCAAAACGTCAGTTATATGACGTCTTGGGGTGAAACCGGGTTGTTTATTGCAATTAAGTGCATAACTATTGTGAGATTTATTTATGTATTTATTTATTCACAGTATAAAACATTTGATACAATCTTAAATAAATGATTCTTTGTGTTGGACACTGAATTTTTTTTTTATTGGAAGTACTTTATAAGTCAATTCTCTATGGAAGCACATTAGTGCCACATACAAAAAAATCATACTATAGTAAATCATAATTATAATTAAAATATTTAATTATACTTAAAACCGAAAAAATGAAATGAAATCCTTGTATAGGTGGTCCTTTGCAATGACCCCCCACCCCACCCCACCCCCCTTACTAGGTCCGACAAGCCATGGCACTCTCACGTAACACATCATGTTCTCATGCTGTGAAAAATACGTGCCAGAGCGTGCCAGAGACCAGACGGACAGACAGGATGAAAAAGTTAACAGGCTTTATTAATAAAAAGTCATTTAAAGGGTCTTGCTAAAAGTTCGGGACCAGCTGTGTGACACTTCAATTCGGGCACTGCATATCCACTCTCAGTGCAATAAAGCCAGCACTCACCCAATGATCAATCCTTCCACTGTTACACTGAATCAGCACTCAGAAGATGAAGAGATGCAAATGACTTCTCACAGCACGGAAAACAGCGTCTTCAATACTCTCTCACACTCAGAAGAAGATCAGGATTTCAATGATGACTCAGTCCACACTCTTAAGTGACAGTTACACTCGTATCAATACACTTCACACTTCCGTATTCAACTCAGTGCAGGACATGCATTCACACAGATCCAGTGTTTTACTACTTATCTTCCTCCCAAGAATGATGGTGTTCTCCAGTCTTGACTTGATCTCCACAATTCACTTACTTCCCCTCCAGTTCACGTTTTCAGCTTGTATTCACACAATCACTAAACATATTTAGATATATCGAAATCGTCTTCCATTGCGATTTCCCGTATATCTAAATATGTTTAGTGAAAGGTAAAACTTCCGAAATCTCCGTGTAAACAATGCGCGAGAGATCACTTCCGGCGTAACGTCTGGAGACGGTTCAGTTCGGTTCAGTTGGACATCTGATTCAGATCAGTTCGATGGCTGTTAACAAGAGGTAGAAACTATATAAATACTGTTCGTTTTCTCACACAAAATGCTTGTTTCGTGTCTTAGGCCATCAGTGTGTATTTACAGTCACGAGTCATTAAATCATGTATAATTTTGACTTCTCTGTGCATGCTCTTTGAGGTGGACCCCCTAAAACTGCATTATAGGACTGACAGACAACAATGGTTTGACCAAAAAATGTCAAAATTGAAAATGCTGTGGAAACAAAGACACCAACATCTGGGATGCCCTTGAGGTAAGCTAAAACATATAAAAAATGTATTTCAAAGTGAACTATCCCTTTAACGGATTAACCAAACAATCTCTTCCTACTAGCTATAGCACAAAATAAACCTGAATAAACATAAAATGGTACGTTTTTTCAACCGTGGAAAGACGTTAATGCACACCATTTTTCAAGTCCAAGTCCACCTACGTTAAAGGAGAAGTTCACTTTAAAAAAATAAATAAAAAATTGCTGATAATTTACTCACCCCCATGTCATCCAATATATCCATGTCATTGTTTCTTCAGTCGAAAAGAAATTAAGGTTTTTGATGAAAACATTCCAGGATTTTTCTTCATATAATGGACTTCAATGGGAATAAAAACGGTTCAAGGTCCAAAAGACAGTTTCAAACTGCAAACTGTTTAAAGGGCTTTAAACTATTTCAGATGATGAATAAGGGTCTTATCAAGCGAAACGATCACTCATTTAAAAAAAAAATAACAAAGTTTAAGTTTTATAAGCTCAAATGCTCGCCTTGCTCTGTTCTGTGACGCACGTTTGTCACTCTCCTGTTCTAACTCGTTCATCAAACTGAACAAAACTTTTCCCGAGTCAACTCGATCATTTTGTTCGTTGAATGAACCAAATGACACGAAAAAAGATTCGTTCATTTTGATGAACGACTTTGAACAGGAGAGTCCCGAACGCGCATCACAGACCATTTGAGCTTTTAAAACTTTAACTTTTTTTTTTTTAAATGAACGATCGTTTTGCTTGATAAGACCCTTATTCATCGTCTGAAATCGTTTAAAGCCCTTTGAACAGTTTGCAGTTTGCACTGAAACTGTCTTTTGGACCTTGAACCGTTTGGTTCCATTGAAATCCATTATATGGAGAAAATCCTGGAATGTTTTCGTCAAAAACCTTAATTTCTTTTCAACTGAAGAAAAAATGACATGGATATCTTGGATGACATCGGGGTGAGTAAATTATCAGCAAAAGTGTTTTTTTATTGTTTTTTTTTTTTTTTTTTTTTAAGTGAACTACTCCTTTAAGTAACTCTCCTGTCTGGTTTGTTTGTTGGACAAAATAGCAGATTCGCCAGTCATTCAAGTGAAAGGTGAACTGTGCTGTGTAAACAATAAACGATGAAAGCAATAAAATGTCATCTGTCCAAATCTCATCTGCTCGCCCACAGTCACTGTCCAATCAGTATGCTTGCTCATCCTAAATGACATCTCCCTGAGAACATGAGAGCTAATGAAATAACCATCAGTCTGTCATTAGAGGGCCCGGCCAAAGCTCATGCAGCACCTGTGCAGCACTGCGGGACTCTACACCCACTCTGTGTGTGTATGTATGCAGGGATGCATGTTTGCATAATTTGGAGCGACAGACAAAAGATCTATTCTTGCCCTTTTCCCTCCATGACTCTTCTCGCCCCTCACACTAAGGCAATCGCAAGACCTCGTGAGAGCGCGGAGCACATGAACCTGCTGACCGCATGTGATGCTGCCACTGCAGCTCATCTTCACCGACTTACCAGATATTGCTAAGAAATAGTTGCCCCGCCTTGTTTCTCCCTCTTCTTCGCTGTGTGTAAGCTGACAGCAGATGGTGTTTTAATAAAGTCCAGTAGGAATATGTGTGTGTGTGTAAACAGACAGCGTAGTGCCAGCTTAGTAATTGCTGGGCACTCTTACAGAGCACAGACAAACTGAGACGAGGAGGATTCCAGCAATCACACACATGCAGATATTCCTACCCACACACACACACACCTTGCAGCTGTAGCCAAAAAAGCGCAGCTGCCGCTGGGAGACGGGGAGAGAGTTAGAGAAGGAAATATAGACTGAGAGAGGGTGAGTCTGCGCTTTAGGCCAGCGCGTCGGCCCCTGATGGCTCCGCTGGCTGAGACCCAGCTTGGGTCGGCCCCTCCGACTCGCTGCAGAACGCTTTCCTGTGCTCCTCACGAGTGTGTGAATGATCCCGTTCCAGTGCATAAATGACAAAACCACTGTAATTCACAGCTTCTCTTTAAAAAAAAAAAGAAAGAAAGAAAAGAAAAAGTCTTGTTGGACAATGTGTTTAGTCGTGACGTCTAATCCATATGCAGAGTTTTGGTTTCTCACATTCCAGGTTTTGACCTTAAAGTCTAATGGCTCGTTTCCACTGAGGGGTACGGTACGGTACGGGTCGGGTCGGGTACACCATGATCAGGCTTGCGTTTCCACCGCCAACAGTACCCTTACTTGATAGGCGTGGTATGCTGAAAAGAAGCGATCGACATAGTAAACAATAATGGATGACAGACAGCAGATCTTGTTCTTGCTTCTCGGCATGTTTGTCACTAGAAACAAGCGCTGGCATTAGGTGTTTCCAAGAAGCCAACGCAAAGTCCGACTCAGGAGAATGATCACGAAGACGCGAGTCCAGTAATTCTGTTAATGGAAGAGCGCGTTCTTGAACGCGGCACTCTGCTCGCTCTGGCTATGCGACTCCGGTTATCTCTCTATGTTCATTTTAGGCAACAATAAAACGAAATATGTTATAAAACACCACTCTGCTTCTTTTCGATTTCATTTCGATACTTTGTAAACATTCTAAAGCACACAAATGTGGTTCAGGCAACGCATAGCCAATTGATTATCACTGCAAGCCTATGTAACGTTAGACTATATTTATAACAAAATTAAATATAAAACAACCCTGCCTCTTTTCGTTTAAATTTAAAAATATTAAACATATTCCAGGCAATACGTAATGTAATGTATTGCATATCGCATTGGTACAAATGTTGCAATAAACAACATGATGATCTTACAGATGATCTTGTAATAAAATTAAAAAAAAAGACAAAACCATCTCTTTTTGTTGAAATTCAGTTTTATCAATAATAGTCATTATAAAAGTATAAGTAAAAGGTACAAAAAGATATACAGTAAAGCTTAAATAACATCAAGAAACAATTCAGTCAGTCAAATATAATTCAGCGCTCAAAGATATGAAACTTCACGTAGCCTTCTGCCAAAACTATTGGCCAGGGAACGAATTATAGATTCACTAGACCAATGATCACTTGTTAGGTTAATACAAGACGAACTATATCTCATGTTTAACCACTACAGAGACATCCGAGTCAGCGGCAAACATCAGAACGACTAGCCGAGGAAAGGCTGTTCCAGGCGGGGGACACGAGCACGAGCGTCCTGTGATCGCTTGGAATGGATCTCAGTCAAATTATCATAAATCTATAAATAAACCACAGATTTGAGCTTTAAAAAACTATTTTCTCGCCTGAAAAACTCTTAAAACTACATTTCGTGACACAATAACAGTAGTATTATATTTCAACTGTATGCTTCTAATGCCCTTGTAGCACGCGCGAGTGACGATACTCTGTCCACCAATCACCGTTCTGCAGTGAGTCTAGCTCCAACTTTTAGTCCCCTTTCACTGTGCTAGGTACCCCAACGGATGGGTACCCAAAAAGTGGTACGGTACGGTTCGGCTTTTTGGTACCATTCACAAAATTTGACAGTGGAAACGCAAACAATTGCGTACCGAACCGAACTGTACCGTACCGTACCACTCAGTGGAAACGAGCCATAAGGGCCTTATTTTAACTATCTAAGCACATGGTCTAAAGCGCACTTTGGGTGCGTCCGAATCCACTTTTGCTATAGTTTAACGATGGGAAAAATGGTCGGCAGGTCTAAATGGGTTGTCCCTGTTCTCTTGATGAGTAATGGGTGTGTTTTGGGCGTAACGTGCAATAAACTAATAAAAGTCTCATCTCCCATTGCCTTTAAAAGCCAGTTGTGCTCGCGCCATGGCGGCCATTTACATAGTATAATTTACAAGCGAAAAAAACTTAAAGCTCCAGAGAGCAAACAGATTTGCTCGTGCGCGAGGAGACAAGCCGGATTCCACCATATCATTAGGAACACAATAAAAATCTTTTACATTGTTATCCTTTTTATTGTTAATATTTAATTTCAGACCAGCGCGCCCATGGGCGCACAAATAGGCGCAAAGGCATTTGCTATTTAACCACGTGGCGCAGGAAACTAGCATAAAAACACTTGTGTCGCATTGTGGCAGGTATATGATAGGGCCCTAACTCTACATCACCTCAATACACAAACACAAACCTGTACACACAATAATACTCTGTAATGGATCTGTTTGTTTGTGCGTGCGCTTGATTTGTTGGGTTTTTACATATTAGGGAGCGGCAGCATTTTATCATGTGCCTGCAGGCCTGCTTGTCACTCGCTGCATTGACACCTCCAGCTTTCCCTTCTACTGCAGTTTGTTTCCCGTATTACTTCTATAAAACACAGGTTGAGATAGCAACAGGCTATTTAGAACTGCTTCTAAAACAGGTAAACACAAAGCCAAGTGCATTAGCAGACATATTAAACGGTGTCCCTTATTTTAAAATCAACCCTGTTACACCATAATGCCAATATTATTACTTGTGACTCCCAGGAAAGTAAAATCATGTGGATAATTTCCAATTTTCACTTTTTTATTAGTGACAAAATTCAGTCACCCAAGCCTTTCTTTCTCATAACAGGCTTTTTTTTTTTTTTTTTTAAACGCCACTACAAGTTTATTTTGTTTGAATATCTGAACATCCACTATATCAAAAGACAGCTGCTCTTAAACAACAACAACAAAATTGTTCTAGCTTCATTCATTCTCTTTGATCAACACTCGAATGAGGGCAAGTTTCATTAAAAAGAAACAATTTGAACAAAAGGCTACATACATTTTTTATTTATTTATTTTTTTTTTTTCAAAAGGCTAGATCCTAGGATTGGATTCATAATGATGATCAAAACATAGATGGAGCGGATTGCTTTCATCAACAACCCCAAAGCTTTCACAGTCCTATACATCTTCCTGGATCGACATTTCATTCGTTAGCGTTAGGCAGTTTTGATTTATATGCTGTTTTATGTTTGATGATGATATTATTTTAATTATTTTAAAATGATATTATTTATTTTTATGTGCATAAGCAATGCATTTATCACTTGTTTCTGACTCTTTTTCACCTGTTTTGATCTAGAGAAACTGTCCTCTTTCAAAGGAGGTAGCGCCATATAACAGTGTATAACAGTGAAAACATGGATTTCGGAAATTTCTGTCAATGGTCGGGAAGCGTCATGTCATACATGATGTAGAATTCCATCAGTGGTGGGGAAAGAGTGTTTTTGTCTTATCCTGAACCAATAAGGTACACCTATAAGTGTTTATATTCAGATATATTTAAGACTGGGCGGGACGACAACCGCTACAGAATAGTCTGCATGACTCGCCATTATCATAAACAGAAAGAAGTAGCTCTGGCTACAGTGTTCTTCCACAAGACTCATGCTATGTTTGTTTAACCATTAAAAGGTACTGAAAGTGCAACGTGATCTCATGAGAATACGTATGTATGTGTATGTAAAGTATAGTTCAATCCAGCCCATTCTCACTCCCAAGGCCTCACCTAACTGACGCCTTGGGAAGCATTTGACTATGCTTCAATATCTGACGCTTTAGGCGCCCTTTAGCGTCAGTTAGATGACGCCCTAGGATCGCGTGTACCCTACCCCCACCCCAGACCTAAACCTAACCGCGTCCTCTAACTGACGCTTTCCTTTAGCGTCAGTTAGATGACGCCGTAGGATCGCGTCATGTTAGTGACGCTAAAGGGCGCCTAAAACGTCAAATATTGAAGCATGGTCAAAGGTGACGCCTTGGGGTGAGAATGTGTTGTTCAATCATACGTACATTTAATTACGTTTTATACGTGCAGAAACATATAATCCTGATGTATTTACTGTACTAAAATGTAAAATATTTACGTATTAACAGCACAAAAACGTAATTTCTTTACGTATGAACAAATCTACCAACGTACACATTTTTACGTATCACTATTTATGAATATTAAAATCGTAGCATTATGTTTCGACTCTATTGCATTCAACTGTCTTATTAATTAAGTTTTCAGTCGCATTTATTAATACAATACTAATAAATATTAACATTTTGCTCGTTTCGCCTGCATGGTGTTAAACAATACACTATAAAACCTTAAAAATACATTATTTACTAATTTAACCATTTTGTAGTTTATTTACCGTGAGACACAGAAAGCGTTTTCTCCTATAAAACACAGCATAAAATCACTTTTATTAGTTTGATGTAATCCAAATCTTTATAATCCATAGCCTACGTTGTTTGCAAGAAACAACTCCTAATTCAGCCTTTTATCCAGTCATGATCTTCGTCTCCATTCTCAGCAGCGACCGTACACGTCAAATCCCGCACTGGTGATGAATTCAAATTCAAAAATTGCGCCCTTGAGGTTCTTCCCTGCTTCGTCACAGATTGCGTCATGAAGGGTTTCAGTCGGTGATGGTGTAGTTCGTTTGAAATGGTGCGGACCGAAGCCGGATTAACATTTTCATGGATTATTAATTTAAATTCTGCTCTGTACTTCATACAAAATTATTACAATACTGCCAGAGAGGACTGCGACTGCAACGCATCATCATGTGTACGTCGTTTGGTACCGGTTTTGATATTTTCGCAATAAATACTTGTCTGTTTTTCTTCATTATTGTAGTCTACATAGTTTTAAGGAATTTTTATGGGTAGGTTTAGGGGTAGGAGTAGGATTGGTGGCTCAAAATATATTTTAATTACTAATAAATAACAATAAATATATTTAAAATAAATAAAACTTCCATTTCCCAACACACCTGTCCATTACGTTTAATCCTTTTATATTCTGTATAAAATAGGTATGTTTAGGTTTGGGATTACAGTTACGGGATCTTACATTTATCTATAAAATGGCAAAAAGGGAAATTATACAGATATCTTTATGATATAGAATATACTTAAATAGTTAAAGTTTTGTAGCTGTAAAAAAAACATAATAATATTACTTTTAAATGTTGCAGATATGTCCATATTATACGTTTCAGCATCTATCCAAACGTACTAAAAAGTACGTTTTCTATCTTTGCAAAAACGTAAAATACCTACGTATTAACAATGAGACCAGGCTGGAAAGTTACAGAGTGTACCTTTAGTAATAACTACAAACAATGATTTTTTTTTTAACTGTTAACAACCTGTTATGTTGTATAGATTATTTTATTCTTTATTTATTCTATTATTTATTTATCCCTTTATTTTGGTCCTAATATTTGTTAATACACTTTATTTATTGTTTTTCCTATTACATCAAGTAATTTTGTAATAGATGGAACTACACTGTATTTGTTTTTTTTCTGTAATACATACAAGATAATACTATTTCACTCTTATTTTTTTAAGTCAGTGTGTTACATCACATTTCTTTGTAATAATTTGAGAAATTTACTATTAATTTTAAAGTAAATCCTTCTAAATTGAATATGACTCCAGCGTCTTTTAAAACTACGTTGTCTGATGGCATCATTATTCCACACTTGTCGGGTTTACGACGAGCTAAAGCAAAAAAAAAAAAAAAAAAAGTCTTGTTTTGGCAGAGTCTCAGATTTCAAATGGCATTAGTTACATTTTAATTACACCCCGGCCTGCTAAATGGGTGATCATAGACAGGTAGTTGTGCATTAAATCCATAAAAATTGTAGAAACATTTGCCCGAGGCCAAGACACAAACAGCATCAAATGCCTCTGACATTTTTGCTGATAAGCCCAAACTACTCATTCATGTTGAAACACAACCGTTTCACCTGACACACTGAACCATTCTCTGACCCCTCTCTCACACAGTTCTGGACCTGAGGAGTCCGTTGAGGGCCCTGTGGGCATGAGAGTTCAGGAGCTGGGCTAAAAGAACTTGAGTTATGAACGGGAGTTCTCTCTTCACCAGGAGCTGACAGGAGAACCATACCGCCGAGCTCTGGGGCTCTCTGAGGTAAGCAACCCATCTCCGTCACCAAGCCTGGCTTCTCTGACCCATCTATTCTCCTGTAGTCAGCTGCCCAGCAGGGTCAGGCCCGGAACATTAATCTTCAGCGGGCAAGAGGCGTGTTTGGGCAGCCAGAGAAGGCGAGGGTAAGGAGCGGCGTTCCTCTGTGTTTAAAGTGAAAGAAAAAGATGATTGTAAGTGGGTCAAAAGCTCCAGACCGGAGCAATAGCAGCTGCCCTGCAATCCTGCAGGAAACGTTCCTTGTACCTGCTGGTCTGAAGGAGCGTTTCCCTCGACCCAGCAAAGGAACGAGGACAGCTGGTCAGGGGCCGTGAGACGGACACTGCGGACACTTCCACGGCTAACCACAGGCATACATCCAGTATTTCATGTCCATGAGGTTTTTGCTGTTATGATTTCCTCAGGCCACTGGCCAGCTAGTGCAACTATGTCACAAAAGAAAAAAAAAAGGCTGGGAAAAGCTTCTGGTAGTGTTTTAATCCAACATTCATGGCACAACATATGTCTGGTTATTCACAGCATAACATATTTTCATTGTGTCAAACGTTATGACATGATTAGCACTTCCATTTGCACTGTTTTACCACATCCCATCTGGTATTTTCTGGTAATCGCCAAAACGCTCATCTGTTCAAAAATAACAGGCCTTGTTTAGGAAACAAGATCAGGACAACTTTTTGGGTACGTCGTTTGCAAAACTATTGTTACTCTAAATTGTCACATTGACTCAAGTTGCTGATTTAATGAATAAGTTACATGAAAACGAGTACATGTATTAAGTCCAATGGCAATTTAAAAGGTTTATAGATTAAAAAATAGAAAAACTTAAGAACTCTAGAGGTTTTATATGGTCTTTTTTAATTAGTTATATTTCCGAATGCATGGCATATCTACATTAGATACGACTCTGCACTCCATCTATTGTACATGCAATTCCACACTTTTTTTTTTTTTTTTTTTAACAGCAGAGATGAATTTGTGACCTGTGAGCATTTAAGCATTGTAAGGTTATGGATTAACATTTTGTAACTATAACTATGACACTTTGTGACTACAACAAAAATTTGACAAGTGAAAATAGTGTTAAATTTATTTATTTAAAATGAGTCAGCTTGATCAGAATAAGGAAAAGTAACCAACATGCATTTATGAGAAGGAACGCTTAGAAAGCATGTCATGATACATTGGCTGAGAAAATTGTCCAGAATAGGCATAGCTGAAATCTCATTTAGGCTAAAGTCTTAGTATCTTATACTCTTAGAAAAAAAAAAGGGGGGGGGGGGGGGGGGAGATCATTGGGGTTCTATATATGAATCATAGGGTCCTTTACTCAACTCCAAAGAACCTGTTATGCTAAAAAAAGGTTTTATAATGACAAGAAAGAATCCTTTTGGCACAAAGGTTGTATATTACATTATTCTGCAACATTTTGTAGTTGTAATTACATTATTGTTTATTAAACTGAAACTTAATATCACATTTTAATCATGCTGATTTTTGGAGGAGAAAAACTGAAATGGCACTCTTGACGTGATATTGATTATCTACATAAAATTATACATTTTCTAACCCCCATATCTTGAATTTTGTGATCATTTGCATACATTCATAAATACATTTTAGGGTCTTGATGTTTGTTTGATGATATGAAATATTTCATCCGGAAAGGACAAAACAAATGATAATGAATGAACCCAAATTGTTCCATATAGAACCTTTTTCATGGATACAAAGAACCCTAAAGGGTTCATATTATTGAACCCTAAAAATGGTTCTCCATAGAACCTTTTAGGGGTTCCAAATACACAGCGCTGATAAAACATTTTAAGGTTCTATATACATTTATAAATATTGTATACTATATACAATATACATTACAGAGTGTACTTTACTAGTATTCTAAAATTGACTGGAAGTTTAATTTGCAAAACAAAAGAAGTAATTGTTGTGGTGGCACTTAGAGTATTTTTTCAAGGAATGCCTCCAAAATACATGTATCGAGAGTGTTTTTGAAACATACTGTAATAGCCCTGCTCTACGACGCGGCAGTGCTTGGCGTCTCGTTGAGTTTAAAATTTTACGATTCATCATTCAAGTCAAATAAACAAAGACTGCTCAGGGCGCAGGATATAGTGACCAGTTAAATATTTTATGACAACATTTACCGTATAATGAAATTAACTAAGGCATATTTCACACAGAATTGGAGAGAGAAAGAACGGGGGAAATGTTATTCCGGTTTATTTTCTCAAAGCTGGATGAAAGGAGATGAGCAGGGTCCCAGAGGTCAGACACAATGTTAGATAATTACAGTCTTGAGTGATTGAGGTGAGCTGAAAGGCAAATGTTGACTAACGCCATAACCTTTTAACTTGTTAATCCCTGCTTTTCAGAAGAAGTGAAAACGTAGCCACTTGTTACCGTAGGCTAAATATGCCATCAGAGGGAAGTAAAGGAGGGAAAATGCTTTCAACATATGATCCTGCTTGTTACCTCACCTAGCATTTCTATCATTAGCCTGCTAACACACGCCTTTGTTGCCAGATCTTTAAGAACGATTATTATCAGAGGCTATGGTGATTTTATAATCCATGAATAAAACACAAAGCAGATCAAGACTTTAAACTAACTGTTGTAGTTAGTTAGTGTGTTTTATTTGTTGTTGTTAGTGGTGGTGTGGTGTTGAGCTTTGTGCCAGAGCGTCAGAGCCTGCAGTCGCATGTGGATGTAATTTCAGCAGGATGTGTTTTACGCAAATCAAATAAAAGAGTCTGAAAGAGAGAGAGAGAGAGAGAGAGAGAGAGAGAGAGAGAGAGAGAGAGAGAGAGAGAGAGAGAGAGAGAGAGAGAGAGAGAGAGAAGGGGGACAAGTTGTGGAGAAAATATTCTAAGACACAGATGCATCAACGGCCATGATTACATGGATTGCAAAATACTTTCCCCATTTTAGCAAACGAGGGGTCGAATTTAAGTGTATTTTTCATTTAATTGTTAGTTACATTATATGTCATCATTGACATGGGTAATGACTACTGACTGGGAACTTTGTTCCCATGAGGAAAACAGCTCAAAAATGATATTAAATTGTGTGTTGTTATTGTTTTTTATGTAAAAATGCAGAAAGTGTTTTGTGATGGGTATGGTTTAGGGCTTTGAAGAATATATAGTTAATATAGTATAAAAATCATTATGTATATGGAATATCCTCATAATGTTAGGGGTGTGTGTGTGTGTGCTCATATAGTGTGTGATTAACATCTGTCTCTGCTCTGATCTGGACGTATGAGGAACGCATCATCAAATACTGCTCCATAAAGCTGCTCTTCTGGAAGACACACAGACACACATTGTAATGTGGCTTTGTGTTTAGATAAATGTCGCCTATAGTTAATGTTTCATTGTCATTTCCTATAATTTTAATGCTAGGCTGCATATGGCATCAGAGAAGAGGAACAAATAAAATGCTGAGACTGAGACCACTAGTCTTAGGCCTATAACATGGAAAAATAATAACATGGAAAGCTTAGATAATTAAATAATTTGGTCATGAGTGAATGGGAAATATTGGAGATCATATTCACCTCAGTTTTAACGTAAGAGTGGGTCTGACCATGTGTAAATTGAATGTGTTTAGGCTTCCGGTCTAATTTGCTTCCCACTATTTTATTTATATTTATTACTGTACAAAAACTTTAAAAAGTGTCCATTATGCTGCTTGATAATACAAACTGTTATTTGTTATCAATATTATTTTCATTTATTACCGTAATCATCAACACACTGGTCTGAAGCTCAAATGATTTTGAAATGAATCGGAAGTTCACACTCATTCACAGAAAATAGCTTTCTTCGCTGTTGCCAAATAATGTGAATTGAGAGCACAGTGTACGAAATTCTAGAGAAGAAACCTGAGATTACAGAGGTCTTCTTCGCATTAGAAATATCTGAATTTTATTTAGCGATTTTATCCCATTTCTATTTAAGTGAGACAACTAAGATATTAAAGAGATGTAATTTACTCATGTCATTCTATATTACATTCTTTCTTCCATAGAACAGAAAATGAGGTATTTTGAAGAAGGTTCACGCTGCTCTTTTCCCTACAATGAAATTGAATTGTGATTCACAATCTTCACAAAGGATCTTAAATCACAATACAATCATCCAAATATGTAGTCCATGTCATTTGGAACATCATTTCAAGTCTAGTCTAATCTGCTGTGATTTCAGAAAAATTTCAGAAAGAAAGTCATATGAGTTTGGGATGACATGAATGTGAGTAAATGACATTTTGGGGGGAAATATGCCTCAAAGCAACTTAAATGTTTAATTGGGAAATGTACTCATAAGCACTAACAACTATGGAATAAAATAAATAAATGCATTGTATCCAAATTAATATCAACATATTAAAGTGATAAGACATAAAGTGATAAGTGATTTTATATATATATATATAAAAAATGATATCATAATTTCATTTATTAGCCAGATAAGGAGCGACTTTCTGACATCACAGTGAATAAGATGGCACGTTATCCTGCCAATCCCTCGTGTGTCACATCTGCCTGTCTGTCTATGAGAGTTCATCTAGATTAGGAAGGTGACACTGTCAATCTAATCCATCTTCTTGTCCTTGCACATGTGTGTGTGGGTGTGTGTGTGAAATGCAAATTTTCATTGTTGCGATAAAAATAAATAGACTAGCCAAGGACCGTAGGGTGTGTGTGTGTGCGCATGTGTGCATCACCTTTATGGGCAGTGACAGGCGCTCATCACTGTCGGCCGTTTGTGAGCTGAGCTTTGATGCGGGTGACTGTAACTGCGAGCGAACGGCATCGATGGATCCATGTTGACAAGCCTCATATTCAAGGGCACATTGAAGCTCATCGGGAAACTTTTACTCCAGTTTAATTGTTTCCCAGTAGGTGGAGAGATAGATTCTGCAGTATGGGATTCATTTCCAAACATTTGACTGGTTTTTGATTTCTTAATGTCTTCTATATGAGATTCAGACAAGATCTCAACAATGTCTTAAACTGTGCTCAGCTTTTCGAGTGCCAAGATCCCAAAGTCTGCACCCGAAACTGTGAACATACTGTATAATCTCAAGCACTTCTCATTAAATTCTTTCATAACCAAAAGATCTCAGCTATACTCTCCACATAAATGTTATTACTCTTTACCTCAACTGTATGCCAAAAAAAATGTAATTGTGTTTTTCATATTTTAATAAATCCCCCAAAAAATGTTATATGAGCATTATGTGTAGGAATGAGTAATTTTAATATGTTGCTTATTAACCTTGTTTGAAGTTATAATATTTATCTCTAAACCCACTAACTTTCATTATGTGAAACTATTTACAAATGAAGAGTTCAGATGCAAAAGCCTCTAAATGCCATTTGAAATGTTCTTCTTTAATGATGATTTTTATCAAACTTGTATATTTAAGTTCAGTAATTTCACTTAAATAACAATTAATAGGTAATTATCATTGCCATTTAAGTGAAATCACTGAACTTAAATATACAAGCTTGATAAAAAAATGATCATTCTAGAAGAAAATTTCAAATGGCACTTAGAGGCTTTTGCATCTGAACTCTTCAAATGGCAAACTGCAAAAGGACGATTTAGACCAGTAAAGAACCTTTCTTTTCTTTTCTTTACCATGTTTGCCTGGGATCTGCTTTGGTCTGATAGATTGTGAGCGACATTAGCGTTAAGGACCGATAGGACTGCCACAATTGTTAAATGTGGCCACTCTCCGAAAGAGAAAGCAAAGACAGACAGCTAGAGATGGCTGGAGAGAGTGTGGGGGGTTGGGTAGTTTTACTCTAGAATGGAAGATGTGTGTCACTAGGTGGCGCTTTAGTACAGTCGTCTACCCCACGGCACACCAGACACTCACTCAAACAAAGCCTGAGCAATATTCAACATTACCACAAACACACACACACATACACGTTCCTCAGCACCACAGCCTCTACATGTTACAGACATACTCGTGGTTTTCAACTAACACAGGGATGTAAGTGATGTTCATCTTACGAAAGAGAGCAATCAATATTGCACACATACACACAAACAAGTCTATTTTATTGATCATTATTCAGTGCAAGGTCCAGCCGCGCATACACATGGACCAACGCAACACAAAGCAAAATGAGCAGTGCAGTACACTATGTGATGAAAATGGATCAGTTCTGTACAGATGACACTTACCTGAAAGGCCGTAGAGAGAGCGAGAGAGAGCCAGTGGATAAACCCTCACCTGCCCTCAGGACAAGAGAGATGCACAGAGACCGAGACGAGAAACAAAAGAGCGCAAAATCAAATGATACAGAGATGTAAACCGATCGTGACGTGTTAGCTGTAGTGTGCGCAGGGTTCGGGCTCTGTCAGATATCTTTAACAAAGTGGCCGGTCGACATCGGCGCTCTCCGGGAAGTCAGCGTGCTTGGTTGCACTGGTCCGCTCAGTCATTCTCTTTGTGGAGTGCACGCAATTTGTGCAAACTGCAATTATAACCCCGTTAGCTTCAGAAGAGCTCTTTAGGTATGTCGGCCTGGGCTGCCCCCGGCCGGCTGGGTAGTGGCGCTCAGGCAAACAAGGGGTTCCTGCGTGGCCTGCACCACCCGAGCGGAGCGTAGCAGGGTGGATAAAGGGCTGACGAGGGCGGAGGGGGTTGTTTGGGGTACGAGCAGGCAGCTGCGTGAGTGCTCTTGTTGACGTTATGCAGCTAAATAGTACCAGCTTGCTGGAGTGCTTAACTTCTTCTCTCCCACTGCCCTAATGAAGTCCTGAAAGGTTTCCTGGCTGCCTCATATGGCTTTATTTAGTGTCTCGGTGAGAAGAACCGTTACTAAACACACACACACATGGGAGAGAGAGAGCTAAAGGTGAGGCTAGCATGCTAACATGCTAGCCTCAGTGGCAAACAAGCGGCGTATAAATGGCAACCGAAAGGGATAAGCATTGTGTCAATACGGAGAGGGAGCGGGAGGGTTGGAAAGGAAGGACCCCCTTTGCTTTGTGAACGTGTAATGGCACTTCATTTTAATTTTATGGTTTGCCAGTGCTCCGCAGAGGGAAATTGTTTTCTATGTGGTTACACAGCCTGTCGAGAGAGAGCGAGAGAGAGAGAAAAAAACACGCACGCCAAATAAAACAGCTGTGGTGGCAATTGAATTTGTATTCACAGTAAAGTAGGTTAACCCAGTTAAAAGTCAGAAATCCAATAGCGACAGCCGATCGGCAAGAGCGAGGCATCTCTCCTGGGGCTGCGGAGACCCGCTCTCATTTGCTGGGTGTCTTAAAAGCATTGCAATATATCAGCGTGCTAAGAGATAACGGCATGTAGGATCAGGCGTGCGGGGAAGGAAAATGCGATGCACTTTTCATTTGCTCTAACATGTGGCTTCCCTTTTTCCCCGTGTTGTTTTTCCTTATCGGATAGACCGTCGGAGCGCAGGTTCAGCCGTTTGTCACAGTCTGTGGATCAGCGCTCATTGTCTTTAGGAGCGTGCGCATTTTATCGGCTCGATCTGTTGAGCGAGGCCTTCCGCCCCCCGCCGTCTTGAGCGAGAGAGGATGTTTTCATAAAAGACAGAGAATGGGGAAATGACAGCTCCCCCTGCCTTTGTTATGGGAATATATGGACTCCCCTTGGTTCATTGACTTTTTATTACAGACTGAGTAAAATGACTGTTAGCAAACAGGGGCAAATTTGTTGCAGCCATTTGTTTTGTAATGTTTGAATCGTTTGTATTTCCTGTGTATTAATGTGCTAGTATTGAGAGATAAATGGAGGACTGAGAGCAGTGCTTCTCAGCTGGTTTTGCTTTTGATGTGGATCAAGTGGGGACCCAACACGGTATCAGATTTGCTGGAGAAAAAAAAAAAAACTGGTGATTTAAATTGAACACTGAAATATACTCAAATGATTAAAATAGGACATTGCCATGACCTGCAGAATTACCATCCTAACACATGGAACAAACATAGAGCCAATTTTTATATTATGCTGCATTAATGTGCTATTGCAATTATCATAAAATATGAGTTTCCCAGTTGGGAACTGGACATGAATGGCCTCTCAAGTTGTATGCGTGACTGGGAATCTCAGAGAAAATTGTAATACTTAAGTTTCAAAGTTGTGTGGGCCATATACAGTAAACATTGTGAATGAGAGAACTATTACTGTAGAGAATTTTTACAATTTTTCCCACACAATCTGCCTTGCTTTTTCTTGACGTTCTACTCTATTTCTGTTATAGTATATTTAGACCCATTTGATGCATATTTGATGTATTTTACACCGTGAAAAGTCATTTAATTGACAGAATTTTCAGAATTGTCATCATTGTTGACTATCTAGAACAGGTGTCCTGGAGAGACCGTCTTGCTATAAGTTCAGCTCCAGCCCAGATCAAAAACAACTTAACCAGATAACGGGCTCTATGCACGGCGGTATTTCCGGTGAAGGTTTAAGGATGCTCGATAACTTCCGCCGATCATAGAGTCCAATGCAATACCGAGAATGTATATTGAATTTTATACTCCATGGTTATACTAAAGAAACGTTAGTCACAAAAACAGATAAAATAGACATCCCTCGTTGTGTTTATGCTTCTTTTTCAAATTATATTAACTAAACATAACTATATATATAAAATTACAACTAAACGTATGAACGTTTCGTTTCAAAGACGGGAGGACAGTAAATTTTGAAGACTCTGCCATAATCCCGTTTTCCTCGGTTTTCCTCCGCTTTTTAATTTCCCCAACCGGAAACTGTTGAGCATCCATGCGTCAAATGCGGAACTTATGCGTGCATACAGCCCATTAAGATCTTCAGGAACACTTGATAATTACGGACAGGTGTGTTGGATCAGGGTTGGATTTGAACTCCATAGACAGGTAGATCTCCAGGAACAGGACTGGGCACACCTAATCTAGAAGGCGAAGTTTATATTGTTGTTAACAAATGGGATGCTAACGTTTTAGTCAAAATCCATTGGATATTGATTACCCGCATCTTCAATACATTTTGGGTTTAATAAAAGGTAACACTTTATTTTGATAGTCTACTTTAGACATTCTACTAACTATAAGTAACTTTTCAACTACATGTCAACTAACTGTCATTAGAGTATTAGTAGACTGTCAGCTTAATATCTGCTAACACTTTATCTTGTTGGTCCCCAACAGACATTCAACTGACTATAAGTAACTTGGCGACTACAAGTAAACTTATTCTCCTAACCCAAAGCCTGACACCTAACCATAACCTAACAGTCTACTGACAGTCTTATACTAATAATCTAATGACAGTTATTTGATATGTAGTTGAAAAGTTACTTATAATTAGTAGAACTTCTAAAGTGACTATCGAAATAAAGTGTAACCTAATAAAATTGTTTAAAGAAATAGGAAAGACAACTCATAAATATAACTTCAAAAGTGGGAAGTAAGAAATATCCAACGCATTCTCATCCTTTAACGTCATATAGAACGCTATATGACAAAACGGCGCTATACTACGCACATGGCACCCGTTATCGTTAATATAACACGCGCTGTGAGGGCTAAGTTTAGGTGTGGGGTAGGGTGTGCGTGTCATATTCACGCTAAAGGATTTATAACGTCTTGGGTTCGCGTGTTATATTAACGATAAAGGGTGCCATGTGCGTAGTATAGCGCCGTTTTTGCATATAGCATTCTATATGACGTTAAAGGATGAGAACGGGCTGAAATATCAAATAATAAGTGATGGAAGTATTATATTAGTATTAGCCATGTTACCATTTTTTGTTGTTATTTCCCCCCCCCCCCCCTGCTGTCTGGAAGCTAAGTTGAGAACCACCGTGTTATACTGAAACATCTGCTAATGTGAATGCACATATTTTCTTAGTTTTCCGTTGAGATGTGCAGGGTTGCCATGGCCCGTCACTGTGTGTGCCATGTTGCAAAGTGTCAGTAGCAGATATTTTTTATGCAAAAAAGCTCAGAAAGCCAAAAAGAAAACAAATGCAACAAAGCAAGTCCAAGGAGCCTCTGAGGTCTCCAATGTTTTCTTCCTCTGTGGTGGTCTAGCATAAACCCCCACCACTACATCTGCTTCACTCTCACCACCCCCTCCACCCACCCGCTGAGGCAGGAGCGGGCCATGGCTGCGGCCCTACTCTCCCCCTCTCGCCCTGAGCCTGTGCCCAGCTAGAGATGCCATCTGATACAAGTCTATCATAATGAAGGTCCAGCATGAGGCTAAATGAGTTTGGAGCTTGACGGCGTGAGGGGCTAATGACTGCAATACACCAGCGCTTCGGGCCCGCGCTTGGCTTTGGGAGGGCATATGGCAGCCACATCCGTCGCTAGACTACGTACAGAGAAAGTAACGCTAAAAACAGAGAGGAACTAGACGAGGGCATGGAAATTTTTGACTTTGGCCTTTAGGGCAGGGTTTAGAAAACAACTACAGAAATATTTCACTCAAAACAATTATTATTATTTGTGCACCCTCATGGAACACAAAGGGGAAGTTTAGCAGTATGTATTAATTGCTTACATGTAATGAAAGTGGTTGGGGACAAGGGTCTGTCAAGATCCAATATCAGAACAAAAAATAACCATCATAAAAGTGTCAAAACAGTCAATGGTTCCTAACCATGTTCCTGGAGCACTCCCAGTACTGTTAAAGGAGAACTTTTAATATTGAGCTCATTTTTTTGTACATTTGTACACACTGACAAAACCGACAAAAATCGGTGTTGCCTACACCATGTTATCGTCTTTTTAAAATGCACACCCTGATGACTTCAATGGGGCATGTTAAACCTGCTTTTAGCCTCTTAACATCCTTGATTTTTCATTACGAGTGCACAGCCATGGTGTTATTAAGAGTGACCATGGTCAATCTGACTGCAGTAGATGTGAAAGATATGAATAAAAATGATGTTCAGACAGCTCACATACCTCTATTTGCTTCCTGTTTTCGGTCTAAGCCCACAGTAGTCGATTGTCAATCTCACGTCCGCGATCATAGTGGATATTACCTCAAACCTCCTCCGTGTGTTCAACACCTGATTCGGATGAACTATCCATTTGACCTGATATTCTCAGAACACCACATATTCGTAGCTTTGAGATGATATTCACCAATGATCACGTGCGTGAACTCGACAATCGACAACTGTGGACTTCGACCGAAAACATGAAGTAAATACAGGTATGTGAGCTGGCTGAATTACCATCACTTTTATTAATATCTTTCACATCTACTGCAGTCAGATTGACCGTGGTCACTCTTAATAACACCACTCGTAATGACAAATCAAGGATTTTAAGAGGCTAAAAGCAGGTTTAAAACATGCCCCATTGAAGTCAACAGGGTGCAAATTTAAAAAAGATGATAACACGGTGTAGGCAACATCGATTTTTGTCGTTTTTGTCTGCACTGACAGCACTCCAAATGTACAAATAAAAAAGAAAAGAAAATGAGAGTTCAATTTTAAAATTGACCGGAGTTCTCTTTTAAGATGTCTTCCTTATCAAACTCATTTGATTCAACTCATCATCTCATTAGTCAAGACCTCAGATGGGTGCATCAGAAAAGAGAGACATCAAAAATGTGCAACGTTATGGGTACTCCAGCTCCAGGACCAGGTTTGGGAATCACAGCAAAAGATTTATGTGAGGAACAGTCTGAAATAGGCCTAGATTTGTAATTCCGTAAAAATGTTGACAGCCATTCACTTACTGTACGTAGAACAGCTTGTGCATCCTGTTATAAATAAAGATTTCCGTCTTCCACAGAAGGCTTTAAAAGACAAGAGGGTGTGTAAATGTAAAACTTTTTTTTTTTTCTGTGTAAACTATTTCTTGAATTTTGACTGTTTTCAGGGCAGTTTATGACTGGAGCATTTTCATTATATAAAAGGATGCTAACACTGACAGCAATTTGCAGCCAAAAAAAAAATAAAAATAGAATATATTCGTGCTTAATGAGTGTTTAGGATTTGAGACAACATGAGTGATAGAGATCTTTATGCAAATAAGCAATGACATCATTTTGCAGTTACCAATCAGAGTTAGACAGTGGAGCTCGCTCATTTCCACTTGGTTACTGCATCCAACAATTAGGCCGACTTCAACGATGAAATCGCTGTAAGTGTGAATCACCGTTACACAGATGATATTCTAGAAGTATATATCATACTTCACATTCAGGCTCTTCATCATTTTAATAGTATAGGTATCTCAGATTTTAAAAGTAAGAAAAAAAAAAAAAGCCTTTAAGAGACACGTCCATGCGTCTGTACCACACTTTACAGCTCTTTAGCCATTTATAATAGCTTTTGTAGAGTCATAATAACTTGAATTGGATTTAATGTCGCAATGGCAGTCAATCAATAAGCAAAAACAAAGTCCATTAAGTAGCTGCTGCAGTTAAAGACCTGTGAAGACGACAGAAGCTTAGCAAATATTGCATTTCACAAGCTTACTTTTATGGTTTCCAAGTTATCCAAATTAGCTTAAAGGATTGATAATTCTTTCCTAATATAACACTGTTACTGAGGCCTTTAACTGTGACTTCCCCATTTTGGTTTTCTCAAATACTAAATAGGGGCTTGGTTTTGGAAATTAAAGCAAAATCGCATAACAAGGAATTTTAATTTGATTAATTCATTGTTGTGTTTTGATGCGGAGCAAAGGCAACCATGGCGGTTTTCACGTTATTTGTTCCACTGACTAATGACAATTTCCTGCACAATAACGGGAGTAAAAAACACCCTCAGAGCGAAAGAAGGCTTGAAATCACAGATGAGAGAAGCCACAGGGAGAACAAATAACCTGCCTTTAATTCTGCTACTGGTCGACGCGTGCTCTCAAGATTGTGCAGTTTGCTATAACTTTGAAAAATAATATGAGAGAAAAAAAAGAGTTTTCATTCAGTTTTCTTTCATTCTTTGTGCTGGTCAAAAGTACTGCAGGTGATGGTAAAGCCAACATGCCAAAGAAGGAAGTGTTTGCTCGTTTATGGCTAATCAGTAATGACAGTTGATGAGATAAGGCCTTATCCAAGAAAAATGAAGAGCAAATAGGAATGCAAGAGACCTGCTTGAATGGAAGTGTGTATTAAAGTGCGTAAGCTAAATGTTATGAGCTAATGCTAACACAATTTATTTTATTTTTTAAATTTTTTTTCTGAGGAAAACCATTTATTTAACTTTATTGGTTTAATAATGATCGATTGCTAGTGTTGTAGAAGCCTCTTTGAAAGGGTGGCATGCAGAGCTAAAAGGTTCTCACCTATTAAAACAGATACAGTGAAACTAGCCTCAACTAGCCTTTTAGCCTACTACCAAGAAATTTACTACAACAGGGTTATAAAGGGGTAACATTTAAGCCCTGCCACAAAACAACCTATTAATGTACACTAATTACAACAGTTAAAACATTTTAATTTGAAAAGATGAGTTATAAATATAGTTTATCCTATATAAAGTTTCAGATCACAACTGAGAATTAATTCAAAAGAATGAGTGAATCAGTTCAGTGAATCATCCTACACAAATTGACACACTGAATAGCCTCAATGCTATTTAAGAATACAGACATTCTAGAGTGTTTAGATTACTGCCTCAGCTCATTCGTTTGAAAGCTGTGCGCAATATTGTGTGACATAAAAAACAACAACAGTGATATAGTGTTCTGTCACATCACACTGCTACTTGTTGAAAGAAATAAGCGGTTACTGGAAAAGCAACATTGTTATGAACGCAGCTGAGCTACTGTCACTCTAAAGAAAAATGTAGTGAAGTTAGTAGAGCTGCTTCTTCTTTTAGCTATTCTGTCAACTACTGTAGGCTACGTACAGGCAAGTGCACCGATTTCTCAAAATGCTAAAGACATTTTGCTAACAGACACCTACATGCAGCTTCCCTCTCTCTCTCTCTCTTTGTGTGAGTCTCTCTCTCTCTTGCGCATTCTTTTCTTGTCTTCCCCCTCCAGAGCGACTGATTGCTTGCAGCTGGGGAGCACTGAGAACATTTTAATATTATGCAGAAGATTAGAGCAAACTAACTACATTATTCTCCAATTACGCTCGTTTCATCCAACTGATGTCTTTATTTCCTTCCTCTCCACGATTAGCCTAATGCGAAAATTGGAATGCGCTTAGGACTGTTTTCCGATTGTTCCTGCACCGCTTATTATGTCACCCAGCCATTACAGACTCGTCTTTTATTGTAACTGTAAATAAAACGATTAGAGGCAGACGCAGCCGGGGACGAGGAGATTTCATTCGGGGATCTGCTTATCAACGTTCTTGGAAGGTTTGGAAAGAAGCACGGGCCTAAGCTCAAGCCCCTTTATGGTGGTGGCAAATCTCGGGCAGAATTGCCATGCCCCAAAAAACAAACAAAACAAAACGACAAAAAAAAAAAAAAAAACTTACGTTAATCAATTTAGATTCATGTAGAGACCTGAATACAAGTCCCCAATCGCTTCGTTGCACACACCTAAGCCGTCTGAATACATTGGAAAGCGTGCTCAAATTATTAGAGGAACATGTGAGCATTGTAACCCGATGATGTGGCTTTAAGGAGGTATAATGTTCTTTAGAGAACACCCCCCCACCACCACCACCCTCACCGTAAAGCACTGGATTGTGGGTGTTCTGTGCTAAGCGGGGCACAGGAGACGCTTGCGAGATGATGTGAGAATGGTGCAGAAGCATTTCCTGCCACTTGATTTCCATGGAATGCGACAAGTCCATCACAGGCACGCAGTAACGTGTATGATGGGACATAATGATTGGATACTAAAGACAGGTAGAGGCCTGACATGAAACTAATCCAGAAAGACTTTACCTAACCTTTGAACTCTGATTGGCTTCTTCCTGCTTCTGTTGGTTATGTGATATTCTGAATGATTATGTTCTGAATCTCACTGGATGTATGGAATAGCAATAGAGTGCAAATCTTTTTTTTTTTCTTCGTTAATGAATAACTACACTAGAACCAAGTAATGCAATATTTACAGTCTTAATAACTATTATTAACTAACAAGAAACTCTGATTAACTAACTAGTGAGTAATAGTGCAGAGATGAAAGTGGTACTTCCCTATTAGCTAATCAACTACTATTTTTTAATGCTTCCCAGAGAACTAGCCTACTGAAAAAGTTTATTGACAATCTAGTAACTACCATTACCTAAAAAAAAAAACTAAAAAAAAAACTTGGATTAACGAACTAGTAAGTAATAGTGCGTAGATGAAAGTGTTACTACATCCTTCTGTGGGAATTACTAATTATTTGGATTCGTATTATAAAGTGAAGACCATGGGAACTAACTAGTAATGACTCAAGTGTTACTAAAGAAATTTCCTAAAAGTATACTAAAGTTCACACAAAAATCTCAAACGCTTGAAATGACTTTAGTGTTTTGTTGCACAAATCATGACTAGATCATGACTAGTTGGTTCCAATGATCTTCACTTTATAATACGAATCCAAATAATTAGTAATTCCCACAGAAGTGTCTAGTAACACCTTCATCTGTGAGCTATTACTTACTAATTCATAATCAGAGTTTCTTTTTAGTTAATAATAGTTGCTAAATTGTTAAGCTTTTTCAGTAGTTCTCTGGGAAGTATTAAAAAAATGTAGTTATTGATAAGTTAATAGTGAACTACCACTTTCATCTGTGCGCTATTACTTACTAGTTCGTTAATCAGAGTTTCTTGTTAGTTAATAATAGTTACTATATTGTCAATATTGTGTTACTCATTGGTTCTTGTGTAGTTATTCATTAACAAAGGAACCATATTCTAAAGTGTTACCTTTTTTTTTTTTTTGTTTAAAGAAAGCATGTATGAAAATGTATGAATATGCTAGCCTGGTTAAAACCAGGCAATTCTCAGTTGTAACTGAGTTATGGTCTGGCAAAGCTCCATAGACAAATCATTTCCAGAGGGGCGTCACCAACGGACGTCACGGACGTCGGCCTAAAACCAATCAGAGCGATGAAAGAGATGGCGTATGCAGAGCGGCGGAGAAACATCTCCGAGTGTAATTTTTTGCTAGGTTTTTTAACAAAAAGGAAATGTCCAAATCGCTTAAAACAGACTGATTCGAACGAGTGATGTTTGACGGCGGCATCCATCTTTGTAATGTAGGCTACAAAATCTGCTTCAAAATCCCAGCGCTGTTGTCGTTGTGTAAAGCCCGCCCCAACGTTTCTGATTGGTGCCGCGATTTTGACGGATTGGCCTTGAATGAGCTCTTTGCCAGACTAACTTTCAGAGCAAATCTAAATTTGCCGGAAGTTGAAAACGTTAAACAAAATACAACTCCAAAAGATGTTTAGACGCCCCTATACTCCCATCAAACTTTGCAAGAAATGTAATCTAATACTTCCTATCAAACTACTTAAGACATTTTAAATTTGCTGCAGATTTTTTTTTTGTCTGTGTAAACTTTTAAGTTATAAGATTTTAATGTCTCTTTTCGTCTTTCTTTTTTTGCTTCAACTTAAAATGTGTAATGTTTAGAAATTGATGGTTTGATTCAAGACCTAGAACATAAAAAAAAAATTGTAATGAACTACCTTAAAGAAGGAACATCACTACTGCACTCTATTACCTTTTTTTTTTTTTTTTTTTTGCATTTTTTTGTGCATTTTCTTTGGTTATTTTGACAGAAAATCGGCCAAATTCTGACTCTAACCCACCCTAACCCTAACCCTAACCTAACCCTGGACCATAATAAAATGTGTCAGTACTACATAGTTAATGATAACTGAAAGCATTATAAAACTAGCACAAATATAGTATAAAAAAATAAGTATGAGGTGGGCAATGTGTATACAATTGTGCATAAGCATTTCAGTTCCATGTGAATCTGCAGAGTTTCTGCTAAGTTCTGTGAGTGCACATTTTGTGTGGACCTGCTCATTCATTTTTATTCAAGAGACCTTCAAGTCGAAAAACTTCAACAAAACCAAACGGGCCAGACCCATGACTTAGTATAGGCTCATTATTTGTCCAATTAGATTCAGTGCTCATGTGGACAATGCAAAGGAAAATCCTAGTTCAACACAAACATTATCCTCTTTAATGAAAGTAAATAAGAAATAATAGATTGGAAAAAGATATATTAAAAAACTACAAATTTTAGTTTTGTGACTTGCACGACCCAGAGACAGCAGCAGACACAGGTTAAGGTGACGTGAGCCGATATGATGACTGCATGCTGTCATAAATCAGGCATGTGTGTCCTCATCTACACAGAAACCCCTTTAGGCCACGCAAACCTCAGCGTTCTGCTTGATTTCTTATTTTACTCCTTGATACTGTTACTGGACAAGCTCCTCTTTTTGTCTCTTGGAGGAAAAGACGCATGGTTGATGTTTGACGTGTGGCCGTTGTTTCGTAGCTGCAAGCCAGTTTTTGTTTGTGTGACATGCCTGTAGAATGGGAAATGCAAATGGAAAGCGATAGCGAGAGAAAGAGAGAGATGACCCTGTGGTGTACAGAATAGACAGGGTAAGTCCCTGCCACCTCCTCGACTCCCACAGGACATAAACACAGATCAAATATCAACAGATCTATTGCCACTATATACACAGCTCCAGGGAGGGAAAGAAAATGTTATACAAAGTTTAACAATATTCCCAGACTGATTTTGGACATTTGAAAGAGAACTGAGCCCTGAATCGATCAGAATTACCCATACAATAAGCTTCTTTTTTTCTTTTTTTTTTTTTTGCTTTAATTTGGATTCAGAATTTTGTTTTGCTGGATTTGACTGTTTTGGCCTTACTTGTCCTCTGACCAACGAATGAACACGTTGTGGTTTAACTCCTTTATCACAAGTCAGATTGTGGATAATATTCCATCTTGTTCCTTCTGCATGGAGTTCGGGACACATTACGCCAGAATTTGGTTTGGAATAATATTAAGATAAGAATATTAAAACATAGACCTAGGGTCATCCCAGTATGCCTCAAAATGTAAATGCACTAGTCACAAAATTATTCATTTTTTTAAAGCCATTGTTTTATTGATTTTGTTTCTCTGTGTGTGTGTGTTTTGTGTGTGTCAGGTAAACTCTACATTATGGCAATACCAAATACTTGAAGGAAAAATCTTATAAATCACACTAAGGGATTTTTAGAAAATAATACTAATAATAATAATAATAATAATAATAATAATAATGAAAATGTTAAAATGTAGAATGTTTTTTTTTTGTGATGGGTAGGTTTAGAGGTAGGTTTGGGGTTAGGGGAGATAATATACTGTTCGTACAGTGTAAAAACCATTATGTCTATGAAATGTCTCCATAAAACATGAAAACCCAACATGTAACCTGAAAAAAATAATATTAATAAGATTTATAAGAAACAAACACACAACAAAAGACCAAACCTAGTCCCATCTCAATAAAAACAGGGTAGATACGCTGTATATAAAACCAGCCTGTTCTCACGTAAATGCATCTCTAAAACATGCATCGTGTATTGTCGTGTAATTTATACGTGAAAATGAGTCTTTACGCATTTAGTGGGATCGGGTTGATAAAACAGATGATAGATAGATAGATAGATAGATAGATAGATAGATAGATAGATAGATAGATAGATAGATAGATAGATAGATAGATAGATAGATAGATAGAGAACAGTCATAAACATTCATAAAGACTCCTTCATGTTCATGACAGGTGTTATGTCATGTTTATGACAGTGTCATGACAGTCTTATGCACACCCCTTCAAATAAAGTGTTACTGATAGATAGATAGATAGATAGATAGATAGATAGATAGATAGATAGATAGATAGATAGATAGATAGATAGACAGACAGACAGACAGACAGACAGACAGACAGATAAGATAGATAGACAGACAGACAGACAGACAGACAGATAGATAGATAGATAGATAGATAGATAGATAGATAGATAGAGAGATAGAGAGATAGAGAGATAGATAGATAGATAGATAGATAGATAGATAGATAGATAGATAGATAGATAGATAGATAGATAGATAGATAGATAGATAGATATATAGATAGAAGAATGAAAGAGAAACACTAAAAATAAACAAATAAAACCTTAATGAGAAAAAGAAAGGCGTTTTGCAGTTGCATTGCATCAGCCCAGCAATTAGAAACAGGCCCACCTGGGAGAGACCTATATGAGTTTATTTCCCTTCACTTGTTTCCATACAGTATCAGTCTAAATATAGAGGATGAGATGTAGTGTCGTACATCTAGAATCAGTGTGCTCATCCTTCATGCTAAATGAGCTGGACCATCACCCCTACCGGTCAAACGCCATCTCTCTCCTTTCTCTCATGAGCTGAATGTAGTATTACCATAAGGAAATATCGTTGGCAATCCAGTGTAATGTGTAATCCCCGGACATGAGTCTGACAAACATAAATATCCTGATTCGGGAGCGATGAGCGTCCAGCTCTCACATGGTGCACATTACACTTAAGAAGAAAATGGCTGTGATTAAAGACCACCATCAAACTATTGTACAATTACTTATCTTAAGCGCAATTAGTCTACATGACAGACTCTCTCTCGGTCGTTTCTTTATCCTCCTGTCTGGTTCATTTAGAGTCGTGGATTAGAACATTGTGTTGGCTGGGTTTCCTTTATTTGACCTCAACCATAACCCTTGAAAAAGTTATGAATCCCGTGAAGATTGCAAATTACAATGTATTTGCAATTCACATAAAACTAAAGAGCGTGGTCGTTCAAGGCAAAATTGTCAGTGTCCGGGAGGTGATATTGCCCTGAGACCACGATGTGCTTTATTTGTTTGTTCCCCCTGAAATGCTGTTTTGATCCTGTTTGAATCTTGAGGCACTTCCTCAATAGGAGACAGGGACAAATTAAACACAAATGTCCCGGGCTTAAACGAAACAAAAGAAAGACCCACTTTTAGATTTACAACATGAGAAAAAGAACAGAAAAGGGGTAGATATTAGAGAAGCTGAATAAGAAGCTCAATGAGACCTTTTTATTATTAATTGTTCTCCAAGTGATTAAATAGAGAATCCCAAGGGGGGGAAAAAGACCCAATAATAGTGTACAAGTGTCTCCCTTCAGATCTCAAAAATGTCTCATAGTTTACTTAAATAAAACTTATTAAACTTAAAACTTATTTACATCTGTTTTTATAACACAGTCTCATCCCAAAAAGTCATGTAACTGACGTCTTGGGACATCTTTTGACCATACGTCAATATCTGCCTTTTTAGGGCCCCCTTAAACGTCGGTAGATGGCGATCCCGGGCCGTCATACAACTGACGCTTTACTTTTAAACGTCGGTTAGGTGACGGGTTAGGTTTAGGGTTAGGTTTAGGTCTGGGGTTGAGTTAGGATCCCATAACCTCATCTACCGACGTTTAAGGGGGCCCTAAAAAGGCGAATATTGACGTATGGTCAAAAGACGTCCCAAAACGTCAGTTATATGGCGTCTTGGGATGAGACCGGGTTGGTTTTTATTGCTGTCTAAGAAATATGAAGAATCATCTGAGACAAAGTTGATACTTCACTGATAACTCCATACGATCCGACCAATGAATGCGCAACATCTGAGCAGGAACTTTCCTCTGCAACTTTAAACCAAAACCATTTTGAAGCATTTTAGTATCAATGAACACAGGAAACTGACTAGAGTTAAATTACTTTAAGTCCAAGGGTTGTTTTCTGTCATTTTCCCTCCACCTGTAGATCAGCTCCACTTCCTCTCTGTAGTTGTTCAGTTCAACAGTAGACTTTTTCAGCATAAACAAACGTTAAACCACAGCGCAAGAGAACAAAAGCTGGATTCAGTTTCTGAAACCAGAGGGGCTGTTTTCACTTAATCCAGATCAGGTTCTCCAACATTGGAGTGTAACAGTAATTTGTCCCTGATTTGCTGTTGGTATTTTTACATATTTTTGAAAGAATGTTGTCCTACAAAAGGGAGCTGTAGCTTGATCCGTTAAAGAGCTTTCGAGAGCTATAATCATCTCTCACATTACAATGAGGAGCTGCTCAGGTTTCTCGGTAATGACTCCTGTTTGAGGAATTTCCCTGGTTCTAGTGTCTGTAAATCCGAGGTGATCTCAGCTATGTCATTTATTGCAAATCCTTTATATCACACTGATAAATAATCAAACTTGAATACATTCACATTTATTTATTTGATAGACAAAAACAAATATTCACGGTATACATGTAATGACGTGTATTATTTCCTGAGAAATGAACCTGTGACCTTTGTATCACAGCCAGGTTCAGGTTTGGTTCAAAATGTGTTCAAAAGCATTAAACTTTGCACTTAACTGACATGATGGTGCCTCAAATTACACGGCATGCTGTGGGATCGTGTGATTGTACTTATTGCAAATACAAAGTTCTGTCACAAAACTCTAGATGGTGCAGGCTGATAGGTCCTTAACTCAATATGCTTGCAATCACATAATTATCTGCTAGGCACAGCTGATTGGTTCCTTTTTGTATCAGTAGCCAACAGTGTTGGGGTAGTTACTCAAAAAAAGTAATTAGTTACTAGTTACTTCTGTAAATTGTAATGAGATTACTTTACTAGTTACTGCGTTGGAAAAGTTCACTACTTATTACTTTACTTTCCCGTTTCTTAATTTACCGTGTAGATACATGGAGAAACATCATAGCCTATCATCACGTTTTGCCCTATCATCACTATATTGTACTAATTAATACAAAATGGTATGAAAGTACAATATCCCTGTCTGCACAAATAAATATGCCGCACTGTAAAATTCACAAACAACAGGATAAAGGAGGCTATGGTGGGGTCATTTTAAAATGGGGTTCAACACACAAGTGTCAAAACACAGGCTTTGGGAGAATAAAACTCTTCTCCTGAGAACAAAACCAGCTTTTTATTCGACTAATGGCAATACAAAACAAAAAAATGAAGAGGTCAATGAAAAATAATAAAATAAAGGTCACTTTATCCCATAAAATTCTTAATCTTAATTTAAAATGCATTTTTCTAAACCTAAACTTGGGGATCAATGGTCGACAGGGGAAGCATGTCTTCTACAATGAACCCTGCAACACTCCTATTCATTTCGTTTTGTGTTATCCAAGAGTTCCGAGTCTTGTTTATACTCGACGCATCCGCACGAGCGCGCAAAAATTATGTCATTGTGTGTGGGCGGTCGCGCAAGACCCCCTTTCATTTAAAGTGCACGGCTTTTTTGCGGTGCCGCAACCGAGGAAGAACGACTTCAAAAAGCTTAATCTGCCGTCACCTAACTGACGATTTGGAATTTTGACCATGCTTCAATATCTGACGCTTTAGGCACCGTTTAGCGTCAGTTAGATGACGCCCTAGGATCGCGTGTAACCCTACCCCCACCCCAGACCTAAACCTAACCATGTCATCTAACTGACGCCATAGGATCGCGTCATGTAACTGACGCTAAAGGGCGCCTAAAGCGTCAAATATTGAAGCATGGTCAAAGGTGACGCCTTGGGGTGAGAATGCATCTCTGTTTGCGCATCTAAATCAGTTATCTATGTTTACAAAATGAGCCTAAGATCCATGTTTTATAAAATGTCCACGAAACTTAATGAAATATTTAGTGAAATTAGAAAATAGAGATCGTTCATTTAGTTCTATAGCCTATATACAGTACATGTTTTTATATCCACATATTTTGTTCTAATGTCACAAGTAATAATCTTAGGGTTTACTAGAGTAGCCTACATTTCACACAAATATTTTTGTCCTTTCGAGCAATAAACTGAAAGTAATGTGAATATTGCCACTACAGCTATGTCACTCAAATCGGTCTCTATGGCAACGGTGCGCACGCACCACTAGACGGAACTTTCCACCCAGGCAAACGCGGCTTGGGTAACGCAGGAAAGCGCGTTCCTATACTATAGTATAGTAAAGTAGTGTAGTTACCAATATTTTTAGTGTAATGCGTTACTTTACTTCGTTACCCAAAAAAGTAATATTGTTACTGTAATTCGTTACTTTATAACTCGTTACCCCCAACACTAGTAGCCAAAAACCTCACTTCTCAGCCTTCAAATACTTGGCCAGCATTTGCTGTAGCAGTGCAGTGTGCTTTCAGAAACCCTCCACCCTCCTGCATAGATCTGCTACAGGAAATTCATATCGTACAGCATCAGCATGTCTTACTTGCTGTGAATGCATTGCAGTAGCAAGTCCCGTGATTGCTCTGCATCAGCTGCAGCAACAGCGTAGCAGATCTATTCCATCAAGACCAAATATTACCATCATATCCATTACATGCCAAGAGAGTTGTCATGACATACTGTTATCATCAACTGACTGACATGAGTTGGGGGTCTTGGAATACATTTGTTCATGGTCTTGGCTACGGTTCTCTGCTGGTTGCCTAAAGAGAGTGAGGAGGCATATGTCACCCATGTTATACTGAGATCGCACCCTATCATCCCTCCCAAAAAAGAGCAAACGCTAGTGTGGCCATCTGGGACTATATTATATCCATTGGCTTTGATAGACACTATGGGGATATTTGTGGGAAAATGGAGACATTAGACTACAATAATTGAGTGAAAAGAGATGCATTGCTAGCAAATGATGTGTTCACCAGCCCCTAGAGGTCCATGATGGAACTGCAGGGGGTATGTGAGAATTTAATAGAAATTTTCTATAATAAAAGATTTGAATGTTTTCTGAAGAACAAGAGCGGAGCTTGACCCTGAAAAACCTACCGCTTAATACAAGAGTAGTTGCAACGGTATTTCTGTGTTGTTGCTTAAAGGATTAGTTCACTTTTGAAAAAAAACTTTTGCTGATAAATTACTCACCCCCATGTCATCCAAGATGTCCATGTCTTTCTTTCCTCAGTCGAAAAGAAATTAAGGTTTTTGATGAAAACATTCCAGGATTTTTCTCCTTATAATGGACTTCAATGGGAACCAGGTCCAACCGAGGTCCAAACGACAGTTAATAACAGTTTCAGATGCAGCTTCAAATGTCTTTAAACGACACCAAACGATGAATAAGGGTCTTATCATGCGAAACGATCGGTTATTTCAAAGCTTATTCCAAAAATGTAACTTTTCTAAGGACAAATGCTAGCCTTGTAATATATTGTGAGGCGCATTTGCAACGTCACGTAATACGTAATTACGTTCAAAAGGTCACGGGCGATGTAGCAGGAAGTACAGAATTAAAATCGTCCGACATCGTTGTTTTACCTTTTAATTCCTTTTTTGTAAACGGCGTTTGAGTTAGTTTTCACGTTCAACCTATGCGTTCAACTTGTAAACACTCTGACTCTGTACTTCTAGCTACGTCGCCCGTGACCTTTTGAACGTAATTACGTATTACGTGACGTTGCAAACGCGCCTCACAGAATGGAGAAAGGCTAGCATTTGTCCTTAGAAAAGTTACGTTTTTGGAATAAGCTTTGAAATAACCGATCGTTTCGCATGATAAGACCCTTATTCATCGTCTGGTGTCGTTTAAAGACATTTGAAGCTGCATCTGAAACTTTTATTAACTGTCGTTTGGACCTCGGTTGGACCTGGTTCCCATGGAAGTCCATTATAAGGAGAAAAATCCTGGAATGTTTTCATCAAAAACCTTAATTTCTTTTCGACTGAGGAAAGAAAGACATGGACATCTTGGATGACATGGGGGTGAGTAAATTATCAGCAAAAGTTTTTTTTTCAAAAGTGAACTAATCCTTTAAAGGGATACTCCTTTTTTTTTTTTTTTTTTTTTTTGGAAATAGGCTCATTTACAACTCTGTCAGAGTTAAACAGCTGGGTTTTACCGTTTTTGAATCCATTCTGCTGATTTTCTGATATTTTGAAAAATATCAGTAACCACACAGTTTCTGGTCTCATTGACTTCCATAGGAAAAAATATATACTATGGAAGTCAATGAGACCAGAAACTGTCTGGTTACTAAAATTCTTCTAAATATCAGAAAATCGTCAGAATGGATTCGAAAACAGTAAAACCCAACTGTTTAACTCAGACAGAGTTGTAAATGAGCCTATTTCCAAAAAAAATAAAAAAATAAAAAAATAAAAGTGGAGTATCCCTTTAAGTAATCTATGTGGTTGCTTATAACGCACAAATATACAATGTAGATACAGTGTAGTGTAAATCAAATGTGGTAAATAAAATATCAAACATGATTTTTTGACATGAAATAACCAACCAGGTTTGTTCTGTCACACAAGTACAGATGAGTGTCTTCTCAACATATAATGTGCTCTATTATATGTGAATTAAACAATATCACCCTACATTAAATGTGTTCATCAGCTATCGTGTATCTTAAGATTTGAAATTAACCGCTCAATGGATTGATTTTATGATCTCTTTATGAACGTTTTGAAGCATCAACGTTTTGGTGGAGTGGACCTTTAATGGAGGAACAGAAATATCTCAGGTTTAAATTAAAAAGAAAGAAACGTTTTGAAGGCGAATGAAAGTCTTCTGGGTTTGGAATAGCATGATGGGGAGTGATTTATGAATTTATAATTTTAATTTTTGTGTGAATTATCCCCTAACTTTTATGGAAATACACTGACTTGAGGATCCCTTAGCAAACACCATGAATGACAAAATGTTTTTATTTTTATTTAAAATTAAATTGAAACTAAAACATTGAATGAAAAAAATAAATATATAGGCTACATTTATTGTATTACCGTACAAGTTAAACCGTTACCTGAGATTTCAGGTAAATAGTTTAGATCATACAGATTCAGCAGACAAGAAAACTTTTGAATCCCTGACCTAGCTCATGAAGATCACTGTGCAACCGAGCGCTCTATTGCAATAGTAATAGTTTGTGGTATGGTAATGATTAGTGTCCAGACTGAGGTGTGTGTCTGTGTGTGTGTTTGTGAGATAGAGGAAATGCTCGAGTAATGGGAGCAGGAAGACTAAATGGCCTATCACACACACCCCTCTCTGACCTCCCCTGAGCCGCCGGACACCATCAAACATCCCGCCACTTTCTTCTCTCTAATGGTTTCCGTGGTAATCAACATGGCGGAAGTGGCCACGGCACAGTGTGATTAGCTGGGAAGGATTCCCTAATCGTTACATTTGTTCTCAGGCTCTGAGAAAAAGAAGGAAGTTTGCAAGGGAAAGAGGAAACATGGGTGATAAAGTATTGCGAGGACATTAGTGGTGACTGCACACCGACCACTTTGTTAAGTCTGAAGGATGGCTTTATAAGAAAAATAAACACAAGAAACAAAAGAGAACCACAGCAGACTGTGAAACAGTAGTGGAGACTGGGATAAGTTGTCACACATTTCCACAAACTTGATCAAAAAAAATGTGCTGTCCATTAATATTTTGCTCTAGAAGAACTCATTTGTGGTTCATCATACCAGTTTGTGCCTAGTCAATTTGCCTGCAAATTTGACAAATATCCCAAGGGCAAGTAACACAATAAATAAAAGTAGAAGTACTGTAGAAAGATGTGTTGTGTAAAACATCCAGTAATATTTGGTTTATTTACAACTTTGAACAATCATTTTTTAATGGCCCTATTGTTTTGCATACAGAGCTCAAAAAATATATAATAATTAAAAGGAAATACATACTTTGTTTTAATAAGTATTCATGAAGCATTATAAAATAACGTTTTATTAATTTCACTAAGTTTTTTTTAACTTTTGATTTAAAAAAAAAAGCCATTAAGCTAATTGTTAAAATTATATTTTACATATTTAAAAGCAATATTTGCAGGAAGCTGATGAGTCAACAGTTTGTATTTAACTCTTTCACACATGAGCACCTATACACAGGTCTGGTGACTAAGAGTGAAGGCAAAGCGTTTTCTCACGCTAGATGAGAAACACCTCCTCATCACGCTAGTTCCAACAAAATCTCCCTTCTCTCTCCCCAAATTTATCCTCTTGTCTCCTGAAACACGAGTGATCCTGGTAAATGGAAAGAAGTGAGCAGTGTATGTGTTACAGGAGTGAATAGCGGGTTAGATAACACCTTAAACGAGTGACAATAGATGCTGGGAGGATGCAGGGAACAGGTGGGATACGTGACACCTCTGAACACCACCGCTGAGAGTTAGCTGGCAGATTTAAAAGGCAGATATTGATGTCAGGGGTTTACCACAGCGCAGCATTCCAAACAGAGCAATAGCAGGATTCATTACGATACTTTACTGTTTACCTCACGTTTATACCAGAGTACTGTTACACTCGGTGACAAAAGCCATGTTCGATGGCGACATTCTTTTAACATACCAGAGAACTATGACTCCTAAAGCCTGACTGACACTCACAGGATCCGTTTCCATACTGGAATTTCCCTGTGAATCACACACTGTAAAAAAATAGCGAGAACTACAATGGATCGACTACCTCACGTGGTGTGTCACCAGGAAAGGCACGGCCTGTGAATAGCCATCCATTTCCTGTGCTAACAAAAAAACATTACATATATACAGTATATACTGTATATATATATATATATATATATATATATATATATATATATATATATACTATATATATATATATATATATATATATATATATATACAGTATATACACACACACACTCAAAAACACAAAAATGCTGGATTGTTTTAACCCAATTTTGTGTTAAATATGGACAAACCCAGCCATTGGGTTACATTTTTATATTACATTTTTAACCCAATGGCTGGGTTTGTCCATATTTTACCCAAAATTGGGTTCAAAACCCCAGCATTTTTAGAGTATATATATATATATATATATATATATATTCCCACTTTTACACTGCTAAAGAGCATATCATAACCCAGCAAGCAATAGCCGTCATTTCACCATTTAGGTTAACTATAGACCTGATTATAGTCGAGCAATGAGTAGCCCACTTCTAGCCAAAATAAACTTGGATTTTGTTATTAATCTATGATATTCCATCATGTAAGCAAAGCCAAGAGTGTGTTTGGTTTAATTAAACACAATGTGTTTGGTTTAATTTCTTTGACATGTTCTATGCATAGCCTTTGCGTCTATTCTTGGGCTATGGTTAGACGTCAAAATATTTTTTTACTGACTGCCCAAATTTAGCATTGTTTTAGTCCAGACATCTGGGCTGTGTTTGGATGGCTATTAGATGTCTTTTAAATGCAAAATTATTTGCATAGTAAACAATGCATAAATAAATAATTCACAACAGGAAGAAATAACATTATTATTATATTTTGCATAAGGAAATTTTAATTTATTTAAGGGTAATCTATGACCTAACCTTTTTGATTTACCCATATCGAGCTGAGAAACCTCATTAATATACGTTCTTTTTAAAAACTGTGCAATAATCCTCCATATAAAAACATATCCAGTTGATCTGCATGTGTTTTTCAAATCAAGTGGTTATCTGCTTTTGTAAAAATTCATAATTGCATTTAGTCTTTTCCTCAGATAAATGTGACGTTTGAGGATAAACGAGTGAACCATAGCTATCAAAGCAACCAAATACCTTTCTTTTATTTCTTTTTCCAGCGATCAATCACTTACCGGCACTGATGTTTTGTGGTCACCTTTGGAAGAGAGGCCAATCTCGTTTTTCCCCGTTTTTCCCATCATCCTTGTCTTTTTTGATTGGTCTCTGTGGTTCGGGGCCTTCAGGCTAAACAGGTGTGAGGCTGGAAAGACATTTCTCTCATACCTGTGCAGACGCTGTCTAGCCCACCTGCCCTCCGTCCACAATTACCGGAGCCGTTTAGTCGAGAGTACTGGGTGTAAGGAAAACTAATACAATAATTAAACCTGTAAACCACACAGTTTCTACCTTATATCAGTTTACGTGTTAAGTAGACTCTACAAGGAACATTTCTTTACAGTGAAAATAAGAGTGGGATGAGGGGGGAGGTGTGGGGGGGGGGGGGTGACAGTAACCAAATAAAGTCTGAACATTTCCTCTATTACACTCACAGTACCCCCCTTACCACACACACAGTCATGTCTTCTCTTATAACCTAATAAATCACAATGTTTCACTCTATGGCCGTTAAGGAGGGGAATAGAAACTAAACACCTTTTCAGAGCACTACTCATGGGCTCTTCAAACTCCCAAAATGGAGGCCACAGCGCTAGCGTTGCTAAATGACTAACACTGATTACTTGGAAACAGTATGGCTAGACTTCCATAGAATTGTGTTTCGGAAGTCTATTGGGGCCAAGCAACTGTTTGGTTATCAACATTCTTTCTTTGAAATATCTTTTTTTTTTTTGGTTCACACAACTAAGAAACTCATACTGGATTAGTCAGAACAACTTGAGGATGAGTAAATGATGACATACCTGTATTTTTTTTTTTTTTTTTGGTGAACTATCCCTTTAACATGAATTAACAATTAGCAATACTTCTACAGTATTTATTAATCTTAGTTAATCATAATCTTAGTTAATAAATTTTAAGATCAAAATTTGTATTTGTTAACATTACTCTGAACTAACATGAATATAAACATTTTCATTAGCTAATATTAATAAAGGCTAAAATAGATTGTTCATTAGTTAATGCATTATGAATACAAATCTAGATCCACATACATATTCAAATAGAATAAGTTTTAAAAAGTATTGTGTTGCTTCATCACAAAACCCATTTACAACACCCTGAAAAGTAGTAACTGTCGGAAAAATGCTGAAAACGGTAAAACGTGTGAATAAAAAAAAATGTGAAATGCATAGACATAATCAGTATTCATAATCAGTATTCAGTAATCAGTAATCAGTACACTTAGAGCCCAATTTAATGAGCTAATGAATCCACTTTTGCTAGTTTAAATGGATAGTTCACTTTGAAATTAATTTTTGATATGTTTTAGCTTACCTCAAGGGCATCCAAGATGCAGGTGTCTTTGTTTCCACAGTATTTTCAATGTTGATATTTTTAGGTCAAACCGTTGTTGGCCGTCAGTCATACATGGGCGTCAGTTTGGTTTGAAATGTGCTGGGGACAGAGACGAATTCGGAAGGGCATTTTCAAAAGTGCTGGGTACAATGACGCACTCTTAACGGTCATGTTTTCAAAGACAATTTCCTGTAGTTTACTGATGTAAATAAATAAAATGTATACAAAGATGTGATGTCCGACCAAAAATGTTGTGGTACTTTGGATTTATTTGGTCGTATATGAGATCTAATGTATGTAGTTAGTATGGTGAATTTTAACACCTACACTGAGTATGTACAGTGATGGTCTAGTGGTAGGATTTTTGCCAAGCGTGCCGGAGGTTGTGGGTTCTAATCCGCACTCGTATAGTTCTATTTTTTTTTTTCCTCATCAAAACCGTATGTATATTGATAAACAACCACTGAAAAACATTCTCATTTTTGATGAGGGTAAAAACAAAACTGTACAAGTGTGGACTAGAACCCAGAGAAGCAGCGACAAGTTTGTGTGTATTTTGATTTGTGATTTCACCGGAACGAATGAAACCTCCACAACAGTGCAAGAGCTAGATCACCTCTTATTTAACAAACGAATGATACGAATGCTGCTAGCTAAATGGATATGTTTTATTTGTATAGAGGGAATGCGTGTGACGTCACCGTCGGCCGGCGTGCCTACAGTTCCTCACAGTGAGTGGTAAAAAGACTGAGCGGCTGTATATGTGTTCAGCGTGAATGCCGCGAAAAACAAACACAACACACACAAATAAAGTGGGAAAGAGCTTTGCGATTGACTGTAGGCCTACAACTAGATTTGACAAAACATCGGAGGTATATTTTTACAGACTGCAATGGAAAGAGGAGCAAATGGATCGCTGCAATTCACAGAAACAACTGGACTCCAGTCAGCGAAAGGTGGATTTGCAGTTATCATTTTGTGTCAATATGCTGAATTTAGCTGTAAAACCATACCCATATATTTTGTATTGTTATATACATTAACAGCTCATCAATTAAATATTTATCATTGCATATTCTGCATTATTGGATGTTTTTTTAATAAACACTGACCAAAAAACGTATAAAGTTTTAGGGTTGGACGATATGATATATATATATAAGCTATATATAACACTGATATAAGCGATCACCCGGATTTAGACCTACCTATATTATATTTATATAAAGCGTTCACAGGCAAATTTGCTTTATATTTAGGTCTTGCTTTTATTTCCCTGGTGTCGAAATCAGGCAAACATAAATGTCAGGCAACACGATTCCTGGCTGCGTGTCAATATCCATGGATCACTGGATCTTTAGTAAGTTGTAAGGAACACTATATTGAGTCCAACATTTAGTTTAAATTGATAAAATTGTTCGATTTAGTCGCATTTCCGCAGTTTTCCCCTATTGAATCCAGTCACGCAGCAGATCTTTTGCCACTCGGTCAGGCTGAGGGGGGTTGTCACGCGGGAAAGTCACGTGTCAATGCATTCCCTCTACTGGTACATTCGTGCCGCGAGATGTTTCAAAAGTGGTGGGGACAATATCGACCCTGGCAAAAAGTGTTGGGGACATGCCCCCCACTTATATTTTTGTGAAGATCTAAAAATATTTAGATATATTGAAATCGTCTTCCATTGCGATTTCCTGTATATCTAAATATGTTTAGATCTTCACAGTGAAATGTAAAACTTCCGAAATCACTGTGTGAACAATGAGTTTGACATTGTTCAGTTAGAAGTGGCTGTGGTTACAAGAGGTAAAAACGATATAAATACTGTTCATTTTCTCACACAAACCACTCGTTTTGTCTCTTTGGCCATCAATGTGTACTTTTACGAGTCACTAAATCATGTTCAATATGGACTCTGCATGCTCTTTTAGGAGATCCCCATAGACCATTATATGACTGACATACAACAACGGTTTGTCCTAATAATATCAAAACTGAAAATACTGTGGAAACAAAGACACCTACATCGTGGATGCCCTTGAGGTAAGCTAAAACACATCAAAAATTATTTTCAAAGTGAACTATCCCTTTAACAAAGGGAAAAATGGTTGGCGCACCCAGCGCATGGTCTAAAAGGGTTGTCTCTATTCTATTACTGAGTAAAGGGTGTGTTTTTGGGCCTAATGAGCGATAAACTAATCAGAGTCTCATCTCAACATTCCCTTTAAAACCAGTTGCATTCACGCCATGGCGGGTTTTTACATGGCAGAATTTGTAAGCGGAAAAACTGAACGCTTCTTTAGTGAGGAAACGGATCTGCGAGCAGACCAGAAACAGGACAAAGTGTATTCTCGTTGTGCACACGCCTATAGGCACACATTATCAACAGGCTCTTTAAATAACAAAAAAAAAAATATTGCGCCGTTTTCTTTAGACCAGATTTCAGTTGGTCAATGGCACAGTCAATTTCAGTTGCCTAAAATTAGCAACACGCCAACAATCCGCCTGAACACACCTCGTTTTCAGACCAGCACACCCATGGGCGCAGAAATGGGCGCAAATGCATTTGCTATTTAAACAACGTGCCGCAGGACGTGAAAATGATAACTGCGTTGGGCTGAACCTAGCAAAAAACACTCACACGTATTGTAATCAACTGGCCTGAATCTCTGTCACATATTGGTCTTGGGCCATCCTTATTGTTGTGCCCCTTATGGCTGTTTGCCACTCACGCTGAATCAAATTCCAAATTGGACGTACTTAACAACAGTTAACACAGGCACAGCAAAATGTGTTCACTAGCTGCAGGAAGCTTTTAAATAGTTATTTGCATTATTGGCAGGATGATGAGCTTTTTAATATGTCAGAAATCCAATATTGCCATTAAACCCAGCTGATGTGTGACAGTTAATTATGTTGGCGTATGTTAGGGTCGTAAATAGATTGGTTGAACACTTTCTGTGGCAGACGGCACTTTAAGGTTAATTTGCGTAATTGGTGATCAATCTAGTTAAAGCAGGTCAGGCCTAGCCTAAACATGCTCCTCTTTACCAGCATTCAGTTCAAAGTTTCAACTTGCCAAAATCACACTAAAGGGGGTCTGGGAGGTTCTGGGGGACCAAATCAAGCCATGTCAGAGTAGTTATTTTCTGGAAGCGATCTTTGATGCAGGCTACAGGGGGTGAATGAGCTAATGATCATCTGTTGTGAACCTTCTGCTTATTACTCTGCTAAGTTGTTCCTTTTTAATTGATGTTTATTAGACATTTATTAGACAGTACACAGCCAGCGCAACTACACTACAAACATTTCCTTAATACAACGAATGTTGTAGTTTTTCTTTCACATTTTCAAGTTATTTCAGATTTTTATACAAACAAGTTAGCATTTCCCGTTCCAGCTAGTATTTTCTAATGTGCTTAATCTTGGTATTACTTTGTTCTGTAGATAAGCCTCAATGGTGTTATGACAACACTCTTCCATCCATCCATCCAATTAATAGCTTCTCAATTGTTGATATTATTATTATTATTATTATTATTATTTTAAATCATGATTTTTCTTTTAGACTACTTTTTTTCACAAATGACTTTTGAAACTTCATCTGATTTAGCTATGTTTTAATTTTTTTTTCTTCAGATCATGAAAGGCTGCTGTGCTTTATTAGGCAGTATATATATAAATGTCTTCATTTTATAAACGTGGGCATTTGATCTTTCACCACATATTTCACACGAGCACCTCGTTTCCTAAACACCTTACTTTAAATGCCCAAGGAGTTCTCTTTGTTGCATAATGCATCAACCACTGGCCTAAATGTTACATACTGAACCGATACCAGAGGGCAATACCTCTTTAAATGAGATCCGTCGGTTTGTATCCCAATATAGGAATCCTATTTGAGCTAGTGCTGTGGTAAGCTTTGAGCTAATACCCATAAACACATCCCTTCATGTATTGCTGGAATGTTATTTTTCTGCACTTTTTTGATGATGCATTAAGTCTGAAGTTGCATCTAACACAGTCTGGGTAATGAAGCCTCCACCTGTGTTGATGTGTATGTGTGTGTGTGTGTACGTGCATGTGTGTGTGTGTGTGTGTGTATGGCGGGTTAATCCGTTTAGGTGTAGCTGTGCTGAGAGTGTTTGCCCGCGGGCTGGACTCTGAATCCATGCAGCTTAAGCAGTGGTAAGGAGATGAGGAGGCCACGGCCATCGCTACAGAAATTAGATGGATGAGGAAATAAACACAACTGCCTCTTATTTGATCCTATCCGGGGATGCAGGATCAGAAACAGAGCGAGAAGGGCGATTCCTTCGCTAATGACTGTATGGGTCAGTACTCCTGCAGACCTGTGTCAAAGCTCAACACTTCTGATCTGAGGACAGACAGAAGACGGAAACGAGAGAGGAGTGAAAGACAGAAAGAGATACTCTGAAAATTGTAATCAGTATTTACAGTTTGAGAACTTTGCCTGAAAAGAAACACCTCAATACTGTGGTGGTCACAAACCTCAATCCACAATGAGGTGACACTGTAAATTTACATTGCATTGCTGCCAACCACAGCTGCCAGTAGATTACCATTATTTTATAACACAATTATTTTAGTGTGGCAAATAGAAAGGAAGGGAACTAAAATAAGGATGTGACAGTAGGCCAAGATAAGCTGCATACATTACTTTACCTCAGTTAAGCCTATGCTATCTCACGACCAATTTGTACGAATTCGGCGAATGATTAAAACGTGTCTAATTCGAATTTATACGATTTGTCTAAACCCACGTGATGGGTAGGTTTAGGGGCGGGGTAAGGTGTAGGTCATTCGTACGAATTGGCCAATTCGTAAAATATGTACGATTTAGCAAAATAATACTAATTTGTACGAGTGAGGTCGTATGAATTATTACGAATAAGCCACTTTTTAATCATTCGTCAAATTCGTATGATTTGGTCGTGAGATCGGGTAGGTTAAGCGGTATATGATTACTATAACGCACACACTCTTAGAAAAATTGGTTCATTGGGGTTCTATATATGAAGCATAGGGTTCTTTACTCAACTTTACTCAATTATTCATTCATATTTGACATTATTTTGCAACATTTTGTAGTTATAATTAAATTATTGTTTATTAAACTGTTGTAGTAACTCAATATCACATTTTAATCATGCTGATTTTTGGAGGAAAAAAATGAAATGGCACTCTTCATGTGATATAGATTAACTACATAAAATGATTTAAATGTATACATTTTTTCCAACCCCCATATCTTGAATTTTGTGATCATTCACATGCATTCATAAATACATTTTACGGTCTTGATGTTTGTCAATGTGAAATTTTTAATTTTTTAAAGGACAAAACAATTGATAATGAATGAACCCAAAAGGTTCCCTTTTTATTGAACCCTTAAAAAGGGTTCTGTATAGAACCTTTTAGGGGTTCCAAATACGTAGCTCTGATAGAACCTTTTATGGTTCTATATAGAACCTTTTCTTCTAAGAGTGTTGCAGTGTAAGCTTTGGATAAAAGTGCCAGTAAAGTGTACAGTAAGTTAATTAAAATTAATGTATACTCTACACATAAGTGTCAGTGTTCTGACCAGCCCATTCTCACTCCCAAGGCGTCACCTAACTGACGCCTTGGGAAGCATTTGACCATGCTTCAATATCTGACGCTTTAGGCGCCCTTTAGCGTCAGTTGGATGACGCCCTAGGATCGCGTGTACCCTACCCCCACCACATACCTAAACCTAACCGCGTCCTCTAACTGACGCTTTCCTTTAGCGTCAGTTAGATGACGCCATAGGATCGCGTCATGTAAGTGACGCTAAAGGGCGCCTAAAACGTCAAATATTGAAGCATGGTCAAAGGTGACGCTTTGGGGTGAGAATGTGTTGTTCTGACACCTATCTCAGTATTGAACAAAATAGACTAAAGTTTTAGCTCACTATGAAACTCTTCTTATGAACACATACCATGAGCGCTGGGAAGATGCGTCACAGTAGAAGGCGCAACCATCAGCACCCCAGTGTGTCTGCGAGATTGCGTTATAGTTGTACTCTGCTGAGGGTCCTTCTAACGGCACATTACAGACACACTTCCCATAATGCCACATTACACAACGGACACACTCCATCTCCCCGGTCCCAGCATGCACTGAACACGGGCCACAGGTCCAGCTCGAAAGACGTCTGGTGAAGGAGCATTAAGGGGAGAACAGCGGAAATCTCTCTAGAGTGAACGAGGATTCTGCAGGGATGAGTGATTCTACAGCATCAGCATCAGCTGTGCAGGACCACTCTGACCACATCAGAACAGGTAATGTAGTGAGCCACGGTCATCTAATGGAAAGACGTGCGTGATGGATGAGCTGCGCCTCTCAGTCACTTCATTTATAGAAAAATACACCTGATAAACCTTGAGCGAGGATAAAAGTGGACATATATGTAGTGGGTGCACTTAAAAGTGCCACTGGTGTAGACTGTAATGGGTTTAGAGGTGAATAACAGTGTATATTTGAACAGTGTTTCCCAACCTTGTTCCTGGAGGCACGCTAACATTACACATTTTCAAAACTCTTCCTAATTAAGCACACCTGATTCAACTCATCAGCACATTAGAACTCTAGGAACAGGGCTGGGAAACACTGTATTAGAAAAGGTAGAGTAAGTGTTAAACTGCAGATATGACCGTGATTATTACGATGATGATGATGATAGAGGTTGTGGGATGAAGGACTTTGTGTTTGTGCCACCATAAGTCTCTTCTTTTTTTCTCTTTAGTAATGAGCTACTCATGAAGGCTGGAGAAGCTCATAACCTGAAATTTGTTAAGCATAAAAACACACAAACAAAAGAATATTCCACAGTTATTGAACAGAATACTGATGCATATTGAATGATATACAAATACAAAACAAAAGCCTGAAGAAAAGGTTCTATACCTTAAAAGGTTCTATCAGTGCTACGTATTTGGAACCCCTAAAAGGTTCTATACAGACCCTTTTAAAGGGTTAGTTCACCCAAAAATGAAAATTCTGTCAGTATTTACTCACCCTCATGTTGTTCCAACCCTGTAAGACCTTCATTCATCTTCAGTACACAAATTAAGATATTAAGATCACTCCTGTTAGTCCATAGGCTTCTTGAGGGAATGACTTGCTGGCCTCGAAATGTCATTAAAGGACATCGTTAAAATAGTCCAAGTGACTACAGTGGCTCAATCTTAAGTTTATCAAACGACGAGAACACTTTTGTGCGCAAAAACAACAAAAATAACGACTTTATTTCAACTATTAGTTTATTTCTCCCTCTGCCTCGAGTCAGGTTACTAGTTTAATAGCGTAAGCTTCTGTTATTGTACGTCACACGCATCACACACATGACCAGCGTCGGCCAATAGTGAGCCTACGTGTGACGTAGCTCTACGCAATCACACTACGTTAACTGACTACAGGCCCATAGAGAAGGAAGTGAATAGTTGAAATAAAGTCGTTATTTTTGTTTGTTTTTGCGCACAAAAAGTATTCTGGTCATTTGATAAAGTTAAAATTGAGCCACTGTAGTCACTTGGACTATTTTAACAATGTCTTTGATGACTTTTCGATGCCAGCAAGTGTCATTCCCTCAAGAAGCATATGGACTAGTATGCAGGAGCGATCTTAATATCTTAAATATCTTAATTTGTGCTCTGAAGATGAACGAAGGTCTTACAGGGTTGGAACAACATGAGGGTGAGTAAATACTGACAGAATTTTCATTTTTGGGTGAACTAACCCTTTAAGGGTTCAATAATAAGAACACTTTAAGGTTCGTTGTAAACAAGAAAAAGGTTCTATATGGAACCTTTAGGGTTCAATCATTATTATTTGTTTTGTCCTTTACATTTTAGGGTCTTGTGTTACATACATTTTTAAGACCCAAAAATGTATTTATGAATGCACGTGAATGATCACAAAGTTCAAGATATGGGGGTTAGAAAATGTATATATTTATATAATTTTATGTAGTTAATCAATATCACACGAAGAGTGCCATATTTCAGTTTTTCTCCTCCAAAAATCAGCATAATTAAAATGTCATATTAAGTTACTACAACAGTTTAATAAACAATCATTTAATTACAACTACAAAATGTTGCAAAATAATGTAATATATGAATGAATAATAACATATAAAGAACCTTTGTGCCAAAATGGTTCTATCTTGTCAATATAGAACCTTTTTTAGCATAAAAGGTTCTTTGGAGTTGAGTAAAGAACTCTGCTTCATATATAGAACCCCAAAGAGCCGTAGAGTGTGCCGAAGATCGATACGCAAATGGTAGCTTGGGTAGGTCAAAAGGCATTGGGATGGGATTAGATTTCTCTGAGGACAGTTGAGTTCGCCAGAAAACTGTTGGCAAATTGCTCTGCATTTTTTTTTTTTTTTTTACAGTGGTTGTGTGAGAAAAACACAGACTTGGCAGATTCAGACAGGACTAAAATCTCAAAGTACGTCTGTGAAGCACACATTTCTGTAACGTCTCCCAGGAAAACTTGAATGTCCGAAAAGGTGTAAAAATGAAAAAAAAAAAAGGATCCTTTCATCTCAACACAATCTTCCCCGCTGTTTCTAAATGTGTGTGTTGACAGTAAGATTTGTGCTTGAGTGTACAGGAGTTTGCATGTGTTCAAAAGGCAGAGTGTGAGAGCTGGGCTGTTATTGGAGTATTTGTGTGTGTTTGAAGGGGAGAGAGCTGACGGTGTGTGTGTGTTTGAGGGCTGATGGCATGGCAGATGGAAGTCCCTACGGCTACAGCTTTAAAGCCTCTCTCTCCAAAGGCCAGCAGGATTTTCATTACAATAGACCCTTAATATTCATCACCCTCCCCTCAACAAACACACACAGAGAGCTGAACACACACTCTTACAGTATCCACTCGGGCCCCTACAAAGGCCCAGTCCCTCAGCACACACACAGAAGCAGGGACCGCTGTACTTCACATAAACATCAGGCCACAATGTGCTTGTGTTTCAAGAGTTTTTTTTTATTAAATCAAAGCAGTCTGTCTGAAGTCTGAAGTTCATAGTTCAACTGAGTATGAGTCTCCTTCAGCTCATGTAGACACATTGCAGGACAAAGTGGAGATAGTCTGAAAATGAAAGGTAAAACCTGTAAATAACTAAGTTATTGTTGTGATTGTTTCTGTCAAAAGAATTATTTTTTTTCCTGCATAGTTCCCATTCATGCTCACATTCTCCAGAGACGTTTAAATCCGAAACTCGAACTCAAGCTCATATTCTTTTTCCACCAACACAGCTAGTTTTGAAGCGGTGTTGTGCTGACAGCATTACTGTGGGCAGGTAGGAGCAGAGAAGATTGTGCTAGATGTGTCTTTGTGTACTGAAGCCCAGGGCAGAAGATCCAGTCAGGTTGTGACACTCTGTAATCGTAATCCTCAAATATCCCTCAATGATGGTGAGGTGAGACATCCAACAATATGTATTACCTCTAATCTCTTTCTCTGTCTCTCTCACTCTCAACCACACACACACACCGTGGATTTATCCCACGGTCTCAGTGTCTGAGCCCAAATACTTATCACTTCCCTTAAAAAAGTAGGAATGTCACTCCAAAAATATGGAAGAAACCCAGAGTGGCAGGGCAGTCCATAAATGTGGTTTTAATATTTATAGAAAAATATTTATTATAATCACCAGCCACTTTATTCAACCCGGTCTCATCCCAAGACGTCATATAACTGACGTTTTGGGACGTCTTTTGACCATACGTCAATATTCGCCTTTTTAGGGCCCCCTTAAACGTCGGTAGATGAGGTTATGGGATCCTAACTCTACCCCAGACCTAAACCTAACCCTAAACCTATCCCGTCACCTAACTGACGTTAAAGGTAAAGCGTCAGTTGTATGACAGCCCGGGATCGCCATCTACCGACGTTTAAGGGGGCCCTAAAAAGGCGGATATTGACGTATGGTCAAAAGACGTCCCAAGACGTCAGTTATATGACTTTTTGGGATGAGACTGTGTTACTCTATTAGGTACACCTTTGGTAACACAAATATCGAATCACCCGATGCCAGGAACTCAATGCATTTAGGCATGTAGATATGATCAAGAAGATCTTCTAAAGTTCAAACTGAGCATCAGAATTGGGAAGAAGGGTGATTTAAATGACGGTGAATGTGATATTGGTTGTTGGTGCCAGACGGTATTTAAGACAGTAATTCAGAAACTGCTGATCTACTGGGAACAGTCATCTCTAGGGTTTTCAAATATTGGTCCGAATAAGAGAAAATAATCAGCATTTTTGGGCGAAAATGCCCTGTTGATACCAGAGGTCAGAGGAGAATGGCCAAACTGGTTCAAGCTGATAGAAAGGCAACAGTAACTCAAATAACCACTCGTTACAACCGAGGTGTGCATGTCAAACCTGGAAGCAGATGCTCAACAGAAGACCACAGCCACACTCTTGTCAGCCAAGAACAGGAAACTGAAGGTACAATTTGCACGGGCTCACCAAAATTGCACAATAGATGACTGGAAAATGTTCACTGGTCTGATGAATCTCGACATTCAGATGGTAGGGTCAGAATTTGGTGTAAACAACATGAAAGCCTGGATCCATCATGCTCTTTTTCAACGGTTCAGGCTGGTGGTGGTGGTGGTGTAATGGTGGTGAGGATGTTTTCTTGACACACTTGGGGCCCCTGAGTATTGTTTCTGACCATGTCCATCCCTTTATGACCACAGTGTACCCATCTTCTCGCCATGCCACAAAGCTCAAATCATCTCAAATTAGTTTCTTGAACAAGACCATGAGTTCACTATACTCAAATGGCCTCCAGAGTCACCAATACTCAATTGAATAGAGCATATTTGGGATGTGGTGGAACAAGAGATTCACATTGGATGTGCAGCCGATAAATCTGCAGCAATGCTATCATATTAATATGGAGCAAAATATCTGAGGAATTTTTCCAGAACCTTGTTGAATCTATGCCATGAAGAATTAAGGCAGTTCTGAAGGCAAAGGCGGATCCAAGCCAGAGTCTGTATTAAGAAAGCTCTGCTGTGGTAAGATGTGCCATCTTTCAAATATTAATCATCCTTATTCTTGTAATTTTTCCAAAAGTAAAAAGAAACCAATAAAGACAAATACGACTCATAGGTTTCTACTGCATCTTAATCTTATTGAGCAGTGATTGATCTGATATCATTATTTTATTTCACTTTTTAGTATAGTGTACTCTTATTTTATTTTACAACTAGTACCATTTGAAAATCAGGCCTCAGAAACTGGAGGATATGTAAACAAATATTCTATTCAACGCTGTTATTGGGTTAAGTTTGTGGTTAAGATAAGTTTACCTTGTCAAGTACACATAAAACTCAATATTTCCTGTGTTTGAAAGACATTAACGTTAAGAAATGTGTTTTTATTATTATTTCTATTTTATGTTGACTAATGAAGTTAATTGAACCTGTAAAGTGTTACCAATAAACTGAGTATGAACACTGTATTGTGATGCATATTTAGTTGTGGCTGTTTACACTGACCTTCAACTCTAAAATATTTAATCATGTGTTCTAATTACTATGTGTGATTTATTACAAGGCACATGGAATATAAGCAATACTGCTTACACTCTATTATAAGGTGTCCGTGTTATAGCGTAATTATATATTTAAGTACTGAGTAATAATTATTAACTACATGTACTTACTATAGGGTTAGAATTAAGATTAGGGTGTTGATTAGGGTTATTTGCAAGTAATTATGCACAATTTATAGTAATTACTATATGTAACATTCAACAAGAACATTAAAATAAAATTTTACCGCGATACATTTTCTGTTAAGTGTAAGAATTAACATTACTGGAACAAGTAATGCTGCGATAAAGCTAAAGTGTGCTGAGGTGGAGTGTGTGTGTGTTTAGCTCAATAAAATTACAATTTTATGATCTGCCAACATGGCTTCTATCAGATTAAATTGGCCTGGATTGACAGTTATTCTTCAGCATTATAGAGGATACGGATGTCACTGTTGTGGAAAATGCATGCGTTTATGATCGTGTGTGTGTATGTGTGATGGTAATGAGAGAAAGCTGTAAGACACACATGACACATGCTCAGTCAGCATTATCATTATTTGAGCTCCTGCTCTTGTTCTAGCTTCAAACACACATACAAATTCAATGTGACACACTTCATTTGTCCTGGACTGAATGACCCAGTGCACTCTCCCTGAAAGTCTCAGTTAGGATAATCGCATAGTAAGGACTGGAAGTAACACTTTAAGAATTTCCCATTTATGTAGATAACTGATTTAAATATATTTGTGGGATGCATCCTCCTATGGTGATCTACAAATGGCAGTTACAATGTTGTTAATAATAATAATAAAAACCTTCATGCACAGATGCATGGCACCAATTTTAGGCCACTTCAATATATAGTTATAATATAATATAATATATTCAACAAAGTACAGCAGCATTACATTTGTTGGACATTAGACATTATTATTCTACACTGACTGAACATTCAACCCAGAAACATTTTGAATAGAAACAGGACTGAATGGTTGTCGCACAGAAGATGTTTTGAAATAGAAATGTCGACACTTCTTTTGTCCCGGATCCTTCCATATGACCGACCCAGCGCATCTTATCATTCGCTCCCTCAATGACAAAACGCGTGAAGCGATGGCGAGCATACGTTTGGATAATGACTTCAGTCCGCTGAGCAGATCAGAGCAAGAACAGAACATCTGTGTTCATGAAATCATCTACAATGAACCGAACTTAGAATTCATGCATGAAATAACCACGTTGCAAAAACATTTTTTTTTTTATTTCTCAAGTGTTCACACAGGGCTTTCAAAAACCCTCCATTAGTGTGCAACATTACCCAGGTGACATCAGAAAGGTTTGGCAGCCATTGTCAACACAGTACTGTCCGCAGGGATTTATGTGTCTGTTATTCACGTCTTGGACGAACGCATAGTTCCACAGCTTTCCTCTGTAAATTCAAAGTCTGAAAAGAACAAGAGAAGAAGAAAACTGAGAAGACAAAAAGGTGATGGACACAAGCAGACAGCTAGTCTCTGCGGTCACAAGTGAAACAATTAGACGTGGGGCTAAAAAAGATGTGCTCTTTTGTGTGGTTGGCCGATCATGAGTGCAGTGATTCAACCTAATCTCATGTAGCACATTATACCGTGAGAGCATCATCTCAAAAGCATCACGCTCACAGATAAACATGATATGGAGATATTCTGACACAATGAAGGTCTAAAATCTGGCACTCCATCATTGCTGATCATAAGACTCTGTAAGACATTTCATCATGGAATCACATGACTGACAGCGGACTCTCTAATAGGCTAGCAGAGCAAATGCCTGGGATTTTTCTCTGATCCCAGGTTATTATGATGAACCCCTGCTAGACTTCCATGATCCTTCGGTAAACACCGTGAGCAGGGGCTCATATCACCCGATTAACCTGCCGTAGAGCCCTGTTTGCACAAGTATATTATTAGCATCAATAACACTTGTGATCCGGGCTGAGACCGGACAAAGGCCTTCATTCAAAGCCCTCCGCAAGCACCAATTTACCAAATTACCAAAAATCACCCCCAAGTGTTTGCGTTCCTTCCAAGGGTTATCTTTCGTTTGTTCAGCTACGTTATTTTGCTACAACTGAAAAACATTTGCTCGGTGATAACCATCTGACCGATAGTTATGTATATCAGATTGGATTTGAGGGCTTGTTGAATGCCGTCCATTAACAGAGAGAGAGAGAGGGCGTGAGAGAGAGACATTGACGTTAAGACTCTAGGCTCTATAGAAGTTCAGTGATTCAGGTCAAATGATTGTGAAAAAACACAACCAACACCATCAGACCACCTTATATTTACTCATCTGGCTGTTATAAGTCATGTACAGCAGCCAAACAACAACTGAAGTAAAAGTTTTAAGGGTCAGGAGCTCAACTAAAACACACACTGATCTCCATAATGGTGACTTACAAATAACTTTTTTCTCCTTTAGTTATTCTGCTTGTTATCATCAGGTGTCTTCAATGTTGGCAATACAAAATAAAAAAAAATAAAAAAGAGTTCTTAATTCATCTTTGACGTCAGTCTGTTTTTCTGATATTTTTGTTTTAAAAAAAATGTAAATTCTACTAATTTTGAATGGTTAACTTTTAAGCAATTCATTTGGTTAAGTATTACTCAATTCTAATTTGTTAAATTTAATTAATACTATTGATTGTAATCTGTTGCCTCAATTTTATTGAGTCGATTTAACATATTCGGTCGTATTCATTGTAAACTAGTTAAGAATCTTTTCACTCACATGTGTGAACAGGTCTATTGAGTAGCTGGAATTTCAGACACAACATGGCAAAATAATATATATTTGATTACTTTTGCTCTAATGAAAAACTATTAAATGTGGTGAAAAGTTGAGTGATGGCCTGAAATATTCCAGTGCTGTTATAATAAATATTCCCATTCCCATGTCTAACCCATTAAATATTCCACATTCCCAAGTCTAACCTAACCTCACGGGAAGGTCAATCGTACCAATTTGGCAACTTGTGAACAAATTAGCAAAAGTCTTGCAAATTTGTTGAGTGAGGTCATATGAATTCATACGATTTAGCCACCTCATAAAATTCATACAAATTGCCGTGAGATAGGGTTGGAAATATTAGTTCTCTCTGAATGCCTCTTGGCCAATCAAATTAGAGGGCTGGAACTGACCGTTTTGTAATAAAGCTCTTTTTTTTAAGCACAAGTATATTCAATTGCCACAGTGTATTCATTTTCAACACAGCCATCCATTTGCAAGTGTCAGTCTTTCTGTAAAGAAAATTTGGTCCCACTTTATATTAAGTGGCTTTTAGTACTATGTACTTACATTGAAATTAATAATTTTATACAATGGACTTATTGTGTACATACATGTTTTTACATTGTACTTATATTTTAAAATTCCAGGATGTAATTACAGCTATAATTAATTTATGTAATTACATTTGTAATTACACAGTTGACCCTCCCCTCACACCTTAACCTACCCTTAAACCGACCCATACCACCACAACTGTCCCTAACCTTACCCGTATCACACCTCAATAGCAGCAAAAGTGTTTTGCAATACAACAGGAACACAATAATACATTGTACTTATTGTTCAATGTAAGTACATAGTACTTAAAGCCACTTAATATAAAGTGGGACCGAAAAGGTCAATTTAAGAAACAAGTAAAAGTAAAACATAGGTATTACTGTTGCAAAAACTGTAATGATTTCTTCAGTATGTATGAATTGTGTTACAAATGTATTACATACATGTTGAGTGTCAACGCATGTATGCCAACGCAAGTCAAATGTGGTATGTGACGTCACTAACATTTTCCAGCAGGTTCTGCATGCGGAGCTGATTAGGGAAACAAAGGATCAAGGTGAAAGCAATAGATGAAAGCTGTAATCTTGTTTCTTCCGACAGGAAGATTCTCAGGTCATGTGACAGGCAGGGTCATGTGACCTGTGTCTGACTGATGAGAGGGTGTTGACAGGTCTCACCCACATTCTCAGGACCCCGTGAAAACCGATACCCTGGAAAAATCACCACAGATGACATTTCCCCCCTTTTTCAGTCATTAACAGGTGAGAGAATATACGGAATGGAAATATATGCTGTTTTTTTGTCTGAGAGAAGGAGAATCTATGTTTCCTGGAGCCATTTTGCCCAGCAGAGGCCATTCCCCAGTGTCCTTCTGTCCATGGAGAAAGAGCAGCCAACAGCCATGCCTGAAGACACACACTACACACCTGCTGATGAGTGTAGTGTTGTGGGATTACCTTTATGGCCCAGGGGACTAGACCAACACACACACACACACACACACCTTCATTCATGCTGAGGTGATATACCTATGAGTCTCAGTAAGTGAGATTTGATTTTTTAGAGGTCGTTTATAAACACACACTGCCATCCTGTAGGAAATGTTACAATTGAGATTTCAGCTATATCTCGATTGTTTCTCCAAGGCAGAAATCATGGAGTCCGAAATGGAGAGCAAACGTAATTTTACTGCACCTATGATAATTTTTCTATTAAGAATTGAATGCTACATTTTTATAAATGTCATAATCACTTGTTAACAAATCTTCATTATTGAGTTCATTGCTTCTACCTTAAATTATTACATAGTTTAAATTAATACATGTTTAGCTAACTGTGATTTTGTATATGTACATTTCTGAAATACATACCTTAGACTACCTCTGATAACAGATCACTCTAAATTCTAATTTCGATGCATTTTCTGTAAAGCTGCTTTGAAACGATGTGAAAAGCACTGTATAAATAAATGTGAAGTGAATTGAATTGAATAAGCCCGAAGTAATCTATGGTATATAAACATGCTACTCCTTTAGTGTTTTCTCTCTGTCTGCAAATATCAATGGGAACTTAAACAATTCCAATCAAGACTAAATCAAGTGATAAATGATAGCTCCATTTTTACTCTGTCAACAATTGACTCATTTCTGTCTATTTTTATGTCTCTAAGGAATGTTAAGATGTCTCAGATAAAGCTGATACTTTGTGGATTCCCTGAGCTCTGAAAGAGCAACCTCAGAGCAATACAAGAAAAAAAAAACTCCTCTGGGTAACTGTCATGTTGGTGTCCATTTTTTTTTTTTTTTTTTGCTCAGTTGTGCACCTGCTCAGTTCACCCACAGGCATTGTGGGAGCCCCAAAGCCCTCTGGGACACTCTTCAGTTCATGAATATCATCCAATAGCCTTTTCACAAAAGAATACCAATGCGGTTAACAAACAAAACAATTCTTAAAAGCCTCCCCCTTCCCTGTGTTTGAATAAATGGACAATATTATGAGTGCTGGCTTATCACTGCAGTGCATTTACCTCCTCTAATGAGGACAACACACTGCTGTCACTCACTGAGCTGTAGTAAATAACTGTCATTCTGTTTCACACCTCACTGTATTAATAAGACAAAACTGAGATGCTATTAATATCAGACTTGTTTAATTAGATATTTGCTAAGTGGAATGTTTAACTTAAATGATATTTCACAATTTTCCATTTTCAGTACAGTAAAGGTAATGTATGCTTGAAAATAGAGTGAAACACCCAGCCAAATGTTCTGCCAAATTAAAGGAAAGGATGTTTGTTGCCCTGTTGTGAAATGTATTGTCATTAGTTTTGCACACACTGAATGGTAGCTATTATATCACACACTGAAAACATGTTCCTGTATAATTTTCAGCTGACATCACTTGGCCTGCATAAGGCCAACCAGTTCTTGATTAGCTCATTGCTAATCATTGCTATTCTGGAAAGAAACACAAAGTATTCTGGTAAGGAATACAAAGTACTCTGGTAAGGAACACTGAGTGATAAACTTTCTTGAGCTCGTCCACTAAAGATTTAATTATCAAACCCACTTTGGTGACACTTTATTTGAAGGGGTGTGCATAAGACTGACATGACACTGTCATAAACATGACATAACACCTGTCATGAACATGAAGGTGTCTTTTTGAATGTTTATGACTTTTGTCATTAAGTGTCATTCGGTAAATTATGACACTTTTAATGCAAAGTTGACATTGTTTAAAATGTCTTTGTTATGACAACTTGACATTAACCAAGAAATCATAACCTGTCACAAATATGTCATAACAGGTCTAATTATCAAACTTAAAGAAGTTATTTAGCTTTGCGTTGACATTACATTACCCTGTCATATGTGGTTGGTTTTGACTTTGGCCGTCATGACACCGTTATAACTGTCTCATGAATATTTTACTTGTCCTCAAGTAAAGTGGAACACATTGTACTAGTTATAAAGATGTCATTAAGGGTTATTACACTCAAATGCTTTACCAACAGTGTCATTAATATCTACCCTTACCTCAAGTAAAGTGGAACAAGTTGGAATAGTTATAAAGAAGTCAGGTTGACAGGTTATGATTTCTTGGTTAATGTCAAGTTGTCATAAGCAAGACATTTTTGTCATTTGTTTATGTCAAGTTGTCATAACAAAGACATTTTAAACAATGTCAACTTTGCATTAAAAGTATCATAATTTATCGAATGACACTTAATGACAAAAGTCATAAACATTCATAAACACTCCTTCATGTTCATGACAGGTGTTATGTCATGTTTATGACAGTGTCATGCCAGTCTTATGCACACCCCTTCAAATAAAGTGTTACCCAAACTTTTTACAATAAAGTGAATTCTTGATGGATAATACCAAGTTAATATTGGATAACTGGACACCTGCAGAAAGATATTGTATTGTTTCTTACATGTTTTTCAAAGTGAAGTGTATATTTTTATGCTAAATGAATTTGGCAACCTTTATTACGTTGGTTGTTGTACGTATCGCAGCAGTTTGGAAATGAAATTTGCAGTGAGTGGTGCTAAAAGCAAGAGGGTAATCCATCAGCCGGAAGTTGCAGAACCTCACCTGATGTTTGCATCCCATTGACTTCCATTCATTTTGGTGTCACTTTGACAGCTAATAACTTTACATCTGAGGCGTCTAAAGACTTAATTTGTCCATGATTTATTTCTAAAGAAACACAACAATGTATAAAATGCTCCATTACTTTGTATCTTACGTTACAGCCCCATAGAAGGCGTTTTTGTAAAAATAGCCAAACAATTGCGTCAATACCACAGGACTTTCTGTCGCACAATTGAGACATTACCGTACAGACAGGAGGAGAAGCTCACAGGCAATCTTTTACTGTCTATGAGGCAATCGGGGGGACATGGAGGCATAAAGTCAAGGTAGAAGCCCATAAATAGAGAGTCCATAAAAGCAACGGGACAAAATATTTCAACAACATTTTTGAGGAATTAGGTGATTGTAATTTGTCTTGGCACAGCTACTAGAAGATTTACAACTGTCTGACTGTCATCACGCTCAGTTTGAGCCTGCGCAGTCGCTTAGACATCAGACAGGAAGTGCAATAATCGGACTTCCGTCTTCTCCGTTGAAATCAATGGGGTCGCTGTGTCCATTTCTTTTACTGTCTATGGCTAAAAGGTTAATGCTCTATCACGTTTGAAATGAACTACCCTCTGCACAAAACCCTACCCTAAAACCAGGAGCGCCTTAAGATAACCAGAGGCCCCTGGGCTACAGCATCATGGTACTTCAGATGACACGCAGATTATGTCCACGCCTTCGTAAACTACTGAGCTGAACTCTCTCAAACTGTATGACATCACAGAAAGCTACAGTAGCTGTCCAGGTCAGGCTTTGCTGAAAATGTGGTTCTGGGCCATGAAAATATAAGGCTGTGCTTTTGTTAGAATGCAGTTGTCGCTGCTGTATATTCCCATTGATAAATATAATTATTTGATAATTATATGATTTTCATGTAGCAAGTACACTGTAAAAAATGTTTTCAAGATTTGTTATCACATATTTTCTTTTGTCAAATCAACTTTACAATAATTTATTTCGTTGAAATAACTTATTATTTTGAGTTTCTGATGGTTAAATTAATCTACTTCATTGTATTAACTCACTTTTTCCAGTTCAATCAACTTAAAATTTTAAGGCAACCCAGGTTACTTACTTTTTTAAGTTAAACCAACACTATTTTTTTACAGTGTAGTAATCATAACATTTTTTTCTTTTGTCAAATCAGCTTAAATAATTTATTTAGTTCAGATAACATATGATTTTGAGTTTCTGGTGGTTAAATTAATCTCCTTCATTGTATTAACCCAGTTTTTCCTGTTCAATGAACTTAAAATTTTAAGGCAACCAGGTTACTTAGTTTTTTAAGTTAAACCATCAATATTTTTTTACAGTGTAGGCCTCAACCCCTGAAAGCCTGTGTGTTAATTCATCCCTGCCTAAAACTAATCTAGTGTTAACAAACGCAAATGTGAGCTACTGAAAAAGCAGAAACAATCTTGCCATTTTGGATTACGTATACAAATAGTTGAGTTCTTTTATGGACTGGTGTTTTTAATGGAATTTGTACCCAAGTGCTCACATTTTACATGCAGCACTGTACGAGCTACCACGCAAGTTTACTACATCAGAAAATTACAAATCATCACCGTGGTAGTGTTTTGAGGTCATAGCAAATTATTGTGCTAGGAAAAGCACAAAAATACATGTTTATGAATGATAATTTGACTTTGTAATCATAAATTGTGTGAAGACTGTACACTATAGTGTTACCAAAAATAATTGCAAAAATTATATTTTCAAACCGTTTTCCCAAACATCACATTCCCAAACATTCCCTCATCCCTTTTGTCAGCCAAACAGTCTTGGCCCAATCGCCACAGGTTGAGCCAATGCTGGTTTGGTTGCTCAAACAAAAAGTTTAGTAGCACAACAGTGTTTTACACTTATTTTACCATTTCACATTTAACCATTAGAAAACCAGTGAGTACATGGATACAGCATTTAGAGATGCGCGCGTGTGTGTGTGTGCGTGTGTGTGTGTGTGTGTGTGTGTGTGTGTGTGTGAGTGAGTGAGTGGGTGGTGTCTGTGTCCAGGAGAGGGCAGACATACTGTGTATAATCCTGTTTGGATTCATATATTTTAAGGGTGATGGTGTCACAGGTGAAGAGAGAGTATAAGGGCATTGTAGGAAGGCATACAGTAGGAACATGGGAGCTCTGAGAACAAAACCGATGTCATGTGTGAGAAATCCGCAGTGAAATTCATTTTTCAATAATGAATCTTATTTGTGGATAGTATGCAATCTCTTTCTCAATACTATACCTGTTTTATTATTCAAATCAGTCACCTAGATGGAATGTCTCTGACAATTAAAGGAATAGTAAAACTCCAAAATAAAATTCTGTCATCATTTACCCTTATTCATTCAAAACCTGTATGGCCTTCTTTGGAACACAAAAGGAGATGTTCAGGAAAATATCCAAATTGATCATTTTTATATAATAAAACGGTGTACAACAATATAATAAAAGTAGTCCATACGCTATTACTGATGATCTCTCTCGCTATTATAACTCTCTTATCCCATTAGCTCTCATGCACATTTAAATGTGCATCAACAATTAATAATGATGATTGACATATTTTTATCATTGACGCTACAACTCAAACATTATAGACTGTTCCTATGCACATATAATATTTGTTTTAATGAAGGGTGTACATTTTTGGATATAAAAATATTCAACGCGTTCTCATCCTTTAACGTCATATAGAACGCTATATGACAAAACGGCGCTATACTACGCGCATGGCACACGTTATCGTTAATATAACACGCGCTGTGAGGGCTAAGTTTAGGTGTGGGGTAGGGTGTGCGTGTCACATTCACGCTAAAGGATTTATAACGTCTTGGGTTCGCGTGTTATATTAACGATAAAGGGGGCCATATGCGTAGTATAGCGCCGTTTTTGCATATAGCGTTCTATATGACGTTAAAGGATGAGAACGGGCTGAAATATTATATAGTGAAACAAATTATGCGAAAGACTACATCCGAGATTGTGGACACATTACTATCCCACGAGGCAACGGGAGCAGATTTGTGAATGGCAGTAAAGCGACTTGCAATGAATTTGAGAGAGAACTGTTTGATCAACTGGCAGATGGTAAGTGGTTGTAGGAGTGAAAATCATGTTTGGATGAATATCTACAGAGCTATGTTTTCTTCCAGAACTCCTTGTAGAAATACGTTGCTTTCATTAACTCATTGAAGTCAGTGTAATAGTTGTAGACCTAGCTGTGATACTGTTTCATGCTTTGAGCCAGGATTGGCTATAGTAAAATGCATTTGTTCAAAAAGGCAAAACCTGGTAGAGAGTTCCTGTGCCCTCTGTGCCCTATACCTGAAGTAACCTGATGCAAATTAGCAATAATCATCATGATCACTTCTGGATTTAGCCATCTTCCAGATCAGATCAGTGTATGGAAATTATGAGAAAATTAAACACAAAATTAAGTCTAGTGAAAGATTCCCACAACAGGACAAAGCAATACTGCTGATACAATCTACCTTCAGGCTAGATATTTAAAACTTCTGAAACTCATTACTAAAAGTTTTGTTTTATTACAATATACTAAAATTTGGGCTGAGATGGGGTGCATTTCCCAAAAGCACCGTTAGCAAACTACAGTTGTAAGTTCTGTCATTACCAAGGTAGTTGTAACATATATACTATATATATATATATATATATATATATATATATATATATATATATATATGACCTCTGATGCAAAAGCCTCTAAAAGCCATCTATGTCAAAAATGAGATAATATTGAGTGAATGCTCTCCGCACATAGTATACTGTCTTCAAATACTTTCACTTCAAACTCACTACATCCCAGCCTCAGCCCATTCAGAAATGTTGGTACTTAGGTAGAAACCTACTGTATACATAGGAGCCTGATAAAAATGTTAATATTAAAGAAAAACGTGATGGACTTAGATGGACTTAGAGGCTTTTGCATCTCGAATAATACCCGAAATCAGTCTCGAGAGCCTGGTTCCCTTAAGTAGAATATTTCAAGACCTGCCAAATATTTCTCCTTGGGTCCTGCACACAATAGAGAAGGGTTACAGGCTGCAGTTCGATTCCACCCACCGAAATTCAACGGGTTGGTGTAGACTGCCAGCCCGTTCTTATCCCAAGGCATCATCTAACTGACGCTTTTGACCATGCGTCAACATCCGACACACATGGCACCCTTTAGAGTCAATATGAGACGCGCCTCCTAGTGGTCTGACCCTAACCCTACCCAAGACCTAAACTTACCTGCGTCATCTAACTGACGCTAAAGGTTGCCATGTGCGTCGGATTTAGATGCATAGTCAAAAGTGTCAGTTAGATGACGCCCTAGGATGAGAATGCATTGGGACTGCAGTCGACCCAGTTCAGGGTCAGACATTGGAACAGGAAGTAACCTCATATCTGAGGATTGGTTTGTCATGATAGATCTAAGGGATGCATACTTCCACATAGCCATCCTTCCATCTTACAGGAAGTTCCTGAGGTTCGCTTTCGGAGGCGTAACGTTCCAATCTTGGGTTCTTCCGTTCGGCCTAGCTCTCTCCCTTTGCACGTTTGCCAAATGCATTGATGCAGCCTTAGTTCCGCTAAGGCTTCAAGGCTATTAGGGTGCTAAATATTATATTAATTCTACATATTATATACTTATATATTCACTTCTTTGATTTTCTTGTTTTAAAATTTGTAAATGTAGCTTATTATTCCCTCTTCGATCCTTATTTGAGCTTATACAGCACTTTGGTCAGTCCTGTGGCAGTTTTAAATGTGCTTTATAAATAAAAGAACTGAACTAAGTAGCCCTCAGTTTCAATTGATCTTTGTCTGTTCTCATATGTTGTGTTGGTTGCTATTCTCTTGCGTATCTCCTGTTCCTTTGTGCTCCTGCGTGTTGGCTGCGTAATAAACAAAGACACTCAAATTAATGTAGATGTCATTCTTCTTACGAAAAATCAACAACTAAATCAACAACTAAATACTTAATGTGTTAATCAGATATTAGACTTCAGGTGTTATCAATAAATCAGGCCAGAATATGGTGACTATCATTACGAAAAGTGACCAATATCATCTGATCTGAGTTTCTCTTAGATTCGTACTATGATAAATATGTATCAGAAACACACAGTTAAAGCAGCGAGAGAAACATCAGTGTTAAAAATTAAGGGGACAAGGGCCCAACTAAAGCAAACACTGATCACCAAAATGGTGACATCAAACTTTTTGGCTAGTAAAATGTTATTTTCAATAAAACATCAACTTCTAAATCTCTGTTAATTCTCAATAAGAAGGTTTGTATGAAAGAAATAAAGTCTGGATTGTAATAAGTTAAGTTGCTGAGTTGCTGACAGTCATTTAATCACTTTTTTTTCTGTTTTTTTTATTTTTTTTTTAAAAAATTTTATATAATGTGTTTGATCCTAATAATTCAGGATATATCTGTAAAATAACAGTGCTTTTCTGTAAAACATTTAAGGAACATTTCTGTTAAAGTTTTTTGCACTTTATTTAAATTAGGATATTTTACTTTATTTTTACATTTTTTGTTTGGCAGCCTTATTTGACAGTCATTGACCTTTTATTTTTTTATTATAATTATAATAATAATAATTATTATTATTATTATTATTATTTTACAGTGTAACTCCAACCAGCTAAAAAAAAACCACATACCTAAACGTTTAATCCTGACGATATTGATTTGCTGGTTCAGGTGTGCTTAACTAAAAACATACGTATATCTTTGGCCTAGCGTACACATAACACACTGTAGACTTCCTTAAAGGAGTAGTTCACTTTGAAAAAAAAAAAAAAAAAAAAAAAAACAACTTTTTGCTGAATTTACTCATGTCATCCAAGATGTCCATGTCTTTCTTCAGTTGAAAAGAAATTAAGTTTTTGATGAAAACATTCCAGGATTTTTCTCCATATAATGGACTTTACTGCCAACCATGGTTCAAGGTCCAAAAGACAGTTTCAGTGGAAACTGTAAACTGTTCAAAGGGCTTTAAATGATTCCAGATGTTCGTGACTCTCCTGTTCGAACTCGTTCATCAAAATGAATGAATCTTTTCCCGAGTCAATTCGTTCATTTCGTTCGTGATGACATGAGATTTGTTCATTTTGATAAACAAGTTCGAACAGTTGAGTCACGAACACGTATGACAGAACAGAGCAAGGTGACCATTGGAGCTTATAAAAATTAAACTTTTTTTTGTTTGTTTTTTTAAATGAGCGATCGTTTTGCTTTATAAGACCCCTATTCGTCATCTGGAATTGTTTAAAGCCCTTTGAACAGTTTGCACTGAAACTGTCTTTTGGATAGTGAACCGTTTGGTTACCAGTAAAGTGCATTATATGGAGAAAAATCCTGGAAGGTTTAGCCCGTTCTCATCCCAAGGCATCATATAACTGACACTTTTGACCATGCGTCAACATCCGACACACATAGCACCCTTTTGAGCAGGGGTGCCCAACCCTGCTCCTGCCGATCGACTGTCCTGCACAGTTCATCTCCAACCCTAATTAAACACACCTGCCTTTAATTTTCAAGTGATCATGAAGACCTTAATTGGTTGCTTCAGGTGTGTTTGAGGGTTGGAGATAAACTGTGCTGGACAGTCGATCGGCAGGAGCAGGGTTGGGCACCCCTGCTTTAGAGTCAATATGAGACGTGCCTCCTAGTGGTCTAACCCTAAAACTACCCCAGACCTAAACCTACCAGCCTCATCTAACTGACTATAAGTTGCCATGTGCATCGGATTTAGATGCATGGTCAAAAGTGTCAGTTAGATGACGCCCTCTAATATTAGTCTCTCTGTTTATCCCGAGGGACCCTCTATGCTGAACCTCGCCTGGACCCATCCCAACTCACTCAAGTGCTAGCCTCATCGACACGACAGCCATCGGCACTGATCCTCAACAACTCCTCTCCATTCCGTGACTCCTCTCCATGATTACTTCGACTTCCAAACAGATGGAAATGGACAAATACTCTTAATGTTCCAATCCAATTTGACTTGTAATGCTGCCCGAATCAAACACTGTTCCTTCATTGGCCAGAGGAGAACTGGCCCCCGACTGAGCCTGGTTTCTCCCAAGGTGTTTTTATCCATTCTGTCATGTTGGGACATTTCAAAAATGTTCAAATGAATCCTATGCCACTGACTCAAGCGATGAAGTGATGAACACTGGCCCAGATTAGTCCAATGGAGAAAAGGCCAAACAACCACTCACACCTCAATGATTTTAAGAAATTTAGAAGAAGTGAAACGCAAATCTAATAATAGTACAAAATATGGGTACTGCTTATGGTGGGATCATGATATAAAATAGTTGTTACATTTTTATTGAGCCCATCAAGGTTGGAATACAATCTTTTAACCGTTTCTAGTGGTTGATGGGTTCTCTTAAGGTGCTAGAATAAATATGCTAAAACGGTCCAATGCCATGGTGGGTTAATTCCAACAATGGTGGCAGGCAATAACAACATCAAATAAAGTCAAATAGCAGGGCTAAAAACAGTGGCCGATCCGTTTATGTTTGCAATTGTAATGAAGCATATAAGATAAGGCAAGTGATTTTATTGCAGCTCAATTAGAGAATGATTGTCTTAATGGTGATGCTGGAATGAAAGCATGCTGTAGTGTTGGCAGTAACCGAGCTGGAAACTACATCTTCATTTAGAGCAATCGTCATCATATCTATATTTACAACATCGATAGAGCAGAGGGATTCCCTGGGTGTGTTTATCTGTGAAATACATTGTGTCACTGTTATTATTCAGGTTATTATAAGGATTTCTGAGATGATGAAAGTAATTACAAATTAAGCCATTCGAAAGTTGTGTTTGAAAGTTATTTTATCTTGATGATACACCTTTGAAATACTTTTGATATTATTTTGGAGTAAAATTTTGGCTAAATAAAATATATGCATATTTATACCAAAAATATATGTTTTAAAAATATTTTTGGATAAAACCGTGTTTTGCCATTTGATATTTTACAACCTATATGAAAAAAAAAAAAAAAAAACATACCGGAGACAGTCATGAGCCATTTTCGCTTTTATCCTTATCTTGTGAAAAGAATAAAATACCTTCCTGCATGTTGATTACACCACAACGACTTTCAAATATCAATAATAGTCTAACCGGCCTCCTTTACTGTCTACTCACTGCCAAAACAAGTTTTAATAGAGAAACTGCATGTTCATTATAGAATAACTGTTTCTATATAAATTGTAGTTTTAAATAATTATTTTCCCTTTTGTTACAGAGATTGTGTTGAGCCTAATACCATGTTACTGATATATTGCCCTCATGTACTGTGGTGTTTACATGGTACTTCAAAGAATAGCACTGTATCACCATGGTTGGGTACGTTCTTTGTTGCAGTAGTGAAAGTAATGTGGATGTGATATTATCTTTAGAAGAGTTTTCCCTGAATTTTAGCAAGTTGTGTTTGGGCTTGACCCACTTCACTGACTCTCTCTCTCTCTCTCTCTGATAGCGAGGCCTTGATTCTGTCAAATCTCTCTGGGTTCTGGATCAGCACTCCAGTAGGTATCTCGGGCTATCAAAGTACATCTCTTTAAGTTTCACACTTTGCAGGTTCCTTTTGTTCTCCTCGCGCAGTTCTCCAGGGGCCTGTGGATTGAGTCTCAGCGCTCCGTATGGCTCAGGGCGAGAGAGACGCTCTACAGGGAGACCGATGCTTCAAAATTGAACCGAGCTTATGACCAAAAAAGTGGGGGAAGGGGGCAGTAAGGGCTTAGAGAGAGAAATGAGGGGTTCCTCTATAAAGAGCCAGAAAAGAACAGACAGAGAAGAGGAAGATGAGCTGTAGGGAGTTCAAAATGGTCATTAGATTCCTTCTTATTATTTTTTCTTAAACCACCTTGCTAAATTTATGCGATCACAAATGGTTTGGATAAATCCTCCTCTTCAACCTCTTTTTGCATCTGATATCATCTGGAACAACTGTTGTTGTATCCCCAATACTAGTGTACTGCATAATGCACTCTACTGTATACTGGCAACTTTTTTTGGAACAGTATGTGACAGTACATAATATGCAATGATAATATTATGTAGTCATGTAGTTGTGTATTTCACTGTAGTCACTATGACTTTATGAGTTATTTTGTCTTTTTCCAATTTTATGTAATTTTATGTTGCACTTATGTAAGGAATGTTAATTAAACTGATGATAAAATTCTGATGTTCTCTGATGTTATTTTAGTATCATTTATATAGAGTTGTAATAAAAATGATTCAGCCCCCATTGCAAACCAAGTTTATTGGCAAAATGTACAGACTTTCAGCTGTTTGCAATGAATGAATCAAACAACATAAATTGAAATAGCTCAAGACAACAAATGTTTCAAGTTGTTTCCACAAATTCAACTAAAAAAGTAACTTTTAATGACTTCTGCAATCTAATTAGGTGAAATTATGCTGCGTTCATGTGCTATGGTAATTATGGTAAATGCCAAAAGCCGACGTGGAAAATGCACATGAAAACCCCCTCATGTGGCATTTACCACTGGGCAACTCGTAGAATATTTTGATGGACGAGTTGCCGAGATGAGATAACCTTTGACCGTTTCAAAATGGCGGAGAACACCGCGTGAGTCGTGAATGGTAAAAAATATATTTACTATTCATTATCTAGAAAATATAGAGCATATTATTTACCTTTTGAGTTTTGATAAATCATGTTCTTGCTGTTGCAGATGACTTAAGCAATCTAAAATAGTTTTAGCTAATTAACAGGTCTGGATCTCCAACATTACGACAACAAAAGCACTTGAACGCAACACACTGGTAAATACCAGTTCACAAGTGGAAAATATCCTATTTTCCATAGCACGTGAACGCAGCATTACTCAACCCCCTGAATAGAATCCCTAACAGCACAAATCTGCGGTTACACTTTATTTCGATAGTCACTTTAGACATTCTACTAACTATAAGTAACTTTTCAACTACATGTTAACTAAGTGTCATTAGAGTATTAGTAGACTGTAGTAGACTGTCAGTAGACTGTTAGGTTAGGGTTAGGTGTTAGGGTTCAGGTTAGGAGAACAGGTTGACTTGTAGTTGCTAAGTTACTTACAGTCAGTTGAATGTCTGTTGGGGGACCAACGAAATAAAGTGTTAGCAGATATTAAGCTGACAGTCTACTAATACTAAAGTTACTTATAGTTAGTTGAATGTCTAAAGTGGACTATCAAAATAAAGTGTTACCCAAATCTGCAAATCTGCAGGTGTTGTCTCAAGCACACCTGATGCTACTAATCAATCAGGGCTTTATTAGTTGCACCAGGTGTGCTTGAGCTAGAACAAGGGTGCGTTCCCGCACAGCTATATAGTTCGCTGCTTCACTAGACTGCCATAGTATGATGCATCGTTGGAGAAATCAACTAGCTAGTCACGACTGTTTTCCGAAACCCATTGTCGCAAAGTATCGTTCAACCACGTTGGTTTTGCACGTGGTGAAGTAATAACTACTTTTAATGAAACTGTTGAGATACAATTAACGATAAAGTTTTTAATATATATAAATTACAGACATGTCATCCTAGGACTATTTCTAATTATTCTCAGTTATTTTGCTTTATTACCAGTCTCAATATTTGGCTCTTTCTTACATTGTAGAGCACGTTCGCACATGCACACTCTTCAAAATCGGTACTTTAAATCTTTTGAAAAAGTAAAAGACGTAAATGACATTTGTATGAATTCTAAATAAAAGGCACCGGTTGTACTAAATGTAAGCTTGCTTATTTTGCTCAAGATAAGGATTTATTAAGTCCAAATGTCATGCAATATAGAAACTATGCCTCTAACCACAGGTCGAAAGCTGTCATTCAAACCACACAACTCTGCGATGCTAATTGCGAATGTTCGTTGGAACGATTTTTTCAGGAAACACGACACGATAACGACGGAACTTGCGATCATAGTTAGCTAACGATGCTTTCGGGAAACGCACCCCTGGCTATTTTTGTTGAGCGTCAAGTTTGACTGCATGTAAGAAATATGGCCAAGTTAAAAGAATGGTCCAAAAAGTTGAGAAGATATAATCGCCCTTCACAAACAAGGAACAAGATACAAACAAGGAACAGGATACAAAAAGATAGTGAGGGCACTAACTGTTCGAGCGTTGGAAGCATAGTTCACATGTTCAAAGTTAAAGTAATGGTGGTTACACTACCTAGGCAGGGCCCAAAAGCACAAGAAAATTTGGCTCCAATTTGCTCAAACTTATACAGTTAAATAAGCCTCAGAAATGTTGGTATTAAGTTCTTTGGAGCGATGAAACAAAACTTTTTTGTCCCCATTGATCAGCGGTATGTTTGAAATAAGCATATATGCTGAAAAGAACACTCCTCCTACAGTTAATCATGGTGGGGCTCTGTGATGCTCTGTGGCTACTTTGTATCCTCTAGCACTGGAAACCTGCACCGTGTGGAAGGCAAGATGGATTCATTGAAGTGTCAGGAAATCCTAGGAGAAAACGTCATGCCATCAGTGAGGAAGCCAAAGCTTGGGTGTCATTGGACCTTCCAACAGGACAATGATCCCAAGCATACCTCAAACTCCACCAAGATTTGGTTAACAGAAGAAGTCCTGGAAGATTCTACAGTGGCCAGAACAGTCACCCCATATAAAATCTCTGGTGGGTTTTGAAGAAGGCTGTTGCAGCACGCAAACCTAAGAATATCACTGAACTGAAGGCCATTACTCTTGAGGAATGGGCTTAGATTCCTCGGAAACACTGCCAGAAACTGGTGTCTGGTTATATATCTCGTTTGCAGTAGGTTATAAGAGCAAAAGTGTGTTCTACTAAGTACTAAAGATGCTTGCCATGAAGAGGTTGAATAATTTGAGACTGCCGAAGTCACTTGTTGTGTTGAGCTATTCCAGTTACTTTGGTTTGATTTATTCATTCCAAATGTTGCCAATAAACTAGATTTGCAATGCTGAATAATTTTGATTACAACTGTACTACTATTATAGTTTTAGTAAATGATAATAAACATGCTTCTGATTCATTTGTCACATTCGAAACGGAAGTTGTGGGACACAGTACCCAGCTCAATGTGGCCGGCTGTATACTGAACACTATGTTGCAGGTTTTCTGAGTATTCCATGCATAAAGAAAAAGCATCTACTGTGTGCATTGTACAAAATGCAGATGTATGCTTGCTAACAGGCATGCAGGATTAACTTATCTACAGTTTCCTTTAAATTCTCTTTGCTCAGGTAGTAATCCATATTCCCTGTCATGCGCAGATATACACACGTTTGCCACCACGAAGACCCCGAGCTCAAAGCCTGCGGGATGATTTGATTTGCAGTGATATCTGAAAACGGCCTCATCGTGCTAACAAGATTAGCTTGAGTGCTTGTCTGTTTTCTGCACTGCAAATTTGCTGTCTGATTAAAACTGGCTCCGCTCTGGAGCGCGAGCTGGCCACTGGGACGGTTGCCAGGTAACAAGACTTGACTCCTGTTTGATCGGGCTAAAGGCTAACATTACAACACGCATTACACACACACACACACACACACACACCTGGCCGACATGAGCACCAGAAATGGATATTTGCAGTATAAAGTGAATGCTCTGACATAATTGCATCCACTATAGTCCTTCTTAAATCCAAATTCCGTCAGGTTTAGCCTACAGCAGCACACTAACAGTTTCCAAATTCTCAAACAGGATGTAAGCCACAAAATGTGCCTATATATCGTGCATACTTAAGCACTCAAACCTTCCGTTTACCAAAGGAAACACAGTATTAATCCTTCATTTCAATTCTGCATTTATTCAATTGGATTATGTATGCATGGAAGCCTTAATGAGGATTTAAAAATGCAATTATTGCTTAAGCAAAAAAGGCGACTTTTTTGATAAATGCTTCTATTAGCTAATAAATGGAGAATCAACAGACTTAGAAAACTGCCTTATTCAGGGCTGGAAATTAGCCCATCAATCATCCCTGGAGTTTGTTAACTATTTTCCCTTCACTGGAGGTCTATGTGTATACAGAATGATGAAATAACCGTGAGAAGGGGGCGAGGAGGAGGGGTGTAGGACAAGGGACAAATCAGTGACGATTACTCAGTCAACACTCTGTGAAGGATCTGAAGAGAAGACAGAAAGTGATCAAACTACACTAGACAAGGGCCTTTAATTATGACATTTATTATTCATAAGGCCATGGTCGAGGGGTAGAGGTCAGAGGTGTGAGCTTTGGAAAAGGTAAAAGATTTCAGGGTCATAATGTACATTTGTATATTTTATGAGATTATTGATTACATTTTCACAGGCAATACAGAGTGATAGCTCAACCTGACCATGGACATAGTGAGGAATGTTCTGGGTGTAATTAAGCTGTAACAACAGCATTTGTGGTAAAATGTTGAAAATAAAAGCTCATTTAGTATAATTTGGTCAGTTTTTTTTTTTTCAAGCAAACATCATTGCTACAGTGAAACGAGTAAGTACACTTGGTCATTTTTTTATAGTTGTCTTATAAAGGAGTTCTATTGTACAATTTTATACTAACACTGTAAAAAATGATTTGATTTGTAATCAACATGATTTGTAATCACAACATATTTTTTTTCTTTTGTTAAATCAACTTAAATAATTTATTTAGTTCAGATAACATATAATTTTGAGTTTCTGGTGATTAAGTCATTCTCCTTCATTGTATTAACTCACTTTTTCCATTTCAATGAACTTAAAATTTTAAAGGAGAACTCCGGCGAACAATGAACCTTTGGTCTAATAAAACATCGGTACATAGTCAATCATTCTCTGAGTTTTGTTTTCATGATAATCGAATGTAAAAAGTTTTATCTCTAAAAACTGTTTAGCGTATAACGCTAGTAATGGGGGCATTGACTAAGTAAAAAGAAATCACTACTTTATACCACTAACAAGGCTCAAAATAGCCCCACACTAACACAGTAACATAATGAGGCTCCATACATGCAAAACGAAGCATTGAGAACTTTTTAAGTGTACAGACCATTTAATAAGAAGAAACTTTATGAAGACAGTTCACTTCGTGTATACAGACAGGAGCCATCTTAAAAAATAGTCTCGATAAGTCGATCCCCGAACGCGGTTCATACAGTTCAGAAGTTCGCTGAACTTCATACAGTTCAGATCACTCAGCACGTCGTTCGGGGATCGACTTATCGAGACTATTTTATGTTTTATTAGACCAAAGGTGAATTGTTCGCCGGAGTTCTCCTTTAAGGCAACCAGGTTACTTACTTTTTTAAGTTAAACCAACAATATTTTTTTTTTTACAGTGTACTTTTGTGCCATGTGTGCCCTACAGTCCTATGTCTGTAGATATAGTGTTTGCCTGGTTTATAAACAGTATTTATGCTGGTGTAATGGCTATTATACTTTTAATATTAAGTATTATACTTCAACTATTATTTTTTCTATAGTATGTAGAAGATGCATACAGTATTTATATATTTTTTTATGTTAACCTGGATAATCTTGAATTGAAAATCAGCAGTTTTTCACTTCAAATATTCTTTTGTTTGATGCTCTTCCGCAATATTGAAATGCTTATTTAATTAGCACTGTTATTCCTGACTGCATTTTTTAGGTAAGTGTGTTTAATTACAGAAAGTATTATTAGTTAGCATTTAATTACACAAACTTGTTTTTTTTTTTTTATTAAAAAATAGCTATCAAGCAATCCTGTTAAATTACTTTTATTCAAGCATGCTTGAGGCAATTTGTAAATGACTGCATTTAAAAGATTTACTAAATATAAAACACACTGTCTAGTGAATACTGATATAATACTTTTAAGCAAATATTAATAGCAAATATTAGTACTTGTGTCAAAAGCATAAACATAAAGTACAAAAATAATTCAAACATCCTTGAATCAAACAAAGAGATCTCTCTAAAGTGAATAATACTCAAATCAATGTCATGCACTATTGAAAGAGCTGTGACTTTAGGCCGCCAAGACGTGCCAAACCCCTCCCGACGACCCGCAGCGGCGCCCAGGCATAACAATAATGCCACATAATGGCTGGCGCTCAATGAGAACAACTCCCCTAATTGGCGGCCCCAAATTGTGTTTTATTTTGCTTCTGAGTTTTGAAATATAATCAGTTTGCCTAATTTTATTGCATTTCCTAATGATGCTTGCCCTGAGCAATTGTAGTGTGTGTGCCTTAGCAAACAGCGCGTGTCAGCTAGCGAGATTAATCTTGATTACTTTAGCCCATGATGAAGTAGGGTACAAAAATGCTCTAATTGAAGAATATTGCAGCATGAAAAGGTGATAGATAGACGGCGAGATAGATGTTCGAATCCATTGGTAATTGGCACACTATTTAAGTGATTAGCGCACAAATAGCTCAACAGGCTAAAAGAGGTGAAATACAGTAACAAACAAGTAAAATCTGATTAATGATCCATTTTGCTGATTAGCTCATTATTTGAAGGGTTGAGATTCGCTGGCATAAAGCCTAGAACAACTGTCAAGCATTATAAAGATGACACGTATACGTATCTAACAGTCCCGTAGGGCGCAAACCGTGAGATGCTAATCGTTCTTAAACGGTGATGGGCACAAATAGACAAATGAGACGAGGGTTGTATACATTAAAAAAAAAAAAAAATGTTGTATTGCATGCGCAGTAGGGTTGTGATTTGTGCAATTTCAGCAGTTTTAGCAATAAAAATTTATTTAGCAATGAAACTTCAACATTAAATATATGTCAACACTTTAGTTTAGGGTCCAATTCTCATCATGAACTAGTTGCTTGTTAGCATGCATTTAGGATATTGGCTATTTATTGGCACAAGTTAATGTCTTATTCTGCATGATCATATTCTACATCCCTTAAAGGGGAAATGAAGCAGTGAATCAAGTTTACATGATTTACAAGATGGATTTCCAATATAATCAACAATTATATAAGAAACATTACAAATGTAAACATTTAGAAGAAAAAAAGAAAAAACTTTCTATCTTTCGCCGCCAGGGCGCCGCCATTGTGCAGTTGACGTCACGGGGTTGGTTGGCTCAAGTTTAACAGGCTCTGGGCATTGAAAATCGCGACATCAAGCTGTGTTTACACCAGTGTTTTGACCGCGAACGACTAATGTTAGGTACAGTCATTAGACAAAAAGACGACATCTTATGTTATATGTTGACAAACTGCACATAGAAACATTGTTCGCGATGTCTGCCATCAGATATTCCCGTCTCGTCAACAACATGTAAGTTAGCATGTATTTGTTAAAGGGGAAATGAAACGTCCATATTTTCGCTCTGGTAGTGCTAGTAACGTTAGCTACAGCCTACATACTAGGAAAAAGTGTCTCCGCTCTGACATCCTTCAGGGAAAGCATCGCCGCTTCCACACGTAACTCCCGGCACAGCATGGTAAACGTGCGCGCCGGTGATGCAGAATTGACCACGCAATACATGCTCAAGATCAACCTCTTGACAGCAGATGGACTCTGACACGGAGGGCATCGCAGTAACGCTACAACAGCCACCTTGTAAGTTAGCGTTGCAAACCCGTTCTTCGCCCCAAACCACCACCGGCTGTTCTACATAGCAACGTAACTTACATGTTGTTGACGAGACGGGAATATCTGACGGCAGACATCGCGAACAATGTTTCTATGTACAGTTTGTCAACATATAACATTAGACGTCGTCTTTTTGTCTAATGACTGTACCTAACATTAGTCGTTCGCGGTCAAAACACTGGTGAAAACACAGTTTGATGTCGCGATTTTCAATGCCCAGAGCCTGTTAAACTTGAGCCAACCAACCCCGTGACATCAACTGCACAATGGCGGCGCCTTGGCGGCGAAAGATAGAAAGTTTTTTTTTCTTTCTTCTAAATGTTTACATTTGTAATGTTTCTTATATAATTGTTGATAATATTGGAAATCCTTCTTGTAAATCATGTAAACTTGATTAACTGCTTCATTTCCCCTTTAATCGTACCCAATACCTAAATATAACAACTACCTTACTTAATAAACAGGAGTTTATTGGGGAAAAAGTCATAGTTAATAGTTCTGGGCTGGTTTCACAAACAGGGCTTAGATTAAGCCGTGATTAAGTTTTAGTTCAATTAGGACATTTAAGCAGATTTTCACATCAGTGATGTGCATCTTGAGACAAAACAATGCCACTGACATATTTTAAGAAATGTAAGTACAAGTTGCTTTCAGTTAAAACAGCTAAAATATGCAGTTAACCGCAGTCCGCTGGATCCAGGCCGCATCCGGATCTGATGAAGGACCTGCGCCTGGACATGACGACAACACAGTCCTGAAGTATCAACTAGTCTCTCCCCTGTGAAGGCCTCCTTCCCTTCCCTTTACCTCTGTACAGATAATAAGTCGCCGGGATAATTCCGGTTCACGTGGCTACACGGAGGCGATATAAAAATTCTGTATTATAAAATTTTCTCGAGCCACCAGGCACTGTTTTGTGCAAATGAGGGGCTGGATCGGATTAAGGGTTTTTTGTTAGAATGGTGTCGTGTTAGCAGCCCCTAAATTGATAACGTCTCGGTTACGTATGTAACCCTCGTTCCCTGAGTAGGGAACGGAGACGTTACGTCAGAAGTGACGGAGATTGGGGGTTTCGCATAGAAAGCCAATCCTCTTCGAGTATTAAAACACGAGCCAATGGCATGCAATGCCTTGGGGCTGCGGAAATTTGCATAGCGTACTCCGCCCTACTCCGTGAGTATAAAAGGAGGAAGTGAACGCAACCGCAGTATGTCTTCGCTGAGGAGCCAAGACTGAACTCGGCCTCTACCCAGCGATACAGCAGAAGTGGCAGGGAGACGTAACGTCTCCGTTCCCTACTCAGGGAACGAGGGTTACATACGTAACCGAGACGTTCCCTATCGTAGTCACTTCGAGTTACGTCAGAAGTGACGGAGATTGGGGGTCTGTGCCATCACGCCATCTTCAAGCTGTCTTCCAGTGCCCTGCGAAAGACTGAACCCCCGAGCCTTACCTCTTTTTTTTTTTTTTTTTTTTTTGGGGATCCGACTTTGACACAGGATTACCAAGGTACACTGGGAAACATATCCCGAAGGGGACATGCTACCAGCTGCCTACCGAAGGGAGGACTTAAGGATACACACATGGCCACATAGGAACGCATATGGAACACTGGAGTACCAACCGCAGGTGGCTACTGATTTAAACTCCAGGGGTGGCAGATGGCTTGCCAAGGGAAGACACATGCTCAGAGAGGCTTACAGTGGATAATACACATGAGACGGTTACCATGGGGAACCGTGCGCATGGAGGCACCTAGCTAGCATCCAGAGCAACGCAGTGGTGCCCGCATCGTCGGTGCTGGAGGACTCAAGACTTCAATGGAAGAACTGAGGAAATATCGCACTTATCCAGTCCGGGGAGTGGAGTGGCGAGCAAGTGAAGACACCTGAGCGGATCCAGAACTGGCCGAAACGAGTACGTGAGAGGATACCGGCTCAATTCGCAGATTATAGAATCTGGCGAAGGTGTTGGGTGTCGCCCAGCCTGCAGCTCTGCAGATGTCTGTTAGCGAGGCGCCGTGCGCTAAAGCCCAAGAGGAGGCTACACTCCGAGTGGAATGGGCCGTCGCACCAAGGGGGCACGGAAGGCCTTGCTGCTGGTAAGACAAAGCAATGGCATCCACTATCCAGTGGGACAGCCGTTGCTTTGAGAGAGCCCTTCCCTTCTGGCTCCCCCCATGACAGACAAAGAGCTGGTCTGAGGTCCTGAAACACTGCGTTCTGTCGACATAGGTGCGGAGAGCACGTACCGGACAGAGCAGTGCCAAGGCTGGGTCTGCCTCCTCCAGGGGCAGCGCTTGCAGGTTCACCACCAGGTCCCGGAGGGGAGTGGTAGGAACCTTGGGCATATATCCAGGCCGGGGTCTCAGGAATACGTGAGAGTAAGCCGGCCCGAACTCCAGGCACACTTCGTCAACAGAGAGTGCGTGCAGGTCCCTTACTCTCCTGATGGATACCAATGCAATCAGGAGTGCTGTCACATAGGACAGGGCAAAAACTCTACCGACTGCAAAGGCTCCAGGGGAGGCCTCTGCAGAGCACCCAGGTCTACTGAGAGGTCCCCAGAGGGCAGGAGGGGAGGGAGGCGGATTTAGCCCCCTCACTCCCCTCAGGAACCTGATGACCAGGTCATGCTTCCCATAGACTTACCTTTCACTGCATCATGAGACGCGGCAATGGCCGCGACATAATCCAAAGGGTGGAGGGCGACAGCCTGCGCTCCAACCCCTCTTGCAGGAAGGAAGCATGACTCCGATCGAACATCTCCGGGGGTCTTCTCAGCGAGAAGAACACCAATTGACGAAGAGGTTTCACTTCAACGCATAAAGGTGTCACGTGGACGACGCTCTTGCGGAAGTGATGGTTGCCGCCACCGCAGGTGGCAGCGAACTCAAACCTGCCTCGTCCCGTCCTGGAGCCACACGTGCAGCCTCCAAGATCGGGACGAGGGTGCCACAGAGTGCCCCGTCTCTGAGAGAGTAGGTCCGGTCTCAGAGGAATAGGCCAAGGAGGTGCTGTCGCGAGGAGCAAGAGTTCGGAGAACCACGTCTTGGTGGGCCAGTAGGGGGCTACCAGCAAGACCTGCTCCTCGTCCTCCTTGATCTTGCACAACACCCGTGCAAGGAGGCTCACTGGGGGAACGCACACTTGCGTGGGCCCCGTGGCCAGCTGTGCGCCAGCGCATCCGAGCCGAGAGAGCCGCGGGTCAGAGAATAACTGGGCGCAGTGGGACGAGTCCCGAGAGGCGAACAGGTCTAACTGTGCCTCCCCGAACTGGTCCCAAATCAGCTGGACCGACTGGGGATGGAGTCGCCATTCGCCGGAGATGGGACGGGCCCGGGACAGCTCGCGGCTGCCCGGTTCTGGTCTCCAGGAATGTAACTGCACGAAGGGACCTCAGGTGCTTCTGACTCCATATCAAGAGGTGGCGGGCGAGCTGCGACAACCGGCGCGAGCGTAGACCCCCCCTGGTGGTTAGTGTTGTCTGAGCGGACAAGCACATGCTGGCCCTAGAGCACGCTCGGAAGCGGTGCCGGGCGAGCCGTACTGCCAACAGCTCGAGGCAATTGACGTGCATGAGGCGCTGGGCTCCTGTCCAGGAACCGGCGGCTGCATGCCCATTGCACATGGCACCCCAACCCGTGGTAGACGCATCCGTGGAGACAACGAGATGCCTGGAAACTCGCTGAATAGGGACCCTGTCCGTAAAAAGCTGAGGTTCGACCACGGGAAGAAGGATCGGCGGCACGTCGGAGTCACTGGAACTCGGAGCGAGCCGCGATGCCATGCCCACCTCGGGACTCGATCGCGAAGCCACAGCTGAAGCGGTCTCATATGAAGCAAACCGAGCGGCGTTGCCGCGGCCGCGGATGCCATATGCCCCAGGAGCCTCTGAAATAGTTTCAGTGGAACCGCACTCTTGCCCTCGAACTGTCGAAGACAAGCCAGCAGTGAGTGCGCGCGCTCGTTCGTGAGCTGCGCGGACATGGCGACCGAGTCTATCTCCATGCCGAGAAAAGAGATCCTCTGCACGGGGCAAAGTTTGCTCTTTTCCCGGTTGACCCGAAGGCCCAGACGGGCTAGGTGCCGTAGCACCAGGTCTCTGTGTTCGCAAACCTGAGCTCGAGAGTGTGCTAGTAACAGCCAGTCGTCGAGATAGTTCAGGATGCGAACCCCGTGTTCGCGAAGGGGAACAAGGGCTGCCTCGACGATCTTCGTGAAGACGCGAGGGGACAGAGCTAACCCGAATGGGAGAACGGCGTACTGGTATGCCTGGCCCTCGAAGGCAAACCGAAGAAACGGTCTGTGTCGAGGGAGAATGGAGCCATGGAAGTACGCGTCCTTCAGGTCGATCGCTGCAAACCAATCCTGATACCGAACACATTCGAAAATGCGTTTGGCCGTGAGCATTTTGAACGGTAGTCGATGGAGAGAACGGTTCAAAATGCGCAGGTCCAGGATCGGTCGTAACCCACCGGTCTTTCTTGGGGACAATGAAGTAGGGGCTGTAAAGCCCGGACCTCACCTCGGCTGGAGGGACCGTCTCGATTGCACCCTTCGCCAGCAGGGTCGCAATCTCCGCTCTCAAGACTGGGGCATTGCCACCAACCATCGTGGAGCGAACTCCCCTGAAGCGGGGAAGAGACCGTGCGAACTGAATCGCGTAGCCGAATCCGATCGTTCTGATGACCCAGCGGGAACCCCGGGAAGCGCTAGCCAGGCTTCCAGGAAGTGAGCCAACGGGGTCATGCGAACCACAGACGTCCCCCCGGAGGGGCAGCGAGGCGGGTCGACCGGCATGCGTGCAGGAGTTACCCCGTCCGGATGCACCGTCGAAACCCGCTCCCCGACAGAAGAGACCAGGGAAGGCAGAGCGTTCCACGGGGGTCTGTTCTGCCGGGGGTCTGGCGACAGAGGGGGAAGGGATTGGCGTAGCCCGGGGACGACACACGCACCCTTCCGCGCCCTCCGAGACAGAGAGGAATGAACGGGGCGACGCACTGGACGTCGTGCGCGCTCATTCCAGTCTGTGTGCTCAATGACAGTGTCAGCTTTTCCTCAACCAGCTCAGGGAGCTAGCTAGAACAAAAGATTCTCCACCGGCCCTCCACCGGGGAAGGAGGGGCCCTGCCACCGCCTCCTGAGAAAAACCATGACACTATCACTGAGCGGCCCGCCTCAGGAACATCGCTTCGCCTGGCATCTAGCGGGGCACGCGGCCTGAGGGGGGGCTCTTTTCTTGGGACGCTTACCTGTGGCCTCCTCCGCGACGCGAACCGGCTGAAGGCTGCTGCTGGGGCCGCGTGGGAGGGAAGGGAGCCGCAGGGGGGCGTCCTCGGCGGCGAGCTGGCGGAGGCGTCCGAGCCGACGGCTGGTTGGAGGCAGCAGCTGGCCGTCGGGGCAGAGAAACCGCCTTCGTCTGCTCCTAGGCGGTCGAGAAGTGCTGGGCAAAGTCCTGGACCGCACCGCCGAACATTATGATGCTCCTGGACCACAGCAGTGGGCATCACCTGACCAAGGGAGCGAGCGACCGCCTCCGTGACCCGTTTAAGGACAAGGTAGGCGACAGGCTCGCAGCTCGCTTGGTCCGTCACCTCCTCGTGCACATTCCTGAGCAGCTAGCTTTGTAGGTGCTCATCATATGCAGGGCGGAGGCTGCCTGTCCCGCCGCTGTACAGAATCGCGCCGCCATAGACGACGAGAACCCATAGGCTTTGGAGGGGCATCTGAGAGCAACCGCCGGTTGACCGGGGGAGCCCCAGCGTACCCACAGACAGCCGCATCGCCGAGGGGAGGAAGGGCGGGGAACTAAGCACGCTTTTTTTTTTTTTTTTTTTTATTTATTTATTTTTTTATTTATTTATTTTTTAGTGCGTGTCAGTTCCGCATGCAACTCGGGGAAAAAAGGAAATTGGGGTTGGCCGTGGCCGTAAGGCGGCAGCGTTACCCAAAAACCAATTATTCAGCCGCGAGAGATCGGGGAGGGGCGGAGTTCCACCCCCACCCGATGCTCACGGACGCCCGAGATAGCACGGCCATCATCGCGGGATCAGACACGGCGGCGCTGACGCTCCCGAGGGAGGCAACGCGGCCGCATCCTCACTTCCCGAGGAGTCAAGCCCGCCTAGTGATGCTGTGATCGACATCGCATCATCATCTGGAGCGCTGCCCGAAGCAGCCGGTGCCACCGAAGAAGCAACCGACTGAATCGAACTAACGCTCGCTGGCTCTCGCACTGAGGCGGGAGGTGTGGCCCGAGGAATCGTCGGGGCTTATCCCACACCATCACCGTAAATCACCAGGTCCCCGGGTCGACGGGCCCCCTATGGAGGAAACCGATCGAGCGGGGGGGACCGGGACTCTCACTCAAGTGAGATCATTGAGTCTCGACCTCAGTGTAGAGATGGTCATGTTCCCACAGAAGGAAAATGAGTCATCCACGAACGCTGCTGCTGCATGCTGAAATGCCCAGGCATACAAAGCAGCGATCGTGACCATCAGATGACGACAGAAATCAATCACACCCAGAAGAGCACGGGCGAACCGTCTTTAAAAAGACGTGCGCGTGCAGCTCTTTCAATGAGAGGAGGAAATTCACTCTTTCAGCGCTGAAGCGACCAGGGAGAAGCGCAAAGTCTGGCAGACCACTGCTCAGATCGCAGGCGATGCAGAATCTCGCTGGGTACCGCCGTCACACCAACACTGAAGAGGACGCTCGTCTCGAAGAGTCTTGAACAGTGCTTTCAGGAGTGAAGAGGTTCTCTTGGCTCCGAAGCGAAAACATACTGCGGTTGCGTTCACTTCCTCCTTTTATACTCACGGAGTAGGGCGGAGTACGCTATGCAAATTTCCGCAGCCCCAAGGCATTGCATGCCATTGGCTCGTGTTTTAATACTCGAAGAGGATTGGCTTTCTATGCGAAACCCCCAATCTCCGTCACTTCTGACGTAACTCGAAGTGACTACGATAGGGAACTAATGATCGTTGCGATGGAAGTGAATCAATAAAAACTAACTTCAGCTGGACAATAACTTTATTCAAAACAATCTCTGTAACTTTAATTTCCTATTATCAATGTAAAACTGTTTTGAAAAAATCTATATTGCTAAAAGCGCTATAAAGGAAGGTGACTTGATTTGACATGACTTTTAGTGTGGGATTAGTTTTAAGCCCCGTCTGTGAAACTGGACAATCGTGAGAATTAGACCCAAATCTAAAGTGTGAACACACTAAAAATCCTTGCTTAAAGATTCGAACAAAATAAAAATATTGGTTGAATGAAGACGCTTTTAAATCATACATCTCTCTAAATTAAATCACTTTTTTTTATATAAAAGAAAATTATGTTAATTTATGTCTAACATCATGGACACTTGCCTTTATTGCTTAGAAAAACAGATCTGTAAATTATTTGTGGAATGCAAACTCTTTCTGAAATGTGATGGAAATATTACCCATACAACCAAATGTGCTCTGTCTGGTTTGACCATGTACATGCTGTCTCGTCTTTGTAGCAGATATCGTCCGACATAGGCCAGTGGAAGGTTGCGGACACCGAGACGTGATTGGTTTATTTGAGTGGTCATTCCGCACTTTAATCCTTGAGGGTACGGTGTGACCTTGGCTTCAATGTCACGAACGCTCTGGGTTTGAGGTAGAGTGTGCATTCTCATTGGATGGTTGTCTGGGAAGGTGTTATGAAGTGAGGTGACATATGCTGAGACTGAGCTTTTATTAATGCTGATCTCTGGTGCCACAGAGGTTTTGCTGAGTGCCACAGTGTGACTGTATGTTGGATCCTGTGGGTGAATGTGTGTGCACTGTGGATTCTCTTGTCACTATTTCGGTAATGTAGGTTTGATTTTGTTTAGATAAGTATAAGCATGTTAAGAACTGTTAAGACAACACAGCCTAATGTTGTTCTCCTCAAATTTGGTCAAATGTGTGCTTTAAATGTTTTGTATTAAAGCGCCTTTCAAATGCATTCATATACATCCGCAGTGGGCTTCATCAATAACAGAATGTCAGTAAGGTGAGGTAGGGAAGTATCTTAATCTCTAAAGTAATGTTATGGTTTCATTCAGACATTATGGGTTAGGAAATACTAGTTTAATAAGTTTAGTTAAGTATAAAAAAACAACAACTTTATTTTAAAAATTATTGCATTAATTAAAGTAAACTTATGAACTTAATGTCTTGAAGGATTAGTTCACTCCAAAATGTATCATTTCCTGATATTTTCCTCTGTAGCTTAAAGGGCTCTATATGATCCCAGCTGAAGAATAAGGGTTTTATCTAATAGAAAGAGGAGAAGAGATGGGTCTTGATGGGTCTTGATCTAGCGAATCGCTTGGTCATTTTCCAAAAATAAAATAAAAAAGCCTTTGAAGCTGCAATGAATCTGCACTTTGGGCCATCAACCCGTTGATAACCGTTGAAGTTCACTAGTGTATATAGAGAAAAATCCTGGAATGGTTTTCTCAAAAACCTTCATTTTGTTTAAAATGAAGAAAGAAAGACATGAACATCGTAGATGACATGGCGGTAAGTAAATTATCAGGAAATTTTAATTATGGAGTGAACTAATCATTTAACTCTTTCCCAGTCAGAGTTTTTATTTATTTATTTATTTATTTATTTATTTATTCATTTATTTATTTATTTATTTATTTATTTATTTATTTATTTATTTATTTTTATTTATTTATTTTTATTTTTTTGCCATTCGCTATCCACTTTTATCACAGCATCATTTTTACAAAATTCCCATGGCCCTCAGAATATTTAGTTTTTGTTATATTTTTGATGCATGGAAATCTGATCATACTGTATATCAACAGAATGATCAGAGCCTTTGCTTTTTTATTTTATGATTATTATAGCATAAAAATATATTTATTCTAGCTTCATGCATTTATTCATTTTTTATCAACACTTGGATGTAAAAAAGCAACATTTTGAACAAAATAAGCAGAGAAAATCGCATTTTCGTTTAAGACTATATCCGAATCGGGTTCAGATAGATGATCAAAACATATATCGACTAGAATAGATCCTGTCCATCAACACTTCCAATGCTTGCACAGTCTTATAACTATTAGTAGGTTTGACATTTAATTCGGGAACAATAGGCAGTTTTGATGTATATGCTGTTTTTTAGTTTGATGATTGCATTAGCATGAGCAAAAGCAATGCTTCTATCGCTAGTTTGCAAAATAGCGTACTGTATAACAGTGAAAACATGAATTGGCGGACACGGTGGGGCAGCGAAATTTTCAACAGTTAAAACATGTTCCTGATTAAGCCTGATATATTGGTATATGTTAAAGGCTATATGTTAAAAAAAAAATCTCTAACATTTCATTGAAAAACGTATTTCAGTCAGCTATTGCATCATTGAAATGATGTGTATAATTGTGTGTATGAGTAATTTATAGCTATACAAAATGCTCCAAAATATTGCATCATTTTGCAGTATTCATCAGTGCATAATTGATGGTCTTAAATCTATATTTTGATAGTAAGAAAACCTGCAAACCAAGAAAACTCTGATAAAGACTTAACGCTTGTGTCAAAACGCCATCGCATCAGGGATTCTGAACAGAAGGATAGCACAATAAATAATAGTAAATAAAACCATAGTGGCGGTTGGTACAGTGATGTTTCTGGTAGTATTACGTTCGGTCACGCTCAGCCTGTTGTGTAAATGCAGCAGCCTGTCACAGCACTGACACAGAGTCGACTCCATTATGCTCTTTAGAGTTTATTCGTCTAATTTAGAGCAGCAGAATCTAGCCTGGGATGATCTCCAAGGTTGCTGTCGGGATGAATTTTATGTCCTTGGCTTTTGCATCTTTCTGCAAGCCTGTCACATCCACTCAATGCTGCTTGGCACACCAGCCAGGACCTCTGGCATGCTTGGTATTATTAGAATATTGATACAGCCCAAACACGGGGGAGGCTGGGGAAGGTTGCTGGTGATGGTGACGGGATTTCTTTCCAGTCTTTTTGCATAATTTTTCCCTTCACCATTAGTATGTGCATTCTGCACCGCTCCAGCATTTTAATTAGTGATTTTTTACAGCCTCATCCTCTCATTAAATTAATTATTAATTAAGCGAAAATATAGGCATGTTTAATGCCTTAATTATCTGAGAAGGGTTTTATGTTGCTTTGGCTTCTGATGTTGGAGATGAGATTCCTCTTTTTTTTCATTTTAAACCTCATTTCTTTATAAAACAAATCTGTTGTGTAAGCATATACTGTTTGTATATTTTTTAAAAGAATTGTAATTCTTTTAAAAAATCAATTGTGATTCAGATTCTTATTATTTGTTGTTGTTGTTGTTGTTGTTTTATTTTACACAAGCAGAAAAGTAGCGTTTGGCTCTCAGGACTTCTTCAGTGAAAGATTTGTAATTATTTTGACATTTTGCCATTTAAACAAATGCTTTATTACTATTTGAATGCCCTTCGAATTTAAAAATAATAATAAAAAAAGTTCCAGACTAATTACAATGCTAATAAAACACATAATACATTAATACAATAATTTATCAAAAGAACCCAATTTCAATACAATAATAACTTTGCTTGTTCTAGAAGCTGACGCCGATAAGAAGTGCAGTCATGGTGTCTGATGGCAGTGTGAATTACAATGATGAGAAAGTTGATTATCTGTGAATAAAGCTGGCAGTGAATTAGTGTAATTCATTTTCTTTAATGACACTAGTGTTTCTGCAAAGCTTCAGATTAGCAAACTAATGCATTGTTTACTCAGAGAGATCACTGGCCGTCATACAGAGCTGTAGAGCTGACAAACAGGTCTGAAATCACAACAATTATAATTGATAATCACCAAAATATCACATTTAATCATTTAGCATGACTTTCCATTTTGCCAATAATATATTAGTTACCATTTGGAAACAATTCATTGATTGTTTTTCAGCCTATAGTGTTTAGCACACAATCTCTATTTTTGAGTCTACTGTTATGTTACTGTAATACAAAATAATTTGTACATTTTTGTCACAATTTAAAAAAAATTTGATTTGAACATTTAAAATATTTACTTAGAAATTCATTATTTTTTGGGGGGATTTTTTGTTTACCTTAAATGGAAACACACTGTAAAAAATATTGATGGTTTAACGTAAAAAAAAGTAAGTAACCTGGTTGCCTAAAAATTTTAAGTTCATTGAACTGGAAAAGGTGAGTTAATACAATGAAGGAGAATGATTTAATCATCAGAAACTCAAAATCATATGTTATCTGAACTAAATAAATTATTTAAGTTGATTTGACAAAAGAAAAAATGTTGTGATTACTACACTGTAAAAAAAAAATATTGGTGGTTTAACTTAAAAAAAAAGTATGTAACCTGGGTTGTCCCAAAATTTTAAGTTGATTAAACTGGAAAAAGTGAGTTAATACAATGAAGGAGATTAATTTAATCATCAGAAACTCAAAATAATAAGTTATCTCAATGAAATAAATTATTATAAAGTTGATTTGACAAAAGAAAATAGGTTGTGATAACAAATCTTGAAAATATTGTTTTTTTACAGTGCAAGAATATTACACATTTATTGTACAAATGTAACTAGATTGTAAATAATGGGTATTACCATTCTGTTGAATAGAGTTCACACATTTATTTGTAATGTTAAGGAAATTTCCAATGTGTAGCCGATGAATTGCAACGCATTCTCACCCCAAGGCGTCACCTTTGACCATGCTTCGATATTTGACGTTTTAGGCGCCCTTTAGCGTCACTTACATGACGCGATCCTACGGCGTCATCTAACTGACGCTAAAGGAAAGCGTCTGTTAGAGGACGCGATTAGGTTTAGGTGTGGGGTGGGGGTAGGGTACACGCGATCCTAGGGCGTCATCTAACTGACGCTAAAGGGCGCCTAAAGCGTCAGATATTGAAGCATGTCCAAATGCTTCCCAAGGCGTCAGTTAGGTGACGCCTTGGGAGTGAGAATGGGCTGTGAATTGTGTTCAAGACAAAAGAAAGCAAAAACTGAGGGAAGTTGTTAATAAATTCTTTACAATAAAGAGTTGGAAGGTTTTAATATTAATATGATTAAACATACATTTTGTACAACATTTTGTTGTATTTCCACTTTTACACCCGATAGCATAACACATCTGAAGGAGAATTGCTGTGAAAGAGCCTAAACTTTCCCCAAGTCTTTTCTCTTCATTTTGAAACTTCCCGGGATCGTCCACACAAGAGGTGGCAAAAATGCAAACCTATTTTCAATAATTGATTCTGTACTTTAATTGAACAGCATGAGTGAATGACATAGCTCATTAGTTCCCTCATTAGTTAATTATCGGAGAAGTAGGACAAGTCAATAAAAGTGAAGGCAGTAAATTTCAGTGCTAATTAGTTGCGTTCCCTTGGAGACATATTTAAAGGCAGATTAGTTACCTGAATGTCCCACAATGAAGCGGGTGGAAGAAAGTGGCAAGAGCACGATAAGGTTAGCTTCAAATCATCATTAAACTAGAATGACGATACATCCAGTGCTGTTACAGAAGATGGACTGGGAAGGCTTCAGATAGCACACAAAAAAACAGGACATGCAGGACAAAAGCATGTGACAATGTCACAATGAAGAGTGACTGGAACCCCATCCACAAATTTTTAACAGAGTTTAAATCAGGAACATGTATCAATGCACATATATATGTAGCATGCAAATGCACATACACTTAATTTTGCATTCTTAACACTTTTCAGAATTGGGAATTTGAAAAAAAAAAAGGACTCGTTGATAAGTACTTGTATATTTTCTGTCTTTTCTCATGTTTTTGCCATTCAAAGAGTGGCACAGGTCACTGATTCAAATGATATGGTCTTATGAACAGTCATTCATTTTGTTTTGGTGTTAATGTGTTAATAAAATCTGTTTTGACAAACGATGCCGTGCCGTAACAGCTGTCAATGAGAGGGTGCCCTCTTCATAGGAGGTGTGACGCACACACTGGCATGTAACTAGACTAGGACACACACACACACACACACACAACACACACAAAACAAGGGGGAAAAACGCATCCTTTGACATGCAAATGGCTCAATGAGATACTTAACACCTGACATAGACCATGACTATGTTATTCATGCTTTTTTAATCAAACCGCTCACCCCTCCTTTGTCTGCCAGCTCTCAGCTGTATTCTAACGCGTTGGCGAGGGCGTTCTGGCAGGTCTTCGAGAGGCCGACGCCATGTGTCCCGGCACAGGAAGTGACAGAAGGCGGCCTTTATTTACCTTTACAGCCCCTCCGTGTCATCTGCTTAATCATGTGGCTAATCGACAACACTGCCTCCCCACTCGCACAGGCTCGGACAATGGAGTCCCATTCATATTTAATACAATGGAGCGTTTAAGTCATTGCACGCGTCTGAGGGCTGATATTGTGTCTCTTTTGTGGGAGTTCTCCGCAGAGACTCGGCCTCCACACCCCCCCCGTAACACAAGCATATGCTTCCACCACTGCTGTTAAGCAGCCCAGTGCAGCTGGACGTGAAAAACGTGGGATGAATAGACGAATTAAAGCGTTAATTCCCATGATTAATTCAAACGGTTAATTCAGCATCGCTTTTCAGATTAAAAATGATCAAAACAAATATATACTTCAATGAATAATGATAGACTGGTGTAACTATGCAGCACACACGTGAGGGTGTGCGACAGGAGACGCTAATCTTCTTTCCGGATCTGTCTGAGAGCGCAGTCAAATTCAGTTGTCTTCTGCTGTTGTCTATACCCTTTGAGAGAAAAGGATTGAGTTAGTGATGTCTTAAACGGTCTGTTTTTCGTCTGAGTGAACACTCACTCGGTTACTTAACTCAGGGGAGTGTGTGGTATTCTTTCTGTTGTTCCAACCTGTGTTCTTTTCTTGCTTTATGAATACCTAATGCTCCTAAAACACGATTGAATATCATGAAAATAATCTGCATACCTACTGTTTTACACTATTAAGTCATCTGAATCTTCTGAAGTAGTTTTGTATGACCCAGACCCAAATTTCAGTCATGATTTGCTGAAATTCTTCATCTCCATTAGATATTTTCAGACTGGTGCACCTTGTTCAGTGACTGACACATTGGATAAATCAATTGTATTTGGTGTCAATGACGTCAAACCTGGCACAATGAGTAAACAACTGAGGTTTGAGAACTACATTTAGGCAATCAGTTCATAACTTACATTTCTGCCTGTTCCTTTAAAATATTTGGCTTATAGCACACAAGTCTTTTGTGACTTTCATGATACTTCAATAACGTGTTCTTCTTCAAGGTTGACAGACCGTCCACAATGATCTGTCAAGATTCTTCAAATGGGTTTGGAATGTCAAGTAAATAATTACTTTTAATTTAATTTTTTTTTTTTACTATTGCTTCAAAGAATTATTATTTTTCAGTGGAAAAGAATAAGAATTGCAACTTTGTTGATGCTAAACAATACAAGAAATACTTACCTGTCTACTTATGTTAAAGGAGTAGTTCACTTTAAAAAAAAAAAAAACTTTTGCTGATTATTTACTCACCCCCATGTCATCCAAGATGTCCACGTCTTTCTTTCTTCAGTCGAAAATAAATTAAGGTTTTTGATGAAAACATTCCAAGATTTTTCTCCATATGATGGACTTCAATGGAAAACAAACGGTTCAAGGTCCAAAAGACAGTTTTAGTGCAAACTTCAAACTGTTCAATGGGCTTTAAATGATTTCAGATTATGAATCATCACTCATTTAAAAAAAAACAACAACAAAGTTTAAGTTTTATAAGCTCAAATGGTCGCCTTGCTCTGTTCTGTGATGTACGTTCGTGACTCTCCTATTCAAACTCGTTCATAAAAATGAACAAATCTTTTCCTGAGTCAACTTGTTCATTTCGTTCGTTGAATGAACCAAATGAAACGAAAAAAGATTTGTTCATTTTGATAAACGTTTTTTTTTTTTTTTTTTTAATGAGCGATCGCTTTTCTTGATAAGACCCTTATTCATCGTCTGGAATTGCTTAAAGCCCTTTGAACAGTTTTCACTGAAACTTTCTTTTGGACCTTGAACCGTTTGGTTCAAGAAAGAATGACTGAAGAAAGAATGACATGGATATCTTGGATGACATGGGGGTGAGTAAATTATCAGCAAACGTTTTTTTTTTTTTTAAGTGAACTACTCCTTTAATTAAAAAAAAAATGAGCATTAAATTTGCCTTAAAATTATGAAGTAAATAACCTTCACGCTCAATTGAAAAAAAATAAGTAATGGTGAATTATCAGGTTCACATAACTTATCTTATTCAATAAAGCATTACGTTTATTTACTTAATAATTTTAAGGCAACGGGTTTACTATTTTTAAGTAAGTGACCTGAATACTTTTTACCTTGACTTTCTCCTGGAAGCAATTTAAAGAACATAAAAGACAAAGTTGTAAGAAGCATGCCAGTCTTTAAATGTTCTTGATCTTTAGATTCTCGCATTGTCCACATACCTTAAAGAAACCCAAAACACTTAGCCAGAGTAAGGTGAAATTGTTTGTATGGGTCAGCAATTAGTCACCAAAGGTGGACAAGTGAACTTCCTCTTGCTACCCATTTTCCCCTTGGAAAAAAAAAAAAAATGTGAACAATAATTGTAAAGATAAAAGCAGAAGAGGTCATTTGGTGTGGGGTGGGCACATGGTCATAACATAGTTAGCATTAAAAGACTCAGGGCAGCAGAAGGTCACGCCGGACTCATCTCGCTATTCCGGGGTGTCATTCGTCAGGCTGAAATGCGCTCGGGTGAGAGGTAGGCCACTGGCCCGAGGGGACAGGTCTGGGGTGTGAGGACCCGGGCCTGATAATGGGGTTAGAGTGTGATGGTTATCAGAAAAAGCCTGGGATGTTTTCAGTCCCCCTCCTCCCCTCCCCCCTCCTCCTCCTCTTCCTCCTCCTCTTTAAATAGCATTTTGGATTAAGGGTCAAGCACCACAGTTCCACAGGGGCCCTGCTGAAAAGGAAGGATCCGTTAAAGAGATCTGTTCGCTTTTGTGTCTTGTGCCAACATTATTGAGAGACTGTTGGCACAAACAGTTGATAAGTCTCACACTGCATTTCATTTCTTTGAGTGGTTTATTTTTGATATGTAAGATTAACTAGTCGATTTTGTGAAAGATTACTCAATGACATGTCTTCTAGAAGAGGATCGCCAAGAAGATTGAAATTAGATTCCTAAAAGCTTTTAAACTAAAAACAAAATGGCTTGTTTTAGCTGTTAAGCTTCTTAAACTGCATTCAAGCGTCATGATTTCGACCATCTTAAGTCTTGCTCTGAGACAGAACGGTTGCAAATAGACAGCCCATTCAGTAGAACGTCAGCAATGTTGGGCAATTCTTCAGGAATTCGTTTGCATTTCAAGCCTTTGTAAGCGAATAACAGCAGACCGATCCCTCTCTACATCTTCCCTTTTTAAGAGCGAGTCTTTTGGAGCGATGATAGTCCTTTGATAATTTTCCGTATTCATACAAGCAGGCTTAGAGAGGATTGTGAAAAGGCCTTTTTGCAAAGGAGTGGTCTGAGTTTGGTTATTTGCAGGACTCCCCCCATCTTGTTCGCTCTGTTGTACAATCTCATTAAAGCAGCCTTTTGTTTTGCCACTTTCTAAGCACTGATCTCTGGCTTAGGACGAGTCAAGAGGCCGAGACAGTTTGAAAAAGGCTGCACACCACAAAGACAGGGCTTGTTCACCAATGCAGTAAGCCCCCAGTTCTTTTTCCTGGGCTCTTCAGAGAAAAAAAAAAGAGCAGGAGAGGTCACGAGGTGGCAAGATATCGTGAGAACTTAATGAAAGTTTTATAACTCTAGAAATGTTTATGACCTCTGCACTCACCAGCTTGTCCTCTCAATTAATGGTGGACTGTGCGAGAGCACATGGACCACAGCTGCAGGAGATCAAGGTAAAGAGCCCCTTTATACCACTCCATTACAACTGCAAAATATCATATGCATATTCGCTTATCTATCTATCGATCGATCGATAGATAGATATCTGTATTCTTATTTATGTACTTTAGAAATAATTTAAAAATTAAATTATATAAATCACTACTTAATGTTTTATACTGCATGGATAAATTAACTGCTCAAAAAGCATTGTGAATTATGTTATTGAATCAGACTGTTTTTTTTGGGTGTGTGTTTTACATATGTCATTATCTGGTCTCATTGTTAATACAGGTATTATTAATACATAACATTTGCAGGTACAAAACGTATGCTGATATGTATAATGTGGATGTATTGACAACATTTAAACGTGAACATTATTATGTATTTATGTCTAAAGAAATGTAAAATATGATGAATATTTTATATCATAAATATAATTGTATAATTGCTCTTTTACCATGTTATAGATACATTTTCAATGAACCCAAACATTTTCCTTTTTTCTTCTTTTTTTTGAGAATATAAAAAGAATATATAAAACGTAATGGGCAGAAATGAGTTACAACTTTCCTTCGAGCTGCTAATTCCACTCCTACTCAAAACTATTTCATAAAAGTATGTAGTTATATAGAAAAATGTAACTGATGGTTCTATTGTCAGTCACAGCGTAGAATTATGGGAAAACCCCTTTGTGTTTCATGGCAAATACAATAATTATTATATGATACATAATGGTTAAACAATTACAGAAATGGTATTTGTTTTTAAGTATTTTAAAGTGTAGCTTTATTATCTATTCAAATGTAATTGTACACGGTACAACAGCCCGTTCTCATCCTTTAACGTCATATAGAACGCTATATGCAAAAACGGCGCTATACTACGCACAAAACCACACTCGTGTTATAAATACATACGAATTCTCATGAGATCACGTTTTCCAATCAGTAAACACAATGGCTGTCTTTTATAACATGTTTGAAAGCTATAAAGCATAACGTTACCTAACATTACTTGCAAAAACTTTGTTTTGGAAAAACCATAAGCATCTCTCTTCCATCTAAGCATCTCTCTTGAAAAGTGTTTGCAATTTCTCAGTAGAGATTTTGAACGAGATTGTTATTTCAGGAATACTCAGAGTGAACAATTCACCAAACAAACGTGGCATACTTTTGCGATTATGTAGATGCCCTGTAAACGTCTAACAAAAGATGTAACTCAAACAGTTGACAACAACGCCGCTAACATATTAGGCCCGGCGTTCACCTGCCGAAATGAACATTAGCGTTAGTAGCAGGAGTATTACTATGTCCAATCACAGCATGTGACAGGCTTTATTGAATTATCCTTCTGGAGGATACCACAGCGGATCCATCTCCAGCATAGAGAGCAACGGAGGACCTGCCGTCAAACGCCGAGCAGAAATCACAGTCTGTCTGAAACAAATGACAGAATCTATTGCTCCGGGCCCATTCTCTCTCTCTCTCTCTCTCTCTCTTTCCGTCCCCCCCACCCTTTCAGAGGCGATGGGGAAGCCATTGCTGTCCACAAAATATGATCAAACCCACGGCATAATAGGATTCATAAACATGCCTAAATACAATTTGGTGAAATGTATTTCAGGAAGAGACAATCATTTACAACTTCTGAGAGGGATTTGGAATAAGTATGTTTGTATGCAAATCCGCAACACGTTTTTTATGTACTGTGCTCTTGCAGTTCATGAAAGCACATTAGATTTATGGCAGTGCGTGTGCATAATTGCGGGGCTGGGGTGGGTGGATTTGTGCTGAGACCTTTAGCGGCTTTCATTACGGGAGAAGGAGTGTGTGTTTTCACGCCTTTAACATTACAATCCTGTTGAGCCCAATGCCATGCCGTATCACCCACCGCGGGCCGCCGCCAGCCCCTGTGATCAAACGTATTCCACTGGCATTAACACCCTTCCTTAAAGGGCCCAAGAAACAAAAGAGCATGAGACAAGGCTCCCAGAAACCTTTCGAGTGATACTTATAGAAAGCCGATCTGCAGAGGTGGGAATGCTGCCCTGCATTAAATATGCAGCGCACTGTACTGGGCTGCTTTTTCATTAACGACCTTTCCATATCTATATGCTGAAAACAAATGATAAAAAAATAAATAAAAATGGTGGTTCATTTTTTTTTTCTGCTTTATTCAAGTTGAGAAAATTATTATTAATTATTATGACCAATGCTTTCTGTCTATATTAGGTTACACCCAAGGACGGATTACGGTCCTACGAGGCCCTGGGGCACCAGCCGATTTGGAGGCCCCCTCATGTCCCCCCAGACATCGGGACTTAAAGGAAGAGGGAAAATCGTATGTTATCATGTACTTGCAACATTGTATTTAATTTTGGCCATTCAAAATGAGGGACTTTATATCAATGTTTTGTGATTTTTATATCTCTAAATAATGACTGAAAAAATATAGAATTACATCTTTCTCTTCTTGCAGTTTGCATTTTGCAAACATGCCAAAATATGAAATAAATGGACAACACCATGCGTTTAGAACATTGCAACAATGAAAACATCACAACATTTTACATTTGTACGGCCTCAACGTTTCGCATTTACAGGGCATGTTTTTTTTAAAGCTGTTTGTTTATTCTCATTGTGTTTTAAAAGCCCACGTAATGCACTGGGTGAAGTCATCCGCTCGCATTATGAGATGGACCAGATGCATTGCAATAATGAATTGCATATTCCGAATCGAAGGGTACCAACGAACGCAATGTGCTGTTTTGTATTTTACGCGCATTTTAACGGCCAAACTATTTTTAAGGGCTTATCAAACGTCCAGTAAAGGCGTCGTGAAACGTGAACAGCGTTCCATAAAGATTCGATCTTTTCTAAGAGAGCAAGCAAAAAGAGGAAAGGATTGTCTAACTGTGGCTTTAAAGTTGGCATAATCTAAACATTTGAGAGTTTAATGTCATGAAATCTCATTTACAAACTCATTTACTACCAATAAAGGAGGCAAACACCTGCTCCATGCTCCTAAAACTCTGAATGGGAATCCGCATGCTTTTCTTCCCATTCCTCCGAGGAGCCGTTTTCCTCAATGTGGCATGAATTTGGGTGTCTGCGACAGTGGCCTCCATCTTTTCCTGTGACCCCGAGCTGGCGGCGTTGGAAGCAGGGTTCAAAGGCGCTCCCCGCAGCTTACATAAACCACACTCAATTGGCTCAAAGAGGAAACTCAATTTGCAGGGAGCTGCGCTGTAGACGTTTTATTGGGGAACTTTGAGTCATTAGGGCCATAGAGCAGGCCTGGCTCAAAGAGCAGAGAAAATCCACAGGAGACGGACGCTTCTTTTCACCTAAACTATTCTAATGAAAGCAAGAGAGAAAGACCGAGGAGGGAGGTGGGGTGGGGAGAAGTTCTTCTGTGTTTTAGCGGCCTGTATGTTATTTGCCAAGGCAAGTGGGCCACGTTGAACCCTTCCTCCGTGAAAATCTGCTTAGAAGCTGTAATCCCATCACGTTTGCATATACCCGTCTTCAGGCGTGGCTGAACAGGAAAAACAGCCAAAAGATGCTGAATCAAATTAAATACACTGTTGGTAGCGGTAAATGTGAGAGGTCCGCGACACAAGCAAACACGCCACGGCTGCACGTTCACCAAATCTACTTTAAGCTTGTCAAAGGCGGTTTATTTCAACTGGATTCTGAGACAAAAAAACCCACATATTTAAATAAAAAGAAAAATGAAGAGTTCAGATGCAAAAGCCTCTAAGTGCCATTTGAAATTTTCTTCTAGAATGATCATTTTTATCAAGCTTATATATTTAAGTTCAGTGATTTCACTTAAATTGCAATGAGGATTACCTATTAATTGTCATTTAAGTGAAATTACTGAACTCGAAGTTATAAGCTTGATAAAAATGATCATTTTAGAAGAAAATTTCAAATGGCACTTAGAGGCTTTTGGATCTGAACTCTTCAAATAGAATCCGACAAAACCTCCCTCAGCTTCAAATCGTGAAATATAAGTTAAAAACCTAGAATTCACATGCAATTGCTTATAACAGTGTGAGGTATTGTTCGATAACCTTTTAATGACAGCATTCTGCTCAAAAAGGTCATTTACTTTTATGTAAATCAATTTAAGTTGTTTGAAAATTACAATTGGATGAATATGTTCACATGTTATTGTTATTTTGATGTCAAAGTTGATTTCTATCATATGTTGTATCAAAATGAATCGAGATTACTGTATTCACATTCATCGATATTTGGCAAAAGAGTGCCCAAATTAAGATGAATCAAGTATTTTGTTATATTTTAAGTATATTTTGTTCTTTTTATAGCACTAAAAATAAGTCTAACTTGCAAAAATGGACTTTGTATTTAATAGTATGCTTCAATCCTTCGATGGAGGAATAATTACAGAACTTAGTTCTTCTGGGTCAGGGGATGTGGTTATTTAATTATTTTTTTACAGTCTATGGGTTAAATGAATGTTTTTTTTTTTTTTTTTTGGGGGGGGGGAGGGGGGGGTTACACATAATTTTCTTCTATTATTTTGTATTAAATGAATGTGTCCAATACAGAGAGTATTTTTAATTGTCCATATTTTTCATCCATCGTTATCTTAAAGAGGAGCTTTACGCACATTAACCTTTCACCGAAAGAGGTTTCTTTTCCTGACCCTCAGTACTTCCTCTTCTTTTGTTTCCCGCGTTGCCCTTCATGCCCCAGCCCCCTCCTTTCTTTCATTCTGCCTCCATATATATTGCAGATTAATGACAGCTAATAATGTCTGATGTTCTTGGACGTTGGCCGATAATGAGATGCATTCCCACTGGGTTGCAAGGTGTCACCACTAACAAATTCTCCACTGCGGAGCACAATTAGCCTGCAAAGAGTCAGATAGAGAAGCCTAGCTCAGCACGGGCAAGACAAATCAGAGGAAACGGAAGAAAAATAATCCTGGAGAGAGAGTGAACATGGCAGGAGAGGACAAAACGAGACTGGAGAATATGGATAGGTTACCTTTATGGTAATATTATTCCATAACGGGCTGCTGGCAGGATTTCATTACACATCCCCACCAACGTTGAAATATTTTCTTCAAAATGTCAGCGTATGCAAATGAGGCTGAGTTCTCATTCCTATGTCATGTTTTGTTGAAAGTTGTGGCAACCTTACTTTCCCCTAATCCAATTCCGCTTCAATCTATTCCAAGACCATCAATTAATGTTTACAACAAATATTATCTTATAACATGGAAAACAAAATATTAGGGGATTTTAAAATGTTTTTGCGAATATAGATATTTCCTCTTATGCCTGGCTCTAAAGTAAATATTCTGCTAGATATTGTAAAAATGGTTCGCAATCTATAGTGCAGTAATTTTTTAGCATGTTTTTATTTATTTATTTAGTTTTATGAATTAACAAAGCAGCCAGATTAGCACATCAAGATTGTGATAATTTTACCTTTTGTAGTTATGTTCTGCTGTAAATGTTTTTGCCATTGCTTCTTATTCCTGGTCCTGAAGCAAACTAGCACTGTAAAAGTGATTTCCACAACACACTCTCATGGCAATTTGTAATTATTTTACGTTTTGCAAATTAGCAATTAATAATCCAAAATGTAAAAAAATAAATGTAAAAACAAAATGTAGTCTACTCCACTTAAGTAAAAAGCTGCAATCCTGCAGATAGTTTCTATACTTTTAATTCAGTCATGTTGTGATGTACCAAAATTCTATTTTCCATGCGTCTTCAAGTGATTTGAATGCGCAGAATGCACCAAGCTTGAAATCTGGAACAACGGAGCTCACATAAGCTTGTGTTTTCTGTATCTTTAATGCGCATGAATCTGAATGGAAGCCAATGGAATGAAAAGTGTAGTGACTACACCTTAAATAGTGTTTTATAGTGGAGATTGGATTAAATTTCTTCCTCATCTGGCATTCCCAGTCTCGGAACCTTTATTAATGAGCTTATGATATAAACCAGGTGTGTTAATTGAGGGAGTGCTGACCAGGGGTGCATTTCCCGTACGATGTAACGATGTAACTCGCTGCTTCACTACCATAGTCCGATGCATCGTTAGAGAAATCAACTAGCTAGTCGCGAGTGTTTCCCGAAACCCATTGTCGCAAAGTATCGTTCAACCACGTTGGTTTTCGCACGTGGTGGAGTAATAACTACTTTTAATGAAACGGTTTGAGATCCAGTTAACGCTAGATTTGTTTTATATAAATTACAGACATGTCGTCCTAGGACTATTTCTAATTATTCTCAGTTATTTTGCTTTATTACCAGACTCAATATTTGGCTCGTTCTTACATAGTAGAGCACGTTCGCACATGCGCACTCTTCAAACACGGTACTTGAAATCTTTTGAAAAACTAAAAGACGTAAATGACATTTGTATGTATTCTGAATAAAAGGCACCGGTTGTACTGAATGTCAGCTTGCTTATTTTGCTCAAGATAAGGATTTATTAATTCCAAATGTCATGCAATATATATAAATGATGCGCGGGCACAGCTCGAGAGTTGTCGTTCAAACCACACAACTTTGCGATGCTGTTTGCGAATGTTCGTTGGAACAATGGTTTCGGGAAACACAGACTCGTTGAACTATGCTGAAAACGACGGAACTTGCGATCATAGTTGGCTAACGATGCTTTAGGGAAACACACCCCAGGTCTAGTACCGGAATTGAATTGAATTGAATTTATTTATTTGATCAGGGACAATGCACAAAAAATCATTAATCTAAGAAAGAAGAGATGACATGTGCCAGGTTATAGCAAAAAAAAAAAATGCTAGTTTCTGCCTGCAGTCCCTGGACAGGTTGATGGTATACTTACAAAAATTAAAAATTATATACAGAATTATAATACACAGTTGATTTGAACACAGAAGCATCACTTTACTCATATCATATAACACTCTCCACTACAAGAATCTATAACTCATTCAGTTTACATCACTCGTATCACAGTCATTCAGTGCGTACAGGTTTGATTTGTTAATAACCACTGTTTGGTCAGGTGTGTAAATGTGCTATAGTTAGTGCACGAGATAAATACTACAGGACCAACCAAGACTCTTGCTTGGAAACCATGCTAAATGGTTCATTAGCAAAACTGGTATCAGTAGTGAAATTACTGGAAAGGTAATGGAAATTCACTGATCACAACCAATTCTGGTATGAAAATATATATAATAGCACACCGATATATGATCCAAAATGAGTCAGCACAGGTAATAGCACAGGTATCATCTAACCGTGTAAAAATGAAAACTGTAGCAGTATTTTACCATGTCTAGTTCAATGTGAGCAGCACGTCAAAACAACAGTGCTGTTCACAACACAAGCACCCAGGGCCGTTTATGGTAATGATCATTTGGCGCTATATCCTCTACATTTTTTATCTAGAGCCAAAAGGGCTTCATTCAAGCCCTGTCCGCTCCATGCGTGTTTCTTCTCGCCCCCGCTAAAGACGTAAAGCGCTGCAAGAGCTGCAGATGACGCGGTTATTTTAACAACAGTAACACTAACATGGTGAGCAGAAAGAGAAAAAAAAAGAAAGAAAGAAAAACAGAAAATATTCTCTCAGACATATTCTCTTAAATCACGTTTGTGACAAGATGTTTATATATATATATATATATATATATATATATAGGATTAGGCCTATTAAACAGCATAGTAAGAGCATTTCATAATATACAATGACATAACTGAGAAAATGATTTGTAGATGGCAAGGAAAAAAAACATTTAAACTTTGAAATGACTAGTTAACTTTGTATTCTGCTAATAATAAAATATATTTGATTATATACATTGTTTGTTTGTTTTTAGTAAAAAAAAAATATATATATTTTAAGCAAATGTAAAAATGGCACTGACCTAACCCTGAACCCCCATACAGTATCTTTTACATGGCCTTCTATACATGGGTATCTAAATGTAAAAATAATAATAGCCTGTTAAAACATCTGATCTTACCTATTAATAATTATATCCAATTGGTCTCTGATGATATATATATATATATATATATATGAAGAGTTCAGATGCAAAAGCCTCTAAGTGCCATTTGAAATTTTCTTCTTTAATGATGATTTTTATCAAACTTGTATATTTAAGTTCAGTAATTTCACTTAAATGGCAATGATAATTACCTATTAATTGTTATTTAAGTGAAATTACTGAACATAAATATACAAGTTTGATAAAAAATCATCATTAAAGAAGAACATTTCAAATGGCATTTAGAGGCTTTTGCATCTGAACTCTTCATATATATATATATATGCTGCCCAGATACAAACTAAACAACTATTCCAAAAAGTATTGTCAGGACCTCCGCAGGAAAGGAAATATAGAGACCGGACCTCTTGGAACTTTAAATGAATACCCCTGCAAGGACCTCGAGTAGGCCTGAACATATTCAGGGTCATAGTAGTATGACTGTGAGTATGTGATAGCATGACCGTGCAGTCCTTGCACACAGGCCTGTTCTGTCTAGTTGCCTTTAAAGTCACGTCCAGCAAGCGAGTCCATGCCAATATGAAATTTTTGACAGCAGAGTGTCTGTCTAGCGTCACCCCACTGGCAGACGCACATGAATCGGTCTGTCTCTCTGTCTGTGTGCCCTCAGCTCCCAGCGACCCACGCCAGACAAAAGCTTCACTTCTCATTCAAATATTCTGCCTGTGTCTGCTTCCAGAGCAAGGCAATCTGCTCCATTTGGGGCCTGACTGCCTGTTCCTGGGTAGCTTTGTTCTTTGGCGGCTTGAAAAATTCAAACAGCCGAATGCAGAGAGAAGATGGTGGAGAATTCCAATCGTGGTGGGAAGGGAGCCATGGAATCCCAGAATCCTGTATATTGTGTAGTATGTGCTCTCTCTCACTCTCTCTCCCTCGGTTGGGGGTCTGGTGCTCAGATGAAAATAATATTGGCATTCCAAGCGATGCATTCTGTATGCATTGCATAATGCAACAGATGAGGATTGGGGCCAGCACTCTGAAATAGAGACGCGAACAAACTGTAAAACGCACAGAGAAGTGCGTCGAAGAGAAAGATCGAAGGGCACAGAGAAACTGAAGATGATTATCAATAGAATTCATTTAAAACAGCTTAATGTACTCTTTACATTTCATCATCTCCACAATATAAGGTCTCTGAGAACAACGCTGGGAAATATTCATTTAAAGTTTGCTGAAGCCCGGCTCGCTTGCCTCGACTGTGTCTGGATTCTTCTCAAAAAATAAGAAGTTAAAATAATTTACTTCATTCTCATAACCATAGAACTGCACATCATTTGTTATGAGCTAAATGCGTGCAATAACATAAGAAATCAAGTTAAGCAGCCTGGGATGTGTGATTACAATACATTTGCATGGAGATTTTGGCGCCTTCATGAAACCCATCTACAATATTGCAATAGTACAGAGTGAAAAACGCAAAGCTCGAATTCAATTATCATGTGGGTTGGAATAATCATAATGTTATTGGAAACTCAATTACGGAGGCAACCCATGTCTGAAAATTAGCTGAACTTAGCTAAGGCAAGTCGGCCCTGAATTCATCAACTATAGATTATCACAATATTGCATGTTCACTTTGATAGTGGCCAAAGACAAACAGGCATCGCGAGCTTTCCGGAGATATGTGTTTTATTCATGAAGTGTCACGGCCCGAGGCCTCGCGCCACAGATGTAGAATTAATTCTATTATTTTATACACGTCCGGATAATTCTACCATGTGATCGAGTTAAGAACGATATTTTCCAAAATGTGTTTACAATATATCTATCTATTTGTTTGTTGAGTTTTATTAGCGGTTGTAGTAGTAGAACTAGTTGTGGTTTAGAGACTGGCAGACTCCATGACCTCTGTTTTGAAATGTCGCCTCTCTCTGATCAGTGCACACCATGACATTAATATCATATATAAATGGTGTTCGCATATTGGAGGTAAATTACTTTGAAATTAAACACCAGACTACAGGTCATGCAGGCAGTGTGAGATAAGAAAATTAATTTGTTTAAAAATATTAATGGAAAATATTTCAATCTCAGCAGGCCATATCAGCACAAAACGGCTTCCCATAAGACTTGTGGCCTCTGATTTATATTCTGGAAACGACCTCACTTGCACTGTCTGCATTGAGAAAGATATTTTACGGTGTTGTTTACTTCATGGTTAAAACATGTGACATGGTGCAACTGATCCAGTGTGGCAGTCATTGTTATTATCAATTATGAGAGTTAGTTAACATAGGCGCAAAGTTACTTATAGTCTACAGAATGTATAAAGGGGAACATTAAGTATTATAAAGTATTACCCAAAACTATGTCGATCTTCTGATGGCATTCAAAATTTCCACATTGAATGTTGGGAACTACAGTACTTTTGCTTTTGGTTTAAGTCTTGTGGTGCAAACTGTTTCAGATATGCACTACTAAACTAATAAATAGATATAGATTTAAAAAAAAAAGACAAACCACAATTAAAAAGTTTGGGGTCAGTAAGATATATCTTTTTACATAGTTTAAATAGTTTAAAAAAAGATTTCTATTTCATATTACTTTACATTCTATTCATCAAATAATCCTGCAGGGTTTCCACACAACGCATTCTCACCCCAAGGCGTCACCTTTGACCATGCTTCAATATTTGACGTTTTAGGCGCCCTTTAGCGTCACTTACATGACGCGATCCTACGGCGTCATCTAACTGACGCTAAAGGGCGCCTAAAGCGTCAGATATTGAAGCATGTCCAAATGCTTCCCAAGGCGTCAGTTAAGTGACGCCTTGGGGGTGAGAATGGGCTGTTCCACAAAATATTAAAGATCATGTGACGAAGACAACAAGAAAATTCAGCTTTGCCATCACATAAATAAATACAATTTTAAAATATAGTAAAACAATAATTTGCAATAATATTACTTTTTAATCAAATAAATGCAGCATTGGTGAGCATAAGAGACAAAAATCTAACAGACCACAAACTATTGAAATTTGATGATTTTGTTGTGACATATTTATGAGAAAACATGACATGTGTTGATTTTAAACTATACCTGCATGATGTAAGTATGTTTTTCATGATGATGTTTCTCCTTTTGTAACAGTTACCACTGTTGTAATGGTTTAATTGAGTAGGAGCAGGGCTTGTTATTAGTATTCTTGATTTAATATTGCTGTAATTCTCACTGTTGTATTAAAAATGCTTTCCACTGCCCGGAAGAAGGAACAGTAGCATCCAGAGACGATTAACATTGCAAAACGAGGTCCAGCATTCACAGTGTGCTAAAGCTAGCCTACAGCATGCACAGGTCAACAGCCAGCCAAACACACGGCGAAACACGCTGCAGGACTCGGGTGTGCGAGTGTGTGCACATGGCAAACTTTACGAGTTGCTTTGCTCTGCTCTCCGACTGGCTTGCCATGTTTTTTTTTTTTTTTTTTTTCCCGTATTGAAGATGGTGACAGCGCTAAGCACGGAGCAGCCGGCAGACGCTTCAATCCGGTATTATCAGGGGAGAGCACATTGCCTCGCACAAGGCTTTAATTTATTTGTGCCTGTTTCAGCCCCAGATTAAAGTTTAATTGGCACACACTGGCAGCTCCCAAGTTTTGACTAATTCTCCTTATCGGGAGTCCTTACTGAGTGGCTGAGGGCAATGCGGGGCCCACACACACACACACACACACTCAGAGGAAGTCAACGTCGTAATTCCTGTTTTTTTCCTCTACCTTTTTTTAATTGGACAAAACGTGAATACCCTAGACAACTGAGTCAGTGTGTGTCTGTGTGTCTATTTCTTTGACCTAAGCCATGTAATTAGGGACGCTTCATATTATTTACAGCAGAATATCATGAATTAATACACGTGGAGACTTACTGTGACAAGACAACTTCTTGTATCAGCTAGGCCATACGTTTAACATCTTCAGTGTGTGGAACTAGTTTTAAGAACATTTTATGAATTTTAACAAGTATTGAAGGTATGATTCATCTGTTTTGCAGCTTGGCTCTTCCTGATGTGTGTGTGTTGTGCGGTAATCTGCGCATTACTCATTTTTAAGTGCATTACTGTAGGAATGATAGTCGCATGTGTTTATGCCAAAGTGGAGTGTTTCCATATATAACACACAACACGTATTACTGTCACAAAATGACAACAATCTTAAATATGATGGCTAATATTGGCATTTAGCACGGACCAAGGTTTGGCTGCACAAGCTCGATATGTGAATGTGTATTTATTCATGCAACATTTTTTGTCATAATTTGTAGTGAACGCTATGAATATGGGACACACGGGATTAGAATGATATCTCTAGGGAACCAGGAGGGAACCTACAGACAACAACTCAAAAATGTATTTCTAGAGCTACACAAAAATACACCCAAAGACATGTAATGTTTCAATCATTTTGCTGGAAAAAAAAAATGTTTCAATCATATAATGGATAGTCTATTCTTAAATCTATGCGTTGCCTAGTGCATTGATGCAAAGGACAAAGTGAAACAGCATTTGAAATGCATTTAACTTAACTATTCAGTGGGAAACCATATCCACCAGTATTTGACTTTGTCCCTCAGGATTGTATTTTATTGTGAAGAACACACTTTATTATTGGTTAATATTATTTTCCCACATCCACACAAAGCCTAGTGATTCCAGCAGAAACAAGTCATTTCAGAGGCAATAAAGTTATTACATTTTTAGATAAAGATGAAGACAATATACATATTTATATTAACATTTTGTTTTAATTAATTGTTTTAATCCATTTCAAATTAAATTACCCTATTTTCTTCTTTTTATGCGTTTTTTTTTTTTTTTTTTTGGTCTGATTTGTGTTCAGAGGCCTGGAACATACAATATAAACAGTAAATGAACCTACAATCTTATTATTTAAAACTATGAAATATGCCATATGAATATACAGCCTTACATATTTTCTAAATTAATGAACGAATCTGCCAGTGCAAAGAAAAACAAAATGCATAGATTCACTCCTACACTGCCTGAGCGTGCACACACACACACACACACACACGTCTGTATTAACCAGCCTCACCTGCCAGGGTAAATCTGGGATTATGCCAAACGCACAGGTAAAACTCTCTCACTGCGCCCAGCTGGGGACCCGCGCTGCCCTAATGCAAATAATGTGTTAACACGCAGTCCCTGAACACATTATCGCTCACTGAAACCTGCCACTACACTGCTGCACCTGTGGGAACATTGCACATGTGTGTGTACAGAGAAACCTGGAGCGAATGAATGTACAGATGCAGGGTGTGTTTAGATGGCTGTTTGTGTGTGTTAATGTGTCTGGAAAGCCTTTAGGACTCAGGGGTCATTTCCACCCCGCTGGACTCTGAATTAGCCAATTATGCCACTTTGATCAGTCTGTATGGTCACTCAGGCTGAAAGATGCCACAGCACCAGGCAGACGGCCCTCTGGGGGAGGAGAACTCCATGAGTTTGAGACGCACACTGAGGGAATGTTTCCTGTGGATCTGAGAGACGTTCGTGAAATCCAATGAAATGTCCTCCAAGCATCAGGCTTTCTTACATTGGCACTGGAGGCTTTAGCTTCAGATCTGTGAACATCTTGTCAGTCTGGTTATAGTCACTTGTCTTCAATGACGCCTGTTATCTGAGAGGTTCTCTCTTAATCACTAATGACACCATAGAAACATTAAGTGTCCAAACTACTCAAATTTTATGTATGCAAATGTTTCTATTCAACACACGCTTGATATTGCAATTCAACCTTTGCCACAAGTGGCGCTATAATCAGTTCCCTTTCGTTGTCACTCCGAGTTCCGTCGGATGACGACGAATGGGGTTTCGCTTAGAAAGCCTATCGACTTTGAGTATAAAAAACGAGCAAATGGCAAAGAAATGCCATGGGTCAGCGGAATTTGCATAGTGTATCCCCGCCTTATGTCGTGGGTATAAGGAAGGACACTAGCAACATGCAGATATATTTTACCTTCGGACCCAAGAGTATCTCTTTACTCCACAGCCATTTCTGACTTCGCTCTAAGAGACGAGCCACTCTCTCCAGTGTTAGTGTGACGAGCGAGTTCACATTACCTGCTGTTCTGTGCAGTGAGCTGCCAGTGAGTGTGTTTCTCCCTGCTCGCTTCAAGGTCACGTGGGAACGTGACCATGACATCATTACGGTCGAGACTCAATGATCTCGTTAGAGAGAGAGTCCCCTCATCCACACCCCGATGTAACACTCTCCACGTAAGGTGTTACTTCAGCTGGTGGCCAGGGTGACCTGAGGGTGTGAGTGTGGAACAAAACGCCGACTGTTTGTCGATGGACCATGCCCCCCTCTTCAGTGACGCAACCCGCGAGTGTTCAGGGGATTCCCCCGGGTCTATTTTCGGATGCCAGGCGGGTTTCCCTTGACGCTCCAGAATCGGATCTGTGGTCCATTGCAGCATCACAGGGCGGGCTAGAATTTTCGAGAAGTGATGCCACTTTCGGGTGTGCATGTGGCATTTGTCAAGTCAGATCCTGCGATGAAGGCCATTCTTTCGCGGGCCGCTGCGAGCATCGGACTAGAGTGGAACCTTTCACCCTGTCCTGAGCGTTCGCCGCTGGATGATTGGTTTTTGGGTGTGGCCGCTGACTCATGTCAGCGTCCACTCCAATACCCTTTTTTCCCGGATGTGCATCAGGAGATCTCGATATCCTCGAAGACCCCCATGTCTTCCAGTGATCTCTCGTTGATCTCCTCCGCCCTTCCTTCTCTGGACAGGGTACACTGGGGTCCCCCAGGTTGAATGCTCTGTTGCGATACTACTGTGTCCTCAGAGTGCTTCTTCTTAGCACAATCTTAAGCACCTGTCTGAAGCCTTTAGTTTTCGTCTACATTTGTGGCAAATTTCTATAGCGCTACAGGACAGGCAGCTGCCTTACTGCATGCCATGGCCATTCTGCTGGTCTACCAGACCCAGATGCTCATGGACATGCACAAGGGTGGGACTGACCCAGGGCTCTTCAATGAGCTTCATGCCGTCACTGACCTTGCTCCCAGAGCGACGAAAGTGGCCGTACGCTCCCTGGATAAGGTGATGCCCACCATTCTGTGCCTGAACCTGTCCGATGTGCAGGATTTTGGGCGGAATTTTCTGCTTGACACCCCCATATCCCAGGTCAGCCTCTTCGGCGGTGCGGTTGAGGGCTTTGCCCAACAGTTCTCAACTGGCCACGAGCAGATGAGGTGTATTCTGCCCCGATTTCCGCTCAGATACCTCAGTCTTGCTTAGCGCCGAAGGTGCCCTCTTGCGGCTCCCACCCCGCCCATAGACCCGGGCTGGCTCTTGAAGTCGCAGGAAGTCTCTAGAGAGGCCGTGCTCAAGAATCAACACTAGTGTGATCAGACAATACCGTCACTGTAGCGTACATCAAACTCAAAGGTCAAAACGCCAAAACGCAAACGCCATATGTCACAACTTGCCCGTCACCTCCTCATATGGAGTCAGAAGCATCTGAGGTCGCATCATGCCATTTATATCCCCGGAGCCCTGAACCGTGCAGCCGACGAGCTCTCACGGCTTCAGCCCCTCCCTGGAGAATGGCGACTCCATCTCCAGTCAGTTTAGCTGATTTAGGACCAGTTTAGATAGATAGATCTTGCACAAATACTCTTAATGTTTCGATCCAATTTATCACTGTTCCTTCGTTGACCAGAGTAGAACTGGCCCCTTTTTTTCTCCATTCAATCACCTGATGGAGTTTTGGTTCCTTGCCACTGTTGCCTTGCTTTTGGCTTGCCTAGTTGGGGACATTTAATATATAACAATGTTATTGATCTGTGTTATATTATTTTCATGTTATCACTGTGAAGATGCTTTGATACAATCTGCATTGTGAAAAGCACTATATAAATAAAGGTGACTTGACTTGACTTGACAGACCCTGTTCAAGGTCAGGGAGGACGAGGAGCAGGTCACTCTGGTCGCGGCTCTAGCACATGGCGCCTCAGACAGACATCTGCAGAGCTGCAGGCTGGGAGATACCCAACACATTCGCCAGATTCTACTATCTCCGCGTGGAGCCAGTGCCCTCATGTACTCGCTTTAACCAGCTAGTAACGGACCCGCTCAGGTGTCTACGCTTGCTCCACATTCCACTCTACGGACTGGATACGTGCGATATTTTCCTCAGGTCTTCCCCGAAAGCCCTGAGTTCCCCCAGCACTCCTGACGTCGGCGGCAGTGTCTATTGCCTGCGTGTCGGATAGGTGCCTCCCATGTGCATGGTATTAACTTAATACAGGGTGTCCCAAACGTGGATGTGAGAGGGTACTGCATGAGGTTTGTGAGTTAATAAAAAATACATAATACATAAAAACCCTAATAATTAAAGAAATTGAATGCAAAATTAAAATAGATAAATAGGGCTTCATATTTAATCAAAATGTAATAGTAATCGTTATATTTGGACCATTCATTTAAATGGTGGCCATAAAGGGATGGACATGGTCAGAAACAATGCTCAGGTAGGCCGTGGCATTTAAACAATGTCCAATTGGCACTAAGGGGCCTAAAGTGTGCCAAGAAAACACCCCCCACCCCATTATACCACCACCACCAGCCTGCACAGTGGTAACAAGGCATGATGGATCCATGTTCTCATTCTGTTTACGCCACATTCTGACTCCACCTTCTGAATGTCTCAACAGAAATCGAGACTCATCAGACCAGGCAACATTGTTTCAGTCTTCAACTGTCCAACTTTGGTAAGCTCTTGCAAATTGTAGCCTCTTTTTCCTATTTGTAGTGGAGATGAGTGGTAATCGGTGGGTCTTCTGCTGTTGTAGCCCATCCGCCTCAAGGTTGTGCGTGTTGTGGCTTCACAAATGCTTTGCTGCATACATTGGTTGTAACGAGTGGTTATTTCAGTCAAAGTTGCTCTTCTTTCAGCTTGAATCAATCGGCCCATTCTCCTCTGACCTCTAGCATCAACAAAGCATTTTCGCCCACAGGACTGCCGCATACTTGATGTTTTTCCCTTTTCACACCATTCTTTGTAAACCCTAGAAATGGTTGTGCGTGAAAATCCCAGTAACTGAGCAGATTGTGAAATACTCAGACTGGCCCGTCTGGCACCAACAACCATGCCACGCTCAACATTGCTTAAATCACCTTTCTTTCCCATTCCGACATTCAGTTTGGAGTTCAGGAGATTGTCTTGACCAGGACCACACCCCTAAATGCATTGGAGAAACTGTCATGTGATTGGTTGATTAGATAATTGCATTAATGAGAAATTGAACAGGTGTTCCTAATAATCCTTTAGGTGTATATATATATACACAGAACAGACTGCTACTATCCCTTATTTTTCTCTTAAACACCCAGGTGAAAACCACCCGAGGACATGCTACCTGCACCATTTGTCCCTCACTGTGACAGAAATGCTCTTCTTTTGTCTTTATGGTGACTGTCTGGGGTTCATTTAGAGAGAGCAGCTCTTTGAGAGAGACTTGTGCCCATTTGACCAAGCCGAAGACTCTGCACGCTTCATGTGCACTTCCTCTTAAAAGCATAAATGCCTCAGGACTTCCTTCCTCACTGAAATAGACCAACTACACATGATCATTCCTCAGCCAAGACATTTGCAACAGATGGTGAGATAGTCCCAACGCTGCGGCCAAAACTGCATTTGCCAGTTATGGTAACAAACTGTCCTGTGTACAGAAGCTTTATCCCTGGACTTGGCCACTGTCCTCTCAGATATCCTCACTCATGACGATTACTGGCAAGATCAGACTCTCTGCTTGAGGGCAACATCTTCAAGAAATTATTATCATTATTGTTACGTTTTGTTAACATAATCTGTGTGGACAGCTACAGTACATCGTGCATTAATATATGATGCTGGTGTTGTAAGCAATGAACATGGATGAAGACAAAAAAAAAATACTTTAAAGCTTGTCACAGGTATGCTGGGAGGAATCACCAACAAAAAATGATCAACTATAGGCCTATATTTTTATAATTTTTAATTTAAAAGTTTTTGGTAACACTTTACAGTAAGGTTAATTTGTTAACATTAGTTAACTAAAAATGAACAATCCCATATTTGTTACATTGCAGTATTTAACCTTTGTCAGTGTTAGTTAATAAAAATACAACTTTCCATTGTTTGTCAATGTTAGTTCACAGTACATTAACTATTGTCAACAACAGTGTTGTGCAAGTTACTTCCAAACTGTAATACATTAGGTATTACTTGTTACTGTTATTTAAAAGTAATTCATTACCTTACAATATTACTGTCTCAGAATTGTAATGCGTTACATTACTCATGTATTACTTTTGAGTTACTTTCACCAAAATAACTAAGTAGAACTTAACTTTTGGGCTGTAACGATATGCAATATGAAACCGAAATCGCCATTCGCCGCACAACTCAGATACACGAACCTACAGAATCGCGACACACCTCTTCCAACTCCAGCGTTATTCTCCTTACCGTCCAGATCCAATGCTGCCTTATCTTTAAATTAGGCTATTAGTATTATTTGAAGTTAACATTATAAAATACGTAGACCTACACCACAAAACTAGTTGAGGATAAATTATTTAAAATTGGGGAAGTCCAGCATTATGGACATGACATTTGCAGTCAAAACTTGAAATAAAAATTCTCAGAAAATACATCTATTGAAACGTAGGATATAGGCTACTTCCTTAAAGGACTCCAGACATTAGACAAATATCAGTCTATGTTTTATTTTTAATATTAGGGAAAAGACGCACATTCATGCGTGACAATAAAATAGGCGGCAAAATCGTTTTTTGTAATTCTGTTAATTACACTGCGCAAATCGGATGAGGAAGGGTTGGCTCTCCAGTCTCCATAGAACTTAAAATATTCATTTTATTTTAGTTTTCGTGTTCGCATTTATGAGGAAAAAACAATGTTACAGACGCGACCGTAATCTGAACTGGCACTAAAAGACTGCTTTAAAACTTTCACAGTCTGTTGCCTTTAAGAAGTAAAAGCAGACAATACACTGTAATACAACTGTAATACAAGCCTCACTGAACATGTAACGAGTAAAATATTACTGAAAATTGATTAGTAATGCCTTACACTACTGCGTTACAGCAAAAAGTAATATGTTACTGTAATGTATTACTTTTGTAATGCGTTACTCCCAACACTGGTCAACAAATACAACTTTGATTTTAATAACGTATTAGTACAGGTTGAAATTAATATTAACTAAGATTAATGAATGCTGTTTTAATAAAGTATTGCTAATTCTTAGTTCAAGTTAACTAATGTAGTTAAAAAATGTTAACTAATAAACCGCATTGTAAAGGTGTTACCTTTGTTTTTAATCATTTATTGTCATGATTGACATTAATGTTAACATGTATTCATTTATTTAAGTATTTAAATGTAAGTAAAATATGTTAAATAATGTTATTATTATTTCATCTGCATGCATAAACACATAACACAACACAGTCTCATCCCAAGACGTCATATAACTGACGTCTTGGGACGTCTTTTGACCATACGTCAACATCTGCCGTTTTAGGGTACCCTTTAACGTCAGTTACATGACGATACTGGGACGTCATACAACTGACTCTTTACCTTTAATGTCAGTTAGGTGACGGGGTAGGTTTAGGTCTGGGGTAGGGTTAGGGTCCGATAACGTCATCTAACCGACGTTAAAGAGTACCCTAAAACAGCGGATGTTGACGTATGGTCAAAAGACGTCCCAAGACGTCAGTTAGGCTACGTTCACACTGCAGGCTGAAACGACCTAATTCCGATTTTTTTGCCCCTATGCGACCTGTATCTGATTTTTTCATGACAGTCTGAACGACACAGATCCGATTTTTTCAAATGCGACCCAGGCCACTTGGGTATGTGGTCTAAATCCGATATGAATCCGATCTTTTGAAATGCGACTTCAATCTGAACGGCCAGGTCACATATATCCGACCCGCACGTCATTGCACGCACCTGTAGCTAGCCAATACACGCTAACTCCAACGCGTTTCTGCACTGTTATGGGCCGCTGCAGACGTGTCTCTTCCTCAGAGTTGTGCCTGAACGCGTTCAATGAACAATAGTGCATGAACGCGTTCATATACTGTATTACTGCCTGATGAACATTACTGTGAACACGTTCATTCTGGTGTCTGTGAACGTGCGCTCTCTGTTAGTTTAACTTCGTACAGTAGGGTGCCAGATTGATTTCTATAGAGCCTTCCAGGCGAAAACCTGGCTAAAACACATGTATATACATGCCTTAAAGGGTTAGTTCACCCAAAAATGAAAATTAAGTCATTAATTACTCACCCCCATGCTGTACCAACCCCGTAAGACCTTCGTTCATCTTCGGAACACAAATAAAGATATTTTTGATTGAATCTGAGGGCTGTATCACTCTTCCATAGACAGCCTGAGGGACTGCCTCTTGACGGCCCAGAAAGTCATTAAAAGAAAAGGTTTAAATATTCCATGTGCCTACAGTGGCTCAACTATAACTTTATCAAGCGACGAGACTACTTTTTGTGCGAAAAAACCCCGTAAATAACGACTTTATTCGACTTTCCATTACTTCCTTATGGGCGCATGCGCGAGAACTGAGACGAGACCGTTCTTCTTCGACTACTTTTTGTTACCGGCTGCTCACCGCTTAGGAGTTTTACCGCCCCCTACCGTATAAGATGACGTACTGATATAGCCGGAGGCGCAAAACGTTCTGTTTACAAGCAGTACGTCATCTTATACGGTAGGGGGCGGTAAAACTCCTAAGCGGTGAGCAGCCGGTAACAAAAAGTAGTCGAAGAAGAACGGTCTCGTCTCAGTTCTCGCGCATGCGCCCATAAGGAAGTAATGGAAAGTCGAATAAAGTCGTTATTTACGTTTTTTTTTTCGCACAAAAATATTCTCGTCGCTTGATAAAGTTATAGTTGAGCCACTGTAGGCACATGGAATATTTAAACCTTTTCTTTTAATGACTTTCTGGGCCGTCAAGAGGCAGTCCCTCAGGCTGTCTATGGAAGAGTGATACAGCCCTCAGATTCAATCAAAAATATCTTTATTTGTGTTCCGAAGATGAACGAAGGTCTTACGGGGTTGGTACAGCATGGGGGTGAGTAATTAATGACTTAATTTTCATTTTTGGGTGAACTAACCCTTTAAAATGTAGCGAAAAAACACCCAATCTGGCAACACCAGCCACTAGTGTCGCACCGCGGCCGCCGGTGACAAAGCAAGGAGCGCCGAGGACGCGCACTATCAATTAAACGGGTTTTATGACGAGGTCGGTGAGGATCAGAAAAATCTTACATTTATGTGCAAACTTTTCCCGTCGATAAAATAATTGTTGTCTGTGTTAATGGCTGTGGCAATAATAATAATAATAATGAAACAAAAGCTCGAAAAAAAAAACTATTCCGCAAACAACAAGTGACGTCGTTGACTGTTGATTACTCTTCTGCGCATGCGGGTCACTTCTGGGTCATTTCACGTTCACACAGGACATCACAAAAGGTCGCATTTAATTGGAAATGTGAACGGCCTTGCAAAAAAATCTAATTTTTTCAAAAAATCGGAATTGAGCATTAAGCCCTGCAGTGTGAACGTAGCCTTACATGGCGACTTGGGATGAGACACACTTGGTTAATGATGATATTAAACTGAATGGACAAACAACAAATATCACCTCCATAATCAAGAATAACTGTCATACAGTTTCCAGCAGATTACACTCATCAAGTGTTGATCATTATTATTATTTTTTTTTCCAACACAAAATTACAGTTCTCTTTTGCTCAGAACTGTGTATTATACTGCATCATAATGTCATTTAGTAGCAAGGAATGTAACATAACATTCAAGTTTCTGGCCAGTGAATAACTCATGATTGTAATGCCCTCCCTGTCTGTAGTGGTTACAGTCCTCTAGGGTAAAATATGTGTTAAACTGAGCATAGGGCATTTCTTAAAGCCTGTGTAAGTTTGATTAATACAACACAGCGTGATTCAGGCCACAGTCCAGTGAACCTGCGTGTGGAGTCTTATCTCTGAACATGATGCCGTCTTGAGTCTGTCATAACCTGAGCTCTGTTGGGAGCTTTATGATGGACGGTTCGGGCTGCTGCTAGCTGACAGCTCACTTAGCGTGTTTAAGAGTTCTGATCGTGTATTCACCTCCACACACAAGCTGACCTGATGCTCTCTGACACGCTAACAGTGCGGCCCATCGGTCCTGCTTAAGGTACTAAAATACACGTACACAGACACATCAGCTCTACCTACACGGACACACTCAAGTCTAAAACACTTCTTGACTGGACAACCTGCTGTGTGTCTACGACTGTCAGGTTACTAGAAGGAGCTGTGCGAAAGGAAGTCCACAGACACAGACAAAGATGTTGATTCACTGCATACACACTCCAATGTCCTTAACACTGACTTGAGAGTTTGTATGACATAACTTCTGTTATTTGCATTTGTTTAAAGGATGCATACATTATAACACCTTTACTACAAAGTAATAGCTACTGTTAACGTAACATAACATGCATTTATCCCCATTATTCCAATGCAAGAGGCTTAGTTTAAGATACACATTTAGCAATTTCGCACACTTTTCAGTAACTCTTTACAGGAAAAATATGTTATCGACAGTCTGTATTAGGAGTCTGTAAGCTTTAACTAACATGAAATAACAATTCGCAATAGACTTTTACAGCATGTATTAACGTTTGCTAATTGCTTGACAAAACATGTTCATGTAAGTTCACAGTGCATTAACTCATGTTAACAGGTACAGATTTTGGTCAGATTTCATGTTAACAGACACAGATTTAAAAAATGTATTAGTATAGATTGAGATTAACATTTAGGGTAAATGTAAACGACAACTATGTATTGAAATGGAAGAGATTTTCCTGTGTTTTTCACGAACCTTGTAAAAAGATCCTCGTTCGTATGGATTCGCGAAAACGATTAGAAATGTATTATGAATCAGTGTTGTAGTACTCGAGACACGGACTCGTCTCGGACTCGGTCTCGAGACCATATTTTAATGGTCTTGGTCTTGTCATGGACTCGTGTGCATTTGGACTCGGAATTGACTCGTACTCGAACATTTTTTTTTTTTTAGGATTCGGACTTATTCCCGAGTCCACTCGAGTTCAATTCAAAATATTTTTCATGATTATTTATGTATGTTAATAAAATATTTCTTTAAATTGATTGACACGCCCAGTGATTGGTGATTTTCTAGTGCGCAACTGCGCATGACAAATTGTAAATTGTAAAATTACTTTTAACACCACCTACTATGTGGCCTTTTTACCCTAAACTGATCATATTTTTTAAACTCTAAGTAAATTCTGTAAAAAAAAAAAAAAAAAAAAAAAAAAGGATTTCTCTAAGTAAATAAAAGTAAATTAGGTAATCAACCCTCACTGGTCTCGGTCTCGACTCGGACTCGACTGTCTCTGGTCTCGGACTCGACTCGGACTCGACTCTCTATAGACTCGGTCTTGACTCTAACTCGACTCTCTCTGGTCTCGGTCTCGACTCGGACTCGAGTGAGGTGGTCTCGACTACAACACTGTTATGAATGCCATGCCAGTAGTTGGCGATGTCACTTTGCAAAAAAACACTAATATTGGAATAACCAATATTATTCAGATTAATTGGTTATAAATATCGGCTGATACATTTAATGTATGTGCATCTCTAATATTTACAAGATGCCAGCATTAATATATAGATTGGATTGGTTCTTATAAAATTTGGAAGGGGTGATTTTTATTTATTTATTTATTTATTTATTTTTTACGTTTTGCTCACTCTGGCATGCAATGTGTAGATGATGGCCACAGCAGAATGCTTCTTGTCCTGAAAGGATGCACTAAGGCACTTACACGTTTATTGAGCTCCACTTCCTTTCATTCTCTTTATCTAAAGCTCTATAAAGGTCTTAAAAAGGTTATTTTGATGAAGGAATGGACATGTCCCTCTCATTCTGTCTATTTAGGAGCAAAGGAACAAAGTGACGTGACATCACGCACATATTTGCAGCATTAAACCACAAGCACCTCCATTAAGACACAAGCTTGACTTAGTTTGCACAATGTGATGAGGCCTGGCCCATTTTCGTGATGCTTTTATAAGCTTTTGTACAGCTGCATGCTCCAACATCCTCAAAGTAGACGGATTAAATGTTTGTGTGTGTGTGTGTGTGTGTGTGTCTCGCGCATCCATTGTACGCCAACACACTTCAACATATTCATTTCAATCCCGGAAGCCCCGTCTGTCCCCTTCGCCCCTTCAATGCTCCTGCTCAATCCAATATCAGCGATGGCTCTATTTTTGGAGCGCATTGTTTTAATGCAAATTATAACCATAAAACCCAGCACCCCATTCTGTTAAATTAATAGAATTACGAAAAAATGTAATGATAGCAATTAAGTCTTGAAAATGCAAATTTTATAGTCAAGGACGATTACCTCATTTATAGGATGTGTTGGAGAGATGCCAGTGCCGAGGAATACAGATCCCGGTTGCTCTATGTTACATCATGACGGATGTTTGCCGGGAGATTGCGCACCTACAGACGCAACAAACAAGCAAAACACGCAGCTCTCACAATTATTCCTCACAGAATCTGCTTTATTAATACTAACCGACAATAGAACCGACAACTGAGTCAAAAAAATACAAGGTAACACTTTATTTTACAGTGTCCTTGTTACATATGTTACATGTAGTTTGTAATAACAGTAAATTATACATAATGCTAAGCCTCAACCAAACCTTAAACCAGTACAGTACAAGAAGTTGCTTAATATTACTCAGTACTTTAATATATAATTACACTGTAACAATGACACCTTCAAATAAAGTGTATCAAAATGCAACAAGAATTATCTCAAAGAGCGATGATCGAAGGAGAGAATTATAAAACACAGCAGACGAAAAGCACACGAATAAAAAATAGGCCACAGATTATGAATAATTACAGCAATGTGCAATCCCTCTATATTTTAGTCGACGGTGTCAAAGTTTGGTGTCAACCCTCTCTTTGTTATAAATAAAACATTCCTTTCAACCTAACTGTGGAAATGACATTCAAACGCTGCGGTGATAGAGAGCCAACAACGTTTACGTGGGTGAAATACTCACAGAAGTTAATTATCGGAGAAAGGGAGAGGCATAATGAAATGAATCTTTAATGACTCTGCGTAGCTGTAACCTTTTCTGAGCTCTCTGCCTCGCTAGCAATGTTAAATCACCCAGCATGCAACATTCTGAAACAGCTACATCTGCAAAAATCCAGGCCTATGTGCAGTTAAACATATTCAAGGAGGAGGGGGGACCGTTATTTTCCTAATGATTTTGATTTTGTTCTGTGAAATTTTGAAATATTGCCGAAAAAAGGTCATGTCTATCAAGCTTTGATGATAGTTAGTGACTTGTTTTATCTTTAAAAATATGGTTTGTACACACAGGTACAAATATGTGGTTTAAGTGATTAAATGCAGTCGATATGTTGACACTGTGCGTTGTCAAGTCTGTTTTGAATGTATAAAAATACTAGGGCTGTCAAACGATTAATTGCGATTAATCGCATCCAAAATAAAAGTTTGTGTTTACATAATATATGTGGGTGCACTGTGTATAATTATTTTGTATATATGAAGAGTTCAGATGCAAAAGCCTCTAAGTGCCATTTGAAATTTTCTTCTAGAATGATCATTTTTATCAAGCTTGTATATTTAAGTTCAGTAATTTCACTTAAATGACAATTAATAGGTAATCTTCATTGCCATTTAAGTGAAATTACTGAACTTAAATATACAAGCTTGATAAAAATGATCATTTTAGATCATTTAGATCATTTTTTTAAGAAAAAAAATATTATTTCTATATAAAATATTTATATTTATATATAATATAAATGATATATAGGGCTGTCAAACAATTAATCACGGTTAAAAACATCCAAAATATAAGTTTGTGTTTACATAAGATATGTGGGTGCACTCTGTATAATTATTTTATATATATAAATACACACACATTGTATATATTTAAGAAATATTTTCATGTATATACCATTTATATTATATAAAAATTTAAATAATTTATATATATTTTTTTTTTCTTAAATATGCATGCATATGTGTGTATTTATATGTATATACAAAAAAAACTTTTATTTTGGATGTGATTAGTCATGATTAATCGTTTGACAGCCCTAAAATATATACACTATATAAATGAAAATATTTTTTAATTATATTATATTTCTTAATTCTCTTATTTCTGTTTTTTTTTTCTTAAATATACATGCATGTGCGTGCATTTATATGTATATACAAAATAATTATACACAGTGCACCCACATATATTATTTAAACACAAACTTTTATTTTGGATGCGATTAATCACGATTAATCGTTTGACAGCCCTAAAATCGATATGAAAATATTTCTTAATTCTATTTCTTAATTCTCTTATTTCTAGTTTTTTTTCTTCTTAAATATACATGCATGTGTGTGTATTTCATATATATAAAATAATTATACACAGTGCACCCATATATTATATAAACACAATCTTTTATTTTGGATGTGATTAATCGCGATTAATCGTTTGACAGCCCTAATAAAATACATTTGTACACTTGACCTACTAATACAAAGGAGATCGCCCTTCATTACTACAGAATTCCCGGTCACGTTTGCTAGTGGAAAGGCGTCTTTAGCAAACAGTCGAGACGGATTCTATCACCTCAGTCCTAGCACCAACACAACAATACAGACTGCCACAAGATGATATAAGGACGCTATTACAGTGAAGTTGTAAACCTCCACACGCTTAACACACTATCATAATAGAATATTGATTATATAAGGAGCCGACCCCGCTACCCTGGACTACAAAGCATGAAAGGTCATTTGGTGGGGGAGAGTAATAGTGCAGGAGAAATATACTCCACTGGCTTTTCATTAGATTTTTGTCAGATATTGTGTTGTGTGAGCCTGCAACAAGAGAATAATTCTTAGCGCACTGTGAATCAGAAAACATCCAGACAAAATTCATGATATATATTTTGTCTTTCTCCGCCTTTACTGTAATCGAAAGGCAATGTCATGGGAACGGGGCCGTATTTCTTGAGCCGTGATTCAGGAGGTTTTGCGAGTGAGAGAGCCGCAGTTTATCTAATTAATTTTGTTCATCGTACTGTGTTGCACGTGGCATATGCTTTCTTCTGCTCTGTTTTTAGTCATTAATTTAGCTCTGCAAACACACATGCTGTACTATAGTACAAATCCACATCTGTCCACATCACCATTAGTAACAGAGCGGCAATTTAGAGTATTAAAGGCTGATCGTAGCATTTGGGAAAACAATGACAAATAACCGCGCTGCATGCAAACCGAGCTACAAATTACACTACGCGCAGGATACAGCCATGCTTGATTGAAGCAATTTAATGTTTTCTTAAAAAAAGGAAAAATGAAGAAAGAGGTCCTGGGAGGACAGTTAAGAAAATTACTTTTTAATCATTTGAGTGGCTGGATTCATCTGATGAGACTGGGACTACTTGCAGACATTATGAAGAAGATGGTCTTTAGGTTTAGGGAATCTCACACGTTTGGCGTACAAAAAAGTGAAACTGTGCAATTGTTACCTTAACTGATGCTTGAAAATCAGAGTGATTTAGTTGGTAACGCTTCCTTTTACAGTCCAGTTACCCATGTAAAAACTATGTACTTATTTTAGTAACTACAATTACTGGGTAATAACTAGTACTAACCCTGAACCTACCCCTAAACCTACCCCTGTTCCACCTTATCTTAGCCAGTACTTTCTAAGTACACTGTAAGTACTGTAAAAGGAAGCAGTTCCATTTAGTTGCATTATCATATTTTTCAGTTAATAAAAAACAATTATGATTTAAGGAAATTAAGCTGAAGGATTTCAATAGTGCACATTGACCATGAATAGTGCAACACGTGTCTGCAAATAAAATCTCATTACATGTACATTACAAAGTAACTAATTCCATACTTTGTCACTGCCGGCCGCAAACTCTTTTTATTTATTTTTTTTCCTTCGGAAATGTATTCATGAAATTTCAATATTCAATGAAACAAGTCATATTTTAAGCAGGGTGCAACTATGACATTTCATTCCTTATGCCTGTTTTAAGACAACATGTTATTTCAGCAAAATAAATAGCCATTTGTCTTATTTGCAACCCTGCTGTCTGGGTTGGCTAATTGAACAGTGGTTACCGCAGTGGCTTTTTTGTTTCACAGCAAATGAAACTGCCAGTTTAGCATCAAAAATAATCAGTTTGATGAGTATTGTATACACTGGCAGCTCTATGTAATGCAGTATTGATCGCAGCTGCAGCTAAAACACTGGTCACAGAGAGAGAGAGAGAGAGAGAGAGAGAGAGAGAGAGAGAGAGAGAGAGAGAGAGAGAGAGAGAGAGAGAGAGAGAGAGAGAGAGAGAGAGAGAGAGAGAGACTGATTATTGGCTGTTGATGGATTCTGCTGTGCTTTTAGACTGTACGTCTCTTTGCTTGCATCCAATCTTTTGCTGTGTACATGTTTTACAGTGCTAAAATGTTGGAATATACCATATACCTCTATAGATAATAAATAAATATAATAAAAATAATATTAAAAATAAAAATATAAAGAAAATTGTTCATTGTTGTTATATAAGTATATAATGTATGCATACTTTTTTTCCCTCACAGTTAAAGATGAGGTAACAGAAAATGCCATTCACAACCTACATTATTTTACATAATATGATTCATTTCTATCCAAGGAGGAAAACATATTTTTTTTTATCCACGAAGTGACTATCTATGGGGAACTGGCTGGATGCTGAAAAGTTCTATCTATATGACAGAAGAATAATGAAAGAGGCAAAGCAAGTCATAACATTTTAGTAAACGGTTAGAGAGACTATTTTTTTGGTCCTGTGGATTCACATGCACTGATGAATCATGTACAGTTCAATAAGGAACATGCACATTTAAAGGATTAGTTCACTTAAAAAAAAAAATTGCTTATAATTTACTCACCCCCATGTCATTCAAGATGTCCGTGTCTTTCTTTCTTCAGTCAAAAAGAAATTAAGGTTTTTGATGAAAACATTCCAGCATTTTCTCCATGTAATGCACTTCAGTGGGAACCAAACGGTTCAAGGTCCAAATGAGAGTTTCAATGCAAACTGCAAACCGTTCAAAGGGCTTTAAACGATTCCAGACGATGAATAAGGGTCTTATCAAGCGAAACGGTTGCTTATTTAATAAATAAATAACAAAGTTTAAGTTTTATAAGCTCAGATGCTCGCCTTGCTCTGTACTGTGATGCATGTTTGTGACTCTCCTGTTCGAATTTTTTTCCGCGTCAATTCGTTCGTTTCGTTGGTTGAATGAACCAAATGACTCGGAAAAAGATTCGTTCATTTTGATTTGAACAAGTTTGAACTGGAGAGTCATGAACGCATATCACAGAACAGAGCAAGGCGACCAATTTCTTTTCGACTGAAGAAAGAAAGACATGGACATCTTGGATGACATGGGGGTGAGAAAATATCAGCAAACGTTTTTTTTTTTTTTAATGAACTACTCCTTAATGGTGTCAGTTCTGAATTCATGATGTCTTTAGAATTTATTATTTATTTATTTACAATCACTTTGACAATATCATTTTGAAGTCATTTTTCAAAACTCTAGACACTGATGATCAAAGTGCACACAATTTTTCAAAAACACTTTCAAAAGATGTTTTCCAATTGCTTGGATACATTTTATTCAAACTAAATCATGACATAACATCAAATCGTTACCACTTCAAAAATGCAGTTCACAATTACAAAACAAGTGTTTAATCATTTCATTACAATGATCTAGCCATCATTTGAAACAACAGCTCAATATGACAAGACATGTTGCATTACTCTTAATATATAATTTTATGGAAACCGACAGAAAATATTCCATTTCTAGATGTGGTTGGATAAAACGATCAATTGACACCAATGTCCGTGAAAAGTAAACTAATAGGACTAAATTATCTATGGATTTATATTTATTATCAGTAATTTTCAGACACTGATTCTACGGTCACATATACCACTTTTCCATATGTTTTCAGATGTGACATCTTTATGTCGAATTTGGCACAGTACATTTGGACATGCAAAGAGTATGTGCGTGATATTTGAGTTTGGGATTTGAGGCGGGTTTTCAATGAATGATGACTTAAATTTAGGCCGAAAAACAAGTCATATGGGCTACTAAACATATATTGGGTTTCCTAATGTTTAAATTGTTGGATCACCCAAAAATGAAACCCTGTCGTAATTTATGTAGTTCCAAACCTGTGATTTTGTTTCTCACCTGGAAAACACAAGGAGATGTTTAGCATTATGTTCACGCTTCTCTTTTCCACTCCATTGTAAAATCACATAGTGACTGTGGGAAAAGCTCTAAAATGGCCTTTAAATGTCCTGAATCAAGTTGGCATGTGCAGAGATGGCAGCCATGATGGAAACCATGCGGCTACATGACCAGATTGGGTCATGACTCTCATATTGATCGCAGTAACAAACACTAAAGAGCGCTGGTGTAAAGGCAAATCACCTCTATGCACAAGTGAGTACATGGGAAGTAAAGTGAATGAAAGGAAGTGCTCAATGCGATCAGCATGTTTTTGAATTAAACAGCATGTGTTCATATGTTAGGTCTTGTGGACTTGTACATTGAGATCTGAAAACCGTCTAAATATGCCGATGTGTGCATTTTGCAGGCGTCTGCGCCGGCGGGTGTCTGCAAGCATAAATAAATGAGTGTGCGCGCTGCAGGCTGTGTTTCCTCTGTGGTGTCCACATGAAAACACCTCACTCTCTCACATAAGGGTTCTGCACATGGAAAAATCAATAGAATGGTGATAGAAATACGCAGCACTCGTTCCCCAGGTAAAAGATTGATCGGAGCTCCGCAGAGGATCTGCCCGAGCTCCAAATAATGGTTAGAGGCCACCGACCTCCAAATCTCAGAAGAAAACACACACACACACACACACACACATACCAGTCCTTCAATAATTATAGCATCACATGACTGAACAATGCTTTATTTAGACAACACATACGCATTGGCAAGCAGTTTTGGAAATGCTGTTTTTAAAATTAGATCAGCTTTGAATGTTTTTCTTTTCAAATTAAATCAGAGCTTTATTTCGAATTTCGAGTTCAGGGGTATATAGTTGACTTCTGAAAAGTCCAATTTAAAAACTATATTTGAACATTTTAAATCTTGAATGTTAATCATGTTTGTCAATCAAGTTAGTTTCCAATTTTTGCGTTGTTCATCATTAGTCATCAAATCCTCACTGTTATTCAGGCCGATTGGAGACCGTCTGCAGACGGTATATTGCATCACAGACCTATGGATGAACTCGTATGAATATTTTCACATCATTCCCACACATCACGTCATGCTACAGGATGAGAACACAATGATCTCATTAAGGTGAAAGAGATGTCGCCTCCCTTTGCGTTATTATCCGATGATGTTACCATTGGACAGTGTTACTTTAAGAAAATTAGCCATTTACACTTTATTCAATCTCATTTGACGTTGTATTTGTTTATGCACTGTCAGTTATTATCTCATCCAATTTTTCAGGACCATTTCCAATGAACCCTTGATTATACACAAATCATGTGCATTGTTTCTAAAGATAGTTGTGTCACTTTTAGGGGTGTAATGGTACCTCAATTTTAAAGTCACGGTTCAGTACGTTTTCGATACAGCAGAAAGAAATAAATGCCAGAGAAATTTCTTATTTGTTAAAAGAAAAAATATATATATTTTTTTATATATAAATAAATAAAAAAAAAAATAAATAAATAAGTTTATATAAATAAGTGACGTTATACGCTAATTAGCATATTGATGATGTCATCGCGTCATACTTGCATTCTGTCAGCCTAGTGCGTTTTCTCTCTAAATTAATGCTCTGTTAATATAATATTGCCGAATGTCAAATAAAGCTGTTTTCATTTCCTATATTTTTTGTTGTCAGACAATAGAACGAGTAGCTATAATATGATTGATGATATAATATGAGTGAATGATTATTTTTTATAGGCCTATGTGGAACATTATCTGAATTGAGAGAGTTACAGTATAGATCCGGATGAACTAAGCTCTGTGATAGTGAGTGTTACAGTTACAAGTAATAACAAGCACAAGAAAAGAAATACAATGAAAATGGTCTAACTAAATTCTTTATATATTTAGTTAAAATATTTTTTTTTTTTGATTTTTAAAGATTTTTAAAATCTCTCAAACAAAAGAAAAGCATAAGTGATAAGTCCGTGGAAAAAAAACACTGCTCCTTCGCGTCTGCCAGCGGCCGTGCGCTCCTCTCAGCCATTCACAAACAGGGGAGACGCAGCGAGAAAGAGTGACGACAGGGAGAAAGCAAGAGCTCGCGCTCGCAGGAAAGTACTAGCAACATTTGGAGGTGACTGAGGGTTGTCCAAAAGTCGCTAAGATTGTCGCTAGTCGCTTTTTAGAAAAAAAATGTCGCTAAAGGGCTATGAATAGTCAGCCCGTTCTCATCCTTTAGCATCAAATAAAACGCTATATGACAAAACGGCGCTATACTACGCACATGGCACCCTTTATCGTTAATATAACACGTGAACCCAAGACATCATAAATCCTTTAGCGTGAATATGACATGCAGACCCTACCCCACACCTAAACTTAGCCCTCACAGCGTCTGTTATATTAACGATAACGGGTGCCATGTGTGTAGTATAGCGCCGTTTTGTCATATAGCGTTCTATATGACGCTAAAGGATGAGAATACGTTGGAATAGTCGCTAAAAATAGCAACAAAGGCGCTAAGTTGGCAACACTGCCTATGCACTACAGATATTGCTGGTCCGAACTGATAAACGATTTGTGAAGCACATAACGAGTAGCGCAGTTTCACTCCGCTTTCATTACACTTGCTATTTGATGTCGCGCAACGTTGTGGTGGCAGCGCCAACGCGAATTTTGTCGGCAGGAAAATGGTCCAAGGAATCGTTCGGTTTGTATGCGTACCGAACCGGAAGCCTCTCAATACGAATACATGAACCGTTACACCCCTAGTCTCTTTAGTGCCTTTTGTTTTATTGGAGATATTAGGGTTAATGAAAGGATAATATAATAAATGTGTGCTTCAAATGATGTGCTAGCAGCACCTCTAGTCCATCAGTAAAGCGTGCACACTTTGAGTGATGACTTTCCTACAGGAACCAACAGCTGTATGTGCAAATCATGCATATAAATCAATTACCAGAGCCTATGTACTTTAAATGCACCCATTAATTAAGCAATGTCAGATACAATGGAGCGTGAAGTTCATTACATTTTTAGCATTCACGCTCAGGATTATTTGAAGAGAAGACGGTTTTACCTAATGATGCCACAAAGACATGATGCTGCCAGAGAGAGAGAGAGAGAGAGTGAGAGAGAGCATTTTGAAGGAACAAGTAAAACCGTGGTAGGACAAACATTGAGCAAAAATGTGTTTTTTTTTTTTTTTGGGGGGGGGGGGGGGGTTATTTGGGTGAAAAGCCTGCAAGGGATGGATGCACCTCCATCAGGTTTATTCTGATGCCCGGGTGCATTTGCTCTTACTTGAGATGTGTGTGTGTGTTTGAGAGGTTGTGGGTCTCTGCCTTCACTATGCCTCACTGCAATGCTGTTTTAATGGCAGGAAAGTAGCAGTAAGAGGGTGGCCTACATTAGGCGATGACCTCTGCTTAATGAAATACAAGAGAATGTTCCTCACCACTACAAGTTCAACGTTGTGACAAGATTTGCATATTTATTTATTTTCTTTTTCTCCTTGCATTTTTTTGTTTTATTCTCAGTAAACAGTACATCTGCCGCTGCCACTCCAGAAATAAATAAATAAAACAGGAAATGAATGAGCAAAATCCACATGATACATCCAGATGTTCATAGTGTGATGTGACACACGATGTTAGTATTTCCTGTTTGTGTGGCAGACCGAGAGCATGACACAGCCACCTTACTGGACAAACATTAATGTCATTTTTCTTCGCTTGAGAAAACAAATAATGGTCACAATTCAATATCTATAAAGACGTTATTTTTTGACTCCTTTAACTGACTTCTCAACCAAATGGCACATTTTGAGTCACTATATTTTATTGAGAGGAGTACCTAACTTAACTAAAACTGATTGAGCAATCTCTATCATCTGGTTGAGGTATATTATGCCAAAAAAAATCCACTAGATTTCACAGTGTCAATCAACAGCACTTGTCACAACACTTCTTAACATGGATGTCAGAAACAAATAAATCACCCTAGCCATGTGAGCTGTTTTTGGTGAAATTTTGCAAGCTAAGCATATATATATATATATATATATATATATATATATATTACATATTACATTGTAAGAGCCTTATCTTTATAAAATGATGTTACTTGGTGCTATGAAAAAAATTAAGTATATTTTTAATAATTTTTCAAAAACATGCTCAACCAAATGGTTGATTTGGCACATAACGGTTAATTGTCACCCCCCTTTTTGAGAATGGACATATGCTTTGGAATAAAGACCTGAGTTTAGTCTTGTTTTAAATAAAACACTCAGCAGATTATTGCTGAAGTGAAAGCACTTCAAAAAATATAAGTATTAAGAAGTTATGAAAGTTTTAAATTTACATTAAATCAAATATACTGTACTAAATATTTGTTTTTATTTTATATAAAATATATATTTTACAAATTATTTTTCCTATAAAATTACTATCAAATCAAAGCCATATATCTAACCAAGTTGTGTTCCGAATTTGAATATCACAAAAATTGAGATTCTCATGAGATTTTGTTTAGGCGTAATACCACAAATGACGTAAATTCCATTGAATTTAATTGTATGCATTCTGCTGTAACAAATTAATAAATTTCTGTCCAAATATCACTTCTGTTACAAAATATGGAACATTGAGACTCAGACCTTTCTGACAATGTGTTTTGTCAAGACTAGAAAAGGTTTTGATCATAAATTATAATGGGCAATGAAAAAGTATGACAAATTATGTTTATGAATTCCAGTACCATTTATTACCATTAAGTGACATTTCAACCATTTGATAGAGGCCGATATTTAAAATTATGGGATGTATTGAAAAAAAAAATCATTGAGTGTGGTTACTAGTGACATAAGAACATAAGAAATACAAACAAAAAATGTTTCCATCACTTTTTTCTTGGTGCGGACTTCAAAGGGTTAAAAAAACCTTGATTTTACTAAACAATAATGTTTGCAATTTATAATTTCTACTCTCAATTTTATTCTCAATACACAAATACTCTCAAGATTATTATGGTTTCACTTTATTTTAATGGTGTCAAAATACATTCTGTTGACTAAAAGTATTATTGCACCTACATGTCTACTAATTACTAATGGATTACAGTGTTAGTAGGTTATTAGTAGACTGGTAGGGTAAGGATTAAAATAAGTTGGCATGTAGTTGCAAAGTTACTTATAGTCAGTAGAGTGTCTATTGGAGGACCATAACAATAAAAAAGTTAGCAGTTGACACATAAGTGCAACTTTACTTATAGAGCTGGTAAGTCCCGCCCCTTCAGCTGGCCCCGCTGGACCTAGGTTGAAAAATCGTCAATGCAAGTGAATGAGAGAAAATAATTATTTTATAAACCCGTTTGAATTTTGCAGTGAATGTGAACATATGTTGTGTCTGAATTTTTTATATAACGTTTCGTGTAAAGAATGCTACAGTTTAGCGGGTAGAATTTTCATACGGTTAGACTTTGTGTGAGAGCACTTTGTGGACTACAACTGTTTCGACGTGTTTGATATACATCACACCCACCAGCCCACGGACCCCGCTAAACATACCTGTGTCTTTGGTGCACTTCACCGCCTTCTTTCAGGGAGAGGGCAAACTAGTTGAGCGTGGTGAAAACCGTGATTTGTGGAGGGAAAATGTTATGCGGCGACGTCACATATGCGACGTGTAGTCTTTCTCGTTATGTCTATTCCACAACTGCTAGCCAAAGAATCATACAATATACCAACCCGGTCTCATCCCAAGACGTCATATAACTGACGTTTTGGGACGTCTTTTGACCATACGTCAATATTCGCCATTTTAGGGCCCCCTTAAATGTCGGTAGATGAGGTTATGGGATCCTAACTCTACCCCAGACCTAAACCTAACCCTAAACCTAACCCGTCACCTAACTGACGGTAAAGGTAAAGCGTCAGTTGTATGACGGCCCGGGATCGCCATCTACCGACGTTTAAGGGGGCCCTAAAAAGGCGGATATTGACGCATGGTCAAAAGACGTCCCAAGACGTCAGTTACATGACTTTTTGGGATGAGACTGTGTTAAATATACTGTCAAACTCGTTACATGAGAAAATATATAAAAAAATTCACAGACAACATATGTTACATACATGGCACAATTCAAATGGGATTAGAAAATAATTATTTTCTCTCATTCACTTGCATTGACGCTTTTTCAACCTAGAGGTCCACTTGGAGTTTTACGGATGGGCGGGACTTACCAGCTCTATTGAGAATGAGGAGTTGACGTCATTTTACAGTGCCCTCCCCTTTCCGCCATGTTGGTTGGATTCCCACGGCAAAACAGTATTGTTTACGTGTGTTTTTAGCTCAGTAGTAGAGGAGTTTCTCGCAATACCGCACTGTTTTACCATGCCTGGAAGTAACTGCTCCAGTAACTCACACGATACATATGGAAAACATAGGAACAATGGAATTAAGTTTTTGGGGTTACCGAAATGGACACAGCAGGGAGAGTCTGATCTGACGAGGAGACGCCGGATTGCTGGGTTTGCTGACGCCTTTAGTATACGATTTTCACTGTTTGCTGTGCCTTAACGAACATATGCAAAAGTGTTGTTTGAGGGCCTTGTTCATTACTTTTTTATTTCATTGAAATAAATGTTTGAAACAACTTGATATGGCTTAACAATATTTATTGAGAACTGAAATATATAGGCTATTTGGACAACATAAGTTTCATGGACAACATAAGTAATAATAATAAAATAATAATACTGTTATAGTGTAAAAGAACAAATATATTGATGCTGCTTCTCCACAGATACAGCTATTTTGCACTTTGTGTGAGTTGTTCCTGTAAGGTCCCTTTTCTTTCACCTTATCTTTTAGCATTGCTTTACTTTCTTCCTTTTTTTCTCGTATTCTTAGATCCGTCTCTGTCCTGCCAAAATAATAAATGCGCGAAAATTTAGGAGCTCTGGAATGATTAGTCGCGTCTATGGGTTCTAAAGGCGTTGCCCCTGGTAACCGACAGCGTCTCCTACCATCATGGCCGACCGGCTCAGACCCCGCCCAAATAGGCACGTGACTCCTCATTCTCAATAGTCTACAGAATGTTCAAAAAACAACCTTTTTTTAATGGTGTTATTAATTATATCGAAAAGCCTTGCATACTATATTTTCATATTTTCCGTAAAATCAGTGAAACACACGGCCCCTCATGTTTTGTGGACCTAAAACAGGGTTGTAAAGTAATAGATCAAAATCTGATGATGTTTAAATCCATTCTTATGAGAATACCTTGATCCCAGCTACACACACTCACCAACATTGTATAAATCTCAGTGTACGTTTTTAAAAATGTTCATCAGCAACATATCTTAAAGAGAAAATGCAAAGTTCCCTAAAGTCAAATCTGAAAATGTGAAAAGCCTTTGTGTAGTTTAATCGAACTAAGCAGAGTCAGCAGCAATACAGCCTGTAGACTGGCCTCTATCATACACACTGCACCCATCACCGTCTCTCTATATTCAATATCAGCAGGGATACTTACACATAGATTTACACAAAGTGTTTCCTTTTCATGTTTAAGTACCAGTATGAATGCAAGAACATACTTCAATAAGTTGTAGTTCCTATACCATGGTTTGACTTCTCTTTTCACTGAAATCAGCACAAAAACAGAAGAGAGAGAACCCGCCGGCATCTTTCACAGAAATAACTGCTGCCGGGGATCCGTTTGATATTTGAAACAGTATTTGTCGTTGACAATTAAATATTTGAAGTGCTGGTCATATGGAGGGAACGTCACTCTCACAGAACTTTTTCAAAAATACGGTCAAAACATTTTAAAAATTAAATTGAAAATAGATGTCGTCTGCTTTAATCTATATTGAAAGTGTATTTATTCAGTTATTATCCATTATTAATTCAGAGAGCATTCTAATGTGCTGATTTGATGCTTAGATTATACACAATTGCAAATTGCTGGGCTGCTTGTGGACACCATACATCCCTTTCCCCCTCTAGTTTTATAACCGTAGAGCATTTATTTCAAATTGATTTGTTTTTGTAACATTATAAATGTATTGGACTATTTTTGATTAATTGAATGCATCTTTTCTGAACAAAAGTATCAATTTGACCCCCTGTAATACAGCCTGAATAAATACAGTGCAAGATCTGGATGTTTTTGTTTTTATCAGTTTATCACATTACAGTTCCTTGATGTGATGAAACTACACAACCTTGAGCACACTTATATATTTACATTTAGGAAAATCTGATTTCGGGTCAGATTTAACCTACCTATTACCGTAATTTTATTTTATACTTAAATAGTCTTGCGGTGTGAAAAAAAAAAAAAAAAAAAAAAAAATCAAGTGTTCTTATTTTCATTTTCTATAATAATTACAAAAGAAATGTAAAATGAAAGAAATAACAATGTAGTTTAGTAAAAAGATATTACATACAATCTACTAAAAATTCTTTCATAAAATGAAAGAATGCATGATGGATATGAATTAGTTTGATGGGCTCAGTGTGTGTTTCTGATGCTGACTGTACACACACACACAGAGAGAGAGAGAGAGAGAGAGAGAGAGAGAGAGAGAGAGAGAGAGAGAGAGAGAGAGAGAGAGAGAGAGAGAGAGAGAGATATGAAGGCTCATCTCAGCTGGGCTGTTCTGAGCTAAAAGCCCTCTGGTCACTACTCACTGATGCTCTCTCGTTGCATAAAAGACAGAAAGTTCAATGAGCACACGAGAGTCATAAGCGCTGAGGTGCCGAGAGTCCCAAACAGCTTTTCCCTAAACAGCCGCAACTTTGGACCATAATGGCCGCCCATAAAGAAAATCATCATCAATGAAAATGACAGGTTATTAAGATCTGATATTAAGCAATGGGCTTTAATAATGATAGGTTATCTAT